>NC_056749.1:338775543-339130543 GCF_019279795.1 Protopterus annectens
ATAAAAGGTTGGGAGGGTGGCCTAATGGTTAAGGTGTTTGCCTTACAAACACAAAGTGCAGGGTTTGAGTCTCACAAGGGATAATTGGCTAGGCTTAAAATGGCTCGCAAGGGCAGTTAGCTTAGTACTAATCTATGAACCTATGAACCTATAAACCCCAGTCATCTGGTCACATGGTTATCACTTATATTGACACAAAAACTCATACTAAATCATGAGGTCTTCCTTAAACCTTCTGCTAACCCCTACTATATGATTCTTCTTCATACATGAAAACATATTCACCAAAGATCTTAAAAAATGCCCTACATGGTTCAATAGCTATACAAGCAAAGTTCCTGCGCCTAGATGACTTCATCGCTTCATTCACTCTCACCTTAACTGAGCCTAGCCTCAATTCTATCTTCCATCTCAGCTTCTCCAACTCATCCTGTGGCAAAGTACCCTGCTTTTGCACATCCTAGATCTGTTACAGCACTGAGCTAAGTTTTTCAAAAGAAGCACAGGCTATGGCACAATCTATAAGCATTGTTTTGTCGAAGTAAAACTGGCCTACCAAACACATGCCCAATGTGGACAAGTCCTGCTCTTGTACAAAAAGCAAGCATAACAATTAGTCATTGTCAAGCTTTATCAACCATGGATTTTGAAATGTTCTGATTGTCTTCACTGCATCATCTAATGATGGCTTCCTATTGAAATGGTGGCACTCAAAACACCAAATGTTCATAAGGTGGAAAAAAAAGGATAAAAAATGCAGTATAAGAGTGAAATTCAAACATAACTCTTTGTTTCATCTTCTTTTCTTTGCAGGTGGACAAGCCCCCCACCCCCCTGAACCGAGACTGCCATCTCAAACATAATATATATAAGTCCATTTTTTCGGCAAATTCAGTCTCTATGTTTCAGGACTCATTCTAGTAGATCCCGCCTTTTCAAATACATACCTGCAATGACACACAGTACACCTTTATCACCTTCCTTTCAGTATGATCATTAGCTGAATCTCCCTTGGGAAAAGACAAATGATTAATCAAGCAAAACTCCTCATGCTTTATTTATTTATTTTTTTGAGGGAGGACCAATTCCAATGGAAAAATTCTTAAAGTGACAAATGGCGGCTCATAAAAGGATAAAAAGCCCTACTTGCCTACACTTGCACCCACACACTTCCTTTTGCAGTGCTGCTTCATTACTTTTTACAAATTGCAGACTACAGACCTTAGCAGACTTTTCAACCTCTGATTTAATAGTAACCCCCCATTAAAACTTCAAACAAGTTCCACTGCTTCCAAATTCTCTGAATAACATCTTAAGCTTACAGTCAGGGCCTCTACATGAATAAAAGAATGAGTCAGTCATCCCACCAACCTTCCCTCAATAGGGCAGCAGCCTTTATGGGGCTGTAAACACTACCTTTTTCTCTACTACTCATTTCTTGTACCTCTTCTGTAGGAAACAGACCTCACTCTACCTGTCCATTCTCCCTTTGCCTGCATTACAATGTGCTGTGTCCACCACCGCATAAAAAACAAGTGTGCTCAAACCTAAACACTGGGTATGAGAATTTGACCGCACTGAATATGCAAGATGCTTTAGCCTAGTCCCAAGACACCTACTGCCCTAAACTTCCTGGGATTCTTTCCATGACAATCCTTGCCCCCAACTATATGTGATTATGCCATCATACTTCAGCTCTGGATCAATGCTTTCAGTTTCTTTTATTCATACAATACCTAACCACTGCTCTCTCTCAATAACGGGGCTTCCATTTTTAAGAAGTATGCCAAGAAATGGAAGCAGTTGTCAGTGATACAGGAGAAGGAGCACGATCATCAGGTATACAAATCTAGTATCCATTTATCAGAGTTCTTTGATTTAAAACTGCCTGGTTGCAATTTATCTAAAGCTGCTGACAAATCTTTCACCCCTGCAGCTTACACCTTAGTTATTCTTTGGGCTCAATCTGCATCTAAAAATTTTAAAACATCTGTATACTCGCCCCTTCAAATCTTTTTTTTTCCCTCTGGGTTGTTGGATGTTTGATGTGATAAATACACCTCAACCTTCACCTAGCTATGCTCACTCCCCTTGCCTCATTACACTCTTCATATTTCATTCATGCTCCCTGTCAGTTGCCTCACTAAAGTGCCCTATAGAGAAGTGTTGCACACTATCCTCCCCTCATGCATCTCTAATGCCCCTACCTGGTTGTGCATCTCATTTAATTGCCTGTCATTTATCCCTTGCCCTGACACTAAGCTACCGTCTTACAACAACTGCTGCAACTACAACTTGCCATCAAAATCTAACTCTTGTAGCAACATCCTTAAGTTTTCATCTGTACCTTCAGTGATCTGCAAATCACTGTCCACTATATTATTCAAGCATATTACCTGCAGTGGGGCCAGAGTTCCACCCTGTTTGCACCCCCCCAAAAAAAAAAACAACACAGAGCTACAGTTATAGTTGTACAATTTTGTGTACTCATAAGATGGCTGCTACTGGAGAATGAAGTCTAGTGAAAGAAAGGCATAGGGGCAGGGGACAAGGTATGATGCATGGCACAAGATGAGGAGATTATACCAGGCTGGACAAAGGCTATGGTATCAGCAGAATAATTATATCAGCTTCTTTATTACCAAGGGTCATTACTGCAATCTATCACCAGTGGATCAGTGTGGTTGATCTTCTTCCAGACTGATGGTCAGGATCACCCGGGTGAAAGTTTCTGCAATTCAGTTGTGGAGGAGGCTGTCCAATCTGGCTAAGTATCTGCCCACTTATCTATGCTCTGCTCTTTGAAGCACTGCATCTCTCACCTTTTTTACCTGCTGCTGGACCATGATACCACCTCTAACAAGGAACTTTCAGACCCTTCTCCATCCCCAGTCATGGAATCAGCAGTGGCAGGCCCTAGCTGAGCTGCATAGCATAGATATCTATCCTCTGTCCCTACACGGAAGAGACGCAATGAGACATTTGCTATAATTAGATGTATTCTACCAATGCAAAGGGTGAATTTATAATACAGAGCAGTATTTGTCAGTAGAAATAACTCTCTCCAGTCTCCAGTGGTAGGTGACATGGTTTAGGTCTCTTTCAGCTCACAATAAAAGAGAAAGTCAAATCAGAAAACTGTGACAAGAGTAAAATAAGGGAATACATTAACAACTTAGTGTCACAGATAGAGGTCCAAGTAGCTGAGTCCCAGGCTGTAGGCAGATGTGTGTTATCTTTGCATAAGAATGCACTTACACAGAAATAAGGCCTTTGTACACAAAGCAACACAGCAGTTAGTATGCAAGTAAACTGACATAACTATGCCACATAACAGATCCCTTCAGAGCCATTATAAATGTATTTGGCATATTGCACTATATGCCACCATAGTCCCTACTTAACACAAAAGAACCCTCCAGTTGAATACATACATTTGCTATACTGACCCAAACAAAGATGTGAGTAGTGGAAAAAAGATAGAATGTCACCCATTGCCAGTACAGTTTTTGTTGCCGCAGGACACCTCCTCAAACATAAACATAGGAACTAGCGGTGCAAACTACTATTAGATGCCACTGTCCAAATGTTATGATTTGTGATTCTGAGCATTTATGTTGCTACCTGCAGCTCCTACATTTTTGGCGTGTGCCCTTTTATAGTCAGATGCACACCGCAGCACAATTTCCACACCTTATGATTATGAATCACTAATCTGATCACACTGTATACATTTGCCTGTCATTTATACTCCCATTCCACTATCAACGTTCATTAGGATTTCATTGCTTTGTTACTTGCATATATTCTCTATGACAAATTTGTGCTCATTGCAACAGAGTCATCTAACATTATGAATCATTTCTCCCATAGCTCCATTCTGTGGAGTATGCAATTTGACCAAGAATTCCAGCCCTGACAACCTGCTCGAGTCTAAAAAAAAATCATGTATCTTCATTTTTAGTGTCATCTTCTGTCATAAAGTTCTTCAGAGGTAAGCACAGTGGAAAAATTATGCAGAAGTGATAAATGTAGAGTTATGATTGTGTCTGCAGTCATAACCAGCTTGTTATGTGTTCAAGACATAGATATCTAAAAACTCACCAGCAGAGCAAAGGTCAAGAGGTGAATCCTGATGCACATTTGGAGAAACTACACAAACTGATTTAAGACTGAAAAGATCTGATCATGATTTAGAGTGCATGGAGCTTATCCTGAGTGACATGTACTAGAAATGTAAGAGAAAAAAAGTGTATTAGCACTGTTTTACAACTTTGAAAGATGCAACACACACTAACATTGCCAAACAGGGAGCGGCTACCAGAGAATAGAGATGAGAAGCTAACACAGCACTTAACTCAGGCTGTTAAACACTTCATTTGGATTTTAAAAAGTCCTAATGAAATGTCTATCAGCAAGGATAAAGTGTTTTAACAGCTTCCCATTGCTCTTCTCTGGGGTTCCTGAACATTGTTGTTGCTCTAATATGAGACTTGAAGCTTAACAAAGGTGAGGTGTGCTTAACAAAAGCTTTTTAAGCACCCTTTAACTTCATATGTTTAACAAAGCCTACTCCCCAGTTTGGAGTGTAATCCTGGTACTCCATGCACTAGTAACAACTTGTGACGCTACATTTTGGTTGTGCTGTTAACAAAATTAAACATACAGACATTTAATTCCAATACGGTATGATTCTCAAATATAAAGATGCATACGTAAAAAGCATAGGAAAATTATAAATTTGGCAATAACAGTTATGTACCATATGGAATTTAGAGCTGTGCTTAAACTGCTTTTAACAGCCTATGAAGCACATGGAACCAAGAACCATGCTTAATAAAACTTCTGAAACAGAACACCATTTAAGATTAATGTATTATTTTTATAGTGTATCTTTTATGGATTTGAAGAGATGTTCATTAAAGTGTGCCTTAAAAAATAAGTAATTATATGCAAGACCAGTAGGTAGCCAGACCTTCTGTATTTAGTCCTTCACACTTCAGATCAGTATATCAAGAGTGTTTTATGTATTTTGTAGTTTATTTGCCTTTTCTTGCTGAACATGACTGATTAGTCATTATATACTAAAGGTTTCCTACTGACTGAGCTGATTTGCAGTAACTTTTTGAAGCCAAACATAAATAATAATGTCAACCCTTCCTACATGCTGAGCTGCTAATTACTAACGACCTTTACAGGCAACCTTCTCACTGTGATCATTGAACAGATCGTGGTAAATGAAATTGACTTGCAGAATGCTGTTTAAAAGCAAGCCAAGAGTAAGTTTTATATTAAGAGCATGTTTATAAAGTTGGCTGTTAAGATATTCAGGCAAATAATGTATTTTGTTCCATTTTTTGATGGGAAGGGAGGACCAGTGTGATGTAGACTAATTTTCAGTTTTGTTTCCTCTGTATGGCAGCTTTAGTTAAGTGTGCTTTGAAAGAAATTGTTGCAAGTAAGAATATACCAAACACTGTTGAGACTTTCCACTAGGTGTTCTCAGTAGAATAACTATCCAATATACTCTCCAGACTTGAAACAATATGAACACAGTGATGGTATTGACCATTATAAAACATAAAATAAATCTCCTAAACTTGGTAAATCAAGTAAAAAATCCAATTTGGGATATTTTGAATTCACACTTTCTATATTAGTAAGTACAGATAAGTGATCCATAACACACAATGGCTAATACAATTGAGAATAATTGCATAAATAGCAGTTGAAGTGTGACTGGTAAACATTTCACTGTAAATAAAAATCAGACCAATTGTAGTAAATAAAAACGATCCAAGCTAACCCAAAACACCATATTCAACATTCCTGAAGACCTCTGTCTCTCTACTTCTTGTACCCTTATTAAACAAAAATCATAATAATAAAATGAGATTATGTTTTCACCATATTCATTTATTCAAACCTTTTAACTAAACTTGCTTTCAGTTCTTTTTCAGTTCTGTGCACACTAGAAATTCCAACTTTTGCTGTCTGTCAGAATGTAATTGTCAATCAAAAGTAAGAAGAAAAAGCAAACAACTGTTGTATTTTGACATATTCTTAGGACTTTTAGTAGATCAAAGATATAATCAATGATACAGTCAATCAACCTCAGCAAGCACTAACAGTGAAGAACTATTCCTAAGCAAACTATATCAGTTTAAGTGATAGTTTGCCAGACTTCAATGCCCCTCCCAAACCCAAGTTCACAGCAACCTATGATGAATTGTTCACAGAAAAGTACAACCACATAAATGGATATATAGAGGCTGATGTACCTACAGACTCTAAAAACAAACCACACTGGTGAAATCCTAATCTTACTAGGGTATATGACGAATGGAAAAAAAATCATGTCTAAAATCAGGATGAGCAAATCCCATAATGATAGGAGCTCTGTAATTAAACTAAACAGAAAAATAAGACAACTAATTAAGTCCAACAAGGCTGATTATAAAGCAAGTTAGCTTCAATGTCTGAAACCTCAAAGGCAGCACACATCAGTGTCATAGCTATCAAATTTGTTGACTGACAAATTTAGCTCAAACTCCACTCTCACCCACAATGCCTCCCCTCATGAAACACCTGCTTGCATAACACCCCCAAGTATTAACAGGGAGCAAGTCCTGGTGGCATTTGCTAAGGCCAAAAACACAGCCTCAATAGACTTTGACAATATGCTGGAATGCCTCCAAAATAGCTTGAAACATGACCTATCAGATCTACTTGAGTCCCTTTTCAGCTATAGCCTTACAACATGCTTTGTGCCACCAGAATGGAATACTGCAACAGTTTTCCCACTTCACAAGGGTAGACTATCAACTGGCCCAGGAAACAACAGACCTATTAGTCTGACTCGTCTAATATGCAAAGCAATGGAATGGATTATCATGGAAATGATTGATATTGCCAGAGGCAACCTTTAGACACTGCACCCAACTTAGTCTGGTTTTGTCAAGGGAAGGTCATGCCTACTAAACCTGGTGGACATCTTTGAGAAGATCACCAATGTAGTTTGCTTTGGAATAGTTCCTATCTGGTACAAGGTTTTTGTAGTTATGGACTGATTTTAATTTTGAAGGATACAGCTTAATAGTCTGACCTCACCAGTGAGGATGTGAGTGAGTGAGTGAGTGAGTGAGTGAGTGAGTGAGTGAGTGAGTGAGTGAGTGAGTGAGTGAGTGAGTGAGTGAGTGAGTGAGTGAGTGCAGTGCAGTGCTCTCCCATGTTGGTGAGTACCAGTAGTTTTTGTGCGCACTAGGGACATAGAGGGTGACTTATAATTTGCTTTGGATCAAGGGCTGCATGGTGGCTTGTCCCTTGCAAAATAGTTTATTTTATTTATTTATTTTATATTTGTTTACTGGGAAACTCTGAGTGGGCAGGAAGCCCGTTTTCAGCAGAGGCCCAGGGAGAAAAGCTCCACTAAAAAGCATCTAATAACACATTTATTTATTTGATATTTGTTTACAGGGAAAGTCAGACTGGGCATGTGCCCATTTTCAGAGGAGACCCAGGGAGAAAAGCTCCAGAAGCATTAGTAATGTTACAATTTTAGATTGAAATTCAGATATGATAATCACAGCCAACAAGTAAAAAAAAAAAAAAAAAACTAATTGAAAAGTAAGTCTAACACCATCTATTTTCAATAGAATGTAGTTACTTTTACATTAAGGGGAAAGGGTAGAGTAAAGAAAGGAAAAGAATGTAGCAGTTGGTAGATACTGTTTACAGATGGAAGGATAGAAGAAAGGGTAGAGCCAGAGGGCTCATAAGATGGGACATAGGAAATTAGTATTGCATTCCAGCTATGAAAGTAGAACAGAGAACTAAGCTGGCATGGGACATTGGCAGATCCATTTTTTGGACAGATGACCTTTCAGGTGAGACTTAAAAGAAGAGTAATGGGATATAAGTCTGACAGATTCAGGAATAGTATTCCAGGTTTTTGCAACACAGTGTAAATACAGACAAACTCCAGCAGACCTCTGGGGTTTATAAATAGATAGTGGATGCTAATTAGAGGAATGTAAGTCACGAGATGGAGTATAATATTGAAGTAAGGTTGAGTCTGCTTGTGAAAAAGAGGTGTTATACAGTATTGTGTGTGTTAACATAAGCTAATGAAAAGTCAGCAGGTGGGGGGAGTTCGAAGCAATGTATGGCTTTGAGTGAAGAGTAGTGGTGAGTACTGGGTGGCTGACCAGTGGCAAACCTAGCTATTTTATTGTAGCATTGACTGAGTTTTGCTTCAAGGGAAGAGTGAAGATTTGTTAGGATTGGGGAGGCATACAGAAGTGATGGTTAGAGACAGGTGGTGGAAAGAGTTTCTTTAGTGGAATTTTTGAGAAACTAATTAACCCTATAAACATGGCCAGTTTCTGACTGGTCTTTTTTATGCTGTTATTGATATGCAGATCAGACTTGAGATTGTTGTTAATGTAACAACTAACAGCTTGGTGTGAGAGACAACATTAACTTTAGTGTTGTTTAGGGAGGTAATAGTAAAGGTGGGAGGATTGCTTAAGTAAGAATAGTAGGAGTTCCATTTTTTTTTTTTTTTTTTTGGGATTGAATAGCAGTTGGTTCTTAGTGAGTCACATCTCAATGGAATCAAATGCTTCCTGAATTATACTTTGAAGATGGAAAAGATTAAATTTGCATCGTCAGCATATTAAATAAGGATAGCTAGTTTTGTAGAGGTACAAAGATGGCCGATAATGATGTTGAAAAGAAGTGGACCGAGAATGGAGCCTTGAGGTACTGCAGTGCATACTGGTAGATAAGGAGAGAAATTGGAGTTCCATTTGACAGACTAATACTGGTTTGAGAGGTAACTGGTGAACCACTGATGGGTAATTTCAGTTAAGCCAAGCATGGAAAGTTGCGATAAGAGTTTTTGGTGGGAAACAGTATCAAAAGCTTTAGACAGATCTAAGAATACAGATGAGACAAAGTTGCCAGTATCTCATGCTTTAATTATTGTGTCTGTGAAAGAAAGAAAGGAAGTTGTAGTACTGTGTGCGGGTCTAAATCTGTGTTGTGTTTCAGAAATAAGATTATTGTCAAGTAGGTACTGAAGCAACTGTTTATGGGTGCATTTCTCTAGAATTTTGGAAAGTGGAGAAAGACTCACAATGGGCCTGTAGTTTGTTATTTCCGTGGAGGTACTACCTTTGTGAAGATGAAGGACATAGAACATTTTCCAATTAGAGGGGTAATTGGCTTCTTTAATAGATCTATTGATGAGAATGGAAACTGGATAGGCTATAGGGTCAGCTGCTAGTTTTAGATACTCATTGGGGAGATAATGGTCAGAAGGAGAACATGGTTTGAGTTTGTTTAGCAGGGACTTAATGAAGGATGTGGTACTGGTTGTATTGAGGAAAAAGGTGAGGCATGTAGTGTGAGGGTTAGACAGTAGGAGCTGATGCTAGGAAATTATTATTAATAGAAGCTATGCTGTTAATGAAGTAAGAGTTAAACTGAGATGCTGTGTCTAAAGAAGCACTCTCAGTAGCAGGTTGAGGGGAAGATTGTTTTCCAGGGAGTAGACTTTTATTGATTGTATGCCAAAATGTTTTAGGATTGGTTTTATGCTGGTCTTGTGGGTTTGAGTAAAACTGCTTTTTTATCTAAGTTCACTTGTTTTTTACAACGTTACTTACTGCTCTAAATGGTTGTAGATTTGAGTTTTTTTGTTATAAATAGTATTCCCAGGCTTCATCTCTTTTTTGCATAAGGGATTTGGTATAGTTAGAAAGCCATGGGGAGTAGTCATTTTGACTCTTCTTACTGGCAGGAGCTAGTATGTTTAATGTGGTTAGGAATGTTAAGTTGAATTTTTCAACCGCCTCATCAAGAGGTAAGTATTTAAGGAAATGGGCTCAAGCTCAATGCCAAGAAATGTATAGTTATCCCCTTTGGGAAAAAAAAACATGTACTCGTGAATTACCACATAGGTGGCGGTACACTAAACACCGAAAGTGTGAAAAGAGATTTAGGGACACAGGTGGACAGTGATCTCACCTTTGATAACCACATCGCCACAACAGTCAGGAAATCCTTCTATGTGGCACACCTCATCACTAAGGGCTTTTCATCCAGAAAAAAGGAGGTCATTGTCCCACTGTACTCATCCCTCATTAGACCCATTATAGAATACAACACCCCATTTGGTATGTACCTCTCAAGACATCTGCAACAACTGGAAAGGCCGCAGAAATACCTCAATAAAAGAATCACAGGCCTAAAGCAGATTCCCTATGCTGACCATCTAAAAAAAACTCCAGCTATACTCCGTTGCATGTCATCTCCTCAGAGACAATCTCTGCTTAACATACAAGGGCATGTCAAACCCAGAGCTGTTGGATATGCTATACTTTAAGAATTCCCAATCCCTTAGCGCCACATGCTCCAGGGATCTAAAACCTTGTCATCACAATGAACAAAATATGCTGGAGTGATAGGTTCCTGACCCAGATACTCCCCGGACTCTGGAATAGACTGCCCATACATGTCAAGCAGAGCACCTTCTTAGCCTTCTTCAAAAGGAACCTTGACAATTGGATGGGAGATAGGAAATTCACCCTGGGATCAGGTCAGTCACCCTGCTAGACAGGGATTCAGGGAAGTAAATATTGTGGGAAGAAATAGCCAGGGAATTGTTATGGCTAGGCTTATATAGGCTCTAGGGCCGATAGCCTAGTACCAACCTATGAAAGACCAATTAATAGTACTTTCAATATATGTAAATGTGCCCTGATTAAAGTGGATTAAGTTGCATACTGACTGATATGTATGTTGTTTACAAGGGTGAGTGATGAGTCTAGTTGTACAGATAGGTGGTGATCACTAATGGAGTCTGGTAGTACTTTGGATTCCATAAAATTAATATATTATCTAAATTTATAAAAGAAGAAAGATGCTTGATATGCTTTCTTTTCCTGCATTTTCAGACTTTTTTTGGTAAGGCAGGATTCAGCAATATGATTTCTGATATTTTAGTAATGAGATGTCCAAGTACCAAATGTGGAAGTACTTGCCCCCTGCAAAATGACACTGTTTTGCTAACAGCCAGTACAAGTAATATGATCTTATAATAACCTATGTGGAGGTATGGACCACAGTATGCAGCTCAGTGTGATAGAGACTGCATGACTCTAGTTATGGCTATTTAGCAAAGTGTGATATGGCTGACCTAGTGCCACACTACTTTTGAAGATTCCAAATTGGGATTTTGTTCCCTCATGCTTCTTCTGTTGTGTCTCTCAGTGTTAGCTCTATGTCTCAAAATACAGGAATCTATTGTCACTGGTATGGCAGTTGAATCTTTAGTAGCAGTGGTAGCTGAACTCTCATTCCTTCTGAACAGCAATGTGCCATGGTCCACTGACCGAATACAGGCTGTGTTGCCCCTGCCACTTCAACAATGTATATCCATGAGCACAGCTGGCATAAATCTGACACTTGAGAAGATCTGTAACAACATCAAGTGATGGATTAAATCCTGCTGGACAGTTGCATCCTGTTGACTGGTGTCTGTCACAGTACCAGTGTAAACATCTGCATGTCACACTACACTGCACAAACTACTTCCTTCTGGGGTAAAGCATACTTGATATTATCTATGACCACTACAATCTACTGATATTCCTCTTAAAAGGTAAAGGAAGAAGAACTACTATCATATGCATAATGCAGATATGCATATATGTATAAATGCCACATGCCAAAACCATAAAAGGGACATAACCCCATCAAATGTATAATGGATTGAACACAAAACGAGTACATCCACATCACGGTGACTTGTGTACCAACAATGATGTAGCATGGCATGCATCATTAACCAAAACAAGGCTCAGGTCACATTACTGGGATATTTGAAATATGCAGCAAAATATATAACCCTTACGATTTCAGCAGTTGTTTTGCAATAATGGAAGTGCAGACATGGCTGTTTATGTGAATGAGAAAAGCTCACTGATCTAGTCACAGAAGGGCATATATGGCACTTATGCAAAATGGATCCAGAACACTACTGTTGACAGACCAGTGTAATATGAACATGCTTCATTAATCAACCAAACATCTTCAGTGTTGCATCAACATAATGCAAAGATGTGCACTTATCCCATTATACATGTGGGTGAAATGCAGCAATCAGACAGATAGATATATGTCGCATAGTATGGCAATGCACTAGCAGACCTGTGTCCAATGTATGCCTAGAGCAGTAGTATCACTGTGACAAGCAGCAGAAATGCATTAAAAGACACATCCTACACAGCAAAATACTGATCATATGCAAAAGAAAAAATACAGGGTTGTTAGCCCAGTTAGAACTCAAACACAGAAGGGAACGTATTTATTTTTTATGTATTTATTTATATTCTTTGTTGGCCAGGTTAGTACCCTCTTTTCAGGGTAGACACAAGGTGGCATTTACACTACTAGGATAAATTCAGCCAGAGCACTGGAGAATTTCCTTTACTCTTTTTGGAGAGTACAGAGATGTTGTTTGTCGCACTTCTGGTTCTGTTTCAGGGGTGAAGGCAGCCTAGAGAAACTGGAAGCAAGATGGAGGTAGTATTAACAGCACAAATCAAAAAGCAAGGTGTGGAGACCAAAACAGAGTCAGACAGCCATTGTTGGAGTGGTGAGATTAGGGTCGAGAGATCGGAGGAGTTGCTAGTGAAAGAGATGAGAACACAGGAGAATGCAGGTATGAAGGCTAACAAACCTTCACAGGATTACGAGTATAATTTCCAAAAAGATCTGTTTTTTGATTCAAAAACAGAATGTGTAGTTACAACCCTTCAATCAGGAGGGTTGCAGGATGATTCTTTAGAAGAAATGGTATGCAGAACGAACAGCAGAGTGAAATGGCAGCATCATGGCCTGATATTATGGAGAAAATCCACAATGCACAGGGGACAGAAATTATGGAAGAGAAGAAATCTTATGATTAAATGGTGAAAGAAGGAAACAAAGTAAAAGAGGGAGGAAGAGGAAAATAAATTCCAAAGTAGTAGTTTGTTGTGCGGCTTTGTGCAAAAAAAAAAAAAAAAAAAAAAGGAACTGGAAAGGTACATGGTATGAGAAACCTTTATTGCACCCTTAGGAATATCACCTAATGAGGCAAGAGCATTCATTCAGATAAATAGACTTATTGTCATATTATATTTGAAATGGACAATATATAGATGGTTTTCTAGGAAAAGAAGGAATACAGTCCATGGAATACTTTTTGTAGTACAAACTTTTATAGAGAAACAAAAAAGAGAAATGATATACAGTTTTAGACTGAAATAGACAAGGAAACATTAAAAACTGTTTGTGAGGAAGTATTGGACATTAGAAAAGCTTATTATGAAAGAGGTTTATGAAGTGGGGGATGGAACTGTGGAATAATATTAAGAATGGAAAATGATAACTGTGATGATATAAGGTATTGCCAGCTATGCCAGGAGAAGTAGAGCAGTGGATGTGTAACATATGCCAGCATAGCTAGCTGGAGCTTTGTAAAGAATTATATGTCATTTGTAAATTAAACTGATTCATACAGATGGTTGCCTTAAAAATTTATTTGTAAAGATGTTTGTGTTAAAATGTACCATAGGTTCATAGGTAGGTACTAGGCTATCGGCCCAAAGGCATTTATAAGCCTAGCCAGAATGTGTTGGCTTTTGCCGACCCCTTAGATTAGCTCCCTGTGCCTCTGTCCAGCAGAGCCATTGAACTGATCCCCAGGGTAAACTTTCTGTTTCCCATCCACTTGTCAAGGTTTCTCTTGAAGAGTGTTAGCAAGGAGCTCTGCCTAATGTAGATTGGAATCTTGTTCCAAAGCATGGAAAGTCTCTGGGACAGTCATCTATCCCTCCACCACATCCTATTTATTGTTGTGGTGAGGTTTATATCCATAGATTGTATGGCTCGAGGGGATAAGGTTTTCTTTAGGTGGAGCATGTCCATCAATTCTGGGTTGGACATGGCCTTGTATGTCAGGCAGAGATCACCTCTGAGTAGGTGGTATGCAACTGAGTACAGCTGGAGTTTCTTCAGTTGAGCTGCATAGGGCATCTGTCTGAGGCCAGTGAGCCTCTTGTTGAGGTATTTCTGTGGTCTTTCCAACTGCTGCAGGTGTCTTGTAAGGTACATCCCAAATGGGGTGCTGTACTCTATGATGGGTCTGATGAGTGATGAGTAGTGGGGCACAATAACCTCTTTTGATCTGGATGCGAACCCTTTTGTGATTAGGTGGGCCACATAGAATGATTTTCTAACCACTTTGGCAATGTGATTATCACAGGAGAGACCACTATCCATCTGGGTCCCCAGATCACTCGCCACATCGTCCGTACTTAGGAGACTACCACCTATGTGGTATCTCATGGGTACTTTGTTTTTTCCATAAGGGATGACTATACACTTTTTGGCATTTATCTTGAGGCCATGATTTTGACACCAGGTATCTGTCTCAGTGAGACCCTTTTGGAGGATGTCTGTATCAACCAGAGAGTCAATTATAGCCCCTAGTTTGCAGTCATATGTGAACTTGGTCAACCATATTCCTCCTGTGCTTGCTTGTATCTCTGAGAAGTATATGCCAAACAGGAGGGGTCCTAGGACTGAGCCCTCGGGAACTGGTTTAGAGTCGGACCTAGCTCCTGCAACTCTCACCATGTGGGTTCTGTCTGTGAGCCAGTTGGCAACCCATCTTGTGACGTAGGGGTTTATGTTCAGGCTGGAGAGCTTGTCTATAATACCAGAATGGGGAATGGTGTTGAATGCCTTTGCGGGGTCTAGGTAGGCTGTGTGTACCACCTTTCCCTTGTCTATAGCCTTGGTAACTGTCTCAAAGAAGTTCACCAGGTTTAAGAGGTATGATCTGTCCTTAACAAAGCCGAAATGGGTAGGGTCCAGTGTTTGGAAGTTCCCAATGTCTCTGTTAATGAGTTCCATGATGATGCACTCCATAGCCTTGCAGATCAAGCTAGTCAGGCTTATAGGGCAATAGTTCACAGGGAATGGTGTGGATCTACCTTTGTGGAGTGGAATAACCATTGCTGTGCAACACTCTATGGGTACATAGCCTGTGGAAAGGCTGAGTTTGAACAGTGTGTTTAGGTGAGGCGTTAGTTCATCTTTGAGCTCATGTAGGATGCAGCCTGGGACACCGTACGGTCCCACTGATGCTGTATTTTTGACTTTGGAGTGGGCTGTTTTAACCTGAGTGTCTGTGATTTCAGGGGCTCTACATTCTCCTGGTATGGTTATGGGCCCTTTTGGGGGTGAGGTTTGCACTGAACCTGTCTGCCAGGATGTTGGCGATATTGGTCGGTTCAGTTTATTTTGTGCCATTTTGCACTAACTCCGAGCAGATCTGAGCATTGCCACTTAGATTCTTGACATAGCTAAAGAATGCCTTGTGGTTATCTTTGGAGTCCTTGGCAATTTTTCTTTCGAAGCTTGCCTTTGATGATTTTATGAGGGATCGTAGTTTCTTGTTGATACTGATCAGGGATTTCTTCCCCCTTCTTGGGATTTTAGTCTTTTCTGTACTAGTTTTCTCCTTCTATTGTATAGCTTGTTTATGGCAGGGGTCCACCAGACTGGTTTCCTTTTCTTGGAGGAGTGAGTCTTGGTTTTGCTTGGGATAGCATGACCCATGCATTCTTGTAGGTGCCTGTAGAATGCATCAGTAAAGGCTTTTGCAGCTTGGACAGCATTATCCTTTAGCATGGGGGCTGTGAAACTTTCCACCTCGGTATGAAGTAACGTGAAGTTTGCTTTTGAAAAGTTTTTCATGGCAGCTTCCTTGTCCAGGGATGGGAGCGGAATGTGGATATCCAAAGTGATTTGTTTATGGTCAGATCTACAAAGCAAGGGGTTGTCCTCAGGTGTGAAACACCGGTCGCCATGTTGGTGATGAACAGGTCCAATATGTTGTCACCTCCGGAGGGAGTGTTGACCAGTTGATCCAGGGCGTTTGAGTTTATAAATTCTAGGAAATGTTGGGCAAGGGAGTTAGTACTTGAGTAGTTCTCTCAGTTAATGTTTAGGTAATTGAGATCACTCAATATTAGGGTGTTTGGTAGGACCTTTATGTTTCCTACTGTTTCCAGAAATGCGGAATGGGGTTTCCTGGGACATGGTGGGTGATCTGTAGCAAGCTACAATTTGAATTGCAGTTTTGCCCATTAACAGTGCGTCTTTCTGGACAGAGGAGAAATATTCATGTATGTTACACTGTATTGTAACTGTGGAAATTAATATATGTAACACAGGATAATGGAAGAAAAGAGGTTAAAATCTGTCCAGCTAACTCTGAAAAATAGTTTGAAATTAAATTACCTGGTAGGTCATAAAGATTGTATCTTACAGTTCCAATTGCAGCCAGAGATGAAATGTCTGTGAAAACAAGGACTAGGAATCCTTATTGTATTGTCCTTAGCAGTGACCTAATTGCTAATCAGGAAGGGTGGAAGAGTTGAAATGGTTTTATGGCTTCCAGATGCTATAACACATCTTAGCAAAGGTCTATCTGTGTATATGGTAACACGTGTGAGGTTCTGTTTCAATTTCTAGTAATGACGGTAGTATGGAGACTAGAAGTCAGATGAACAGATGTGTGTGATATTCTGTAATCCAGGACTAAAACAATGTTTTAATACTAGATGAGAATTAAGTCTCTGAGCAGTCTGTTTTTGAAACCTGACACAGAAGGATCACTCACCCACTTCATCTTGCCTTACTTTAGTGAGTAACCAGAGAACAGTAATTCTTCAGATCAGTCAGGAAATTATAGTGAGATTAGTGAAGTACTGTTTTTCTGTAACAGTGTGAATCTATCCATCTGGGTTATTTTTAATACTTCATGTGACTGAAACACAGGTGTTTATTGTAAAATAGATACTTAGTATGTCATGTTTTTATTATGTATTATTGAATACATTTAAACTTCTCATTGTGTCTGGACCTTTAGAGAATATTTTAACCTTTGAGAGTACTTATATTTTTTTGGAGACACTGTTGCCACAACTGAAAGTCTTACTGCACTGGATAAACATTACCATTTGTATTAATATTAATTTCACCAGTATAATTGGGTACCCTTATATCGGCCTTAGAGTAGCTGACTTTGGAGTGTCTGGTGGCAGTAACTACCTTACAGTCTAGGCAGATGGGCATAGCTAGTAAATCTGTGCCAGCCTTTCCCAGGTGTGTGTGTGTGTGTGTGTGTGTGTGTGTGTGTGTGTGTGTGTGTGTGTGTGTAAATCAAATCTAAAAGTGTGTGTCAGTTAACTACTTGGAGCAGCGACATGGGACACTGGTTTCACAGACAGGGTGTTGGAAGACTTGGTGAATGTCCTTCACCAATGTCAGTGGTGAGGATTCAGGCTCCTTAATTACTAGCCTAGAGGAGGGTTCTCACAATTACATTATGATTATTCCAACCATAGTAATTGTTGAAGGTAACAGAGGCTACTGTAAGATACACGGGATAACCAAAAACTGTTTGCTTGCTTTTTTTTGTGGAAAAAATTATCATTTAATACGCAATTGTAACAAAAGAAAATGCCTTGTTTGTGAGGAGGTGGGACATGAAACAAAGAAATGTAAACTGATGTGTAAAAAATGTGGGCAAATGGGATACGATTCAAGTAAATGTGATGAACAACTGCATGTTGAATTAGAAGATGAGATGAAAGAACATGTGTATGATATAAGTAATATAGGGGATAAACATATAATCATACAAGAGGAACATATGAAAGGAAAAAAATAAAAAAAACTGAAGGAGAGCAATCAGTATTGGAAATAAGTTTAGAGGAGGATAGCAGTTAGAGGAAAGTAAGAGGTCAAAAAGTTTGATAAGTAGAAGGGTAAAAGATAGGAAAATAAAATGTAAACGTACTTATGAAAGAAAATAAAAAGAAAGATAAGGGTTAAGATAAAAAAAATATGAAATTCAAAAGAACCTGATGGTCATATCAATAAATATTAACAGTATAAAGAATATTAAGAGATGATTAGGAGTACTGGAATGGGGTATGCTGCAGCATGTGCACGTAATAATTCTAGAAGATACAAGAATTCTAGAAGACAAAAGAAAAACAAATGGAAAAATTATGGGGTAGGAATAAAGTATGGAACATGGGAAGAGATACATGTTCAACAATCACTGTATTATGTAATTAAATGATTAAAATCTTAGATTACACTATAGCAGAGTTAAGAATAACAATATTAGATACAAGACATAAGGATGTATATAGAATTATCTATATATATGTATATGTGTGTATGTGTATATATATATATATATATACCCACCCTATCCCACACTACCTTACTCGCACCCTAAACGCACCCTATTACCCGTCTTACACACAACTTTTTTTCCCATTTCGGCATCCTCAGCGGTGCTTTCTTTCGTCACGGGGTCGTTCTTCTGGGTCTCTTCTGCACTGGGTCCGATCTGGGTCCTCTTCTGCCTCTTTCCTCGGCTCTCGATTTCGCTCGTCTCGTTCGCTTTCGGGTGTGTCGGTGAAGTATATATATATATATATATATATATATATATGCATATATATATATATATATATATATATATATATATATATATATATGTATGTATATATATATATATATATATGCATATGTGTATATCTATCTATACACATGTTACAAAAAAGGAAGAAAAGAAATGTTTAAAAATGTTTTGAATTATGTAGGGGTAAACATGGAACAATACTGGTGGGAGACTGTGATTTAAGGAAAAAGAAAAAAAGTGAATGATGTTAAAATGATATATGAAATTATAAAAAGTGGAAAGCTATATATGTGCACGTGTGTGTGTGTGTATGGGATAATGTACACTGGACATATAAAACAAGTGAAATTTAGACAGAAATTGATTACTTTATATTATCTGATACCTTGAGAATCATAAAGAAAGGTACAAAAGATACAGTTTATTCAGATCATTTGGCCACATGGATAAAAACAGAGTATACATAAAGATAGGTGAAGGAATTAAAAGACTGAACGAAATGGATATAAGCGATGAAGAGAGAAAAGAATTTGATCTATTATGGAAAGACCATATAAAAATGAGTACGCTCTATAAAAATTGGACCTACTAGTAGATACGTTTTAAAGGGAAATATAAAAAGTGTTTTTTAGAATGTCAAAGGAGGAAAAGAGAGAAGGAAAAGCAAACATATAGGATGTCAAGTCAAACAGTATTCAGAGAAATACAAGAGATAACAGAAACAAGTGAAAAGCAGAAAGAAATGTATGAAAAGAATCAAGAGAAAGTTCACAAAAATGTTATACAAGCAGAGATACTTTTTACAAGGGAAAAAGTAGTAGCAGATACATATTTGAACAAAATGGTGAAAGAACATGAGAGTGTAATAAGAGAATTTGACAACAGTGAAGGAAAAAAGGTAAATACACAAAAAGAATTACTTGAAGTAATAAAAAATATATGAAAGGTATATTTAAGAAGAAAGGGATAAAGAGAAACAAATATGGGAAGTAAGCAGGCTAAGTAAAACTAAGAATGAGATTATGGAAAGTATAAGAGAAACTGATGAAGTTTTAAAAGACCTGGATAAAGAAAAGGCAACAGGCTTAGATGGAATTATCATGTGTATTATAATATGAAAAACTGCCAGAAGTTATGTTTTGTAAAGATTCTTAATGAATGGTCAGAATAAGGGATAAGGGAAAAAAGATTTGTATAGGAGCTATGACATTTATATGGAAGAAAGGGAAGAAAGTGGATATTAGGCATTGGAGACCAATAATATTAAATAATATGGATTATAAAATATTTATGAGAGCAACAGAGAAAGGATTAGCTAAATGTATAGATAGAATTATTGAACCTACACTATTTAGGAAAAAGGAAAAAGAAGTCAAGATCTATTATGAGTGTTAAGAGAAGTAATAGATATTATTATAAATTGGATGCCATAATATTGATTGGAAATGCAAACAAAGCTTTTGATAGAATATAATATGATAAATTATGGAGTGTATTAAAATATTATAATGTAAGTAACAAAATAATGAAAGTCCTTAGATCAGTATATGAGAATAATACTAAAATAATACTGGATGGATTAGAATGTGGCAAAAGACAATGCTGCCTGGCAAACTGTAGTTTATTCATGTTAGTAATGAATGTGATTGTAAGTGCAATTAATAAAAATATGGCAATAGCAAGATATAGGATGATAGAGAGTATTTAAATACCAGTGATCTTTACTTATGCAGATGATATTCTTTTAGTTATTAAAGATAAGAAATGGATGGAAATAGGAATTAAGAAATTAAACAGAGACAAAAGTAAATTACTTGGATCATTAGATGATATACAAGATATTAAATTAAACAAAGGATAATTGGAAATATTAGGAATAAAATTTGGGAGCAACATAAAAAAAGAGACACAATAGGAGAGACTGTTACAAAAATTAAGAGAAATGTATATATTTTGGAAAATAAATATTATCATATAAGAAAATGTATATTTAATAAATTCTATCTTATTATGCAAGACTGCCTACATAGTGGGCACATATATAATTCCAGTAAAATATTAAAAAGAAATGTCATTAACCATATTCTCATTTATATGGGGGTTCAAGAGTGAACCTGGTGAGAAGAGGAATATTGTATGTTCAAGAAAAAAGACTGAGGATTAGGATTAGTAAACCTGATAGTATATGTGGCTTTATTTAATCTGTATAAAGTGTTGAATGGATTAAAAGAAGAAAGCAGAAATATAGTGAATGATCTAATGAAATATACATATGAAGAAATTTGGACAAACCTAAGACATGGGAAAAAATAAAACAAAAGCAATATGCCGTTATGGACAGAGATTTATATGTTAGACAAATGAAATTGCTGGTTAATGACACTGTTACTTATCAACCTGTTTCTAAAGTAATTGTAAAGACCATTAAGGAGAAAGTCTCCTTTCTGATATTTGATTTGTTGACAACAAATTTGATTAATGAAGACTTGTTTAACTTTTTCAATACAACACATCCGGTGATACCTAGGATATATGGCCTGCCCAAAATACATAAAAACAGGGATATTACTCCCATGAGACCTATTGTATCTGGTGCAGGCTGGTCCACTGAGCCTTTGTCAATTTTCATAGCAAATAATTTACATCCTTTGTTAGATTATCGTGAAACTATACTCAAGGATACTAGAACTTTTTTAGAGAGACTGTATACAGTTATACCAACTATTGGCAATGATTATATGTTTGTTACCCTAGACATAGAGTCCCTCTCTTTACCAGCATTCCTAATACATGGGGGATAGATATGATGAGTCTTTTTGACCAGGAACACATCCTTCTCTAATACCAAGGTTCAGTTAATGTCTGTGCTACTTGAGATTGTATTAGAAAACAATGTGTGTAATTTTGAGAAAGAATTCTATCTTCAAAAAGTTGGCGTGGCTATGGGGACTCCATGTGCTAATAGCTACGTCAACTTAGTATTGACACACTGGGAATCTATTTACATTCTGTCAGATACCAACAGATTTCATGACAAGATTTTATGGTACGGCCACTTTGTGGACGATATATTTTTGTTATTGAAAGGCAACTTAGAAGAGCTACATGCTTTGGTCAATTATGTGCATAGTACAACTGAATGTAGTGTTGTTGCCTCACAGTAAGTCGCTGTCCGGTTCGATTCTCAGCTAGAGCGTCTTCTGCGTGGAGACATGCGTGAATGGGCATACCTTCGTTGAAGGTTGTGCATCAGGCCTGGGAAGCCGGTACATAAAAATCAACTGCCAATCATTAGCAGACCAGAGTTCCACTGTGGCGACCCCTAACCAGGAAAAGCTGAAAGACACAAACAAACAAACAAACAAACAGAATTTTTGAAATTTACTTTTAAGGCTTCTTTGATTGAGATTGAGTTCCTAGACATATCATTGACCAAATATGATCTTAACCAAGTATCCTGCAGTATCTTTAAGAAATCAAATAGGAAGAATGCACTTCTACATTATAGTAGCATGCATCCTAGACATATTCCTCGGAACACATTGAAAGGACAGATTTATAGAGTGCCACGGCTACATAACAATGACACAGATGCACAGAAAGCATTGGCAGAACTTAAGGAAGAATTTTTGGACAGAGGCTATGTAGCTAGAGATATAGACAGAGCTATCAATGGAGCATGGGCAAAAAGGAGTAGCAGATGTAAACCATACTTTAGTAATAGCACAGAAGTGTCCGCTCCATCAAGTCAGCAAACCTCTTGTATTGATACATTCAGGGTGGTGTTACAATACTCTAGTGACATCAATGAATATCATTAAGAAGAACTGGAATATTTTACACACTGCCCCGGAGCTGGTGAATAAGATAGGCAGCACACCTGCCTTTTGTTTTAGAAACAAAATGTCCCTTAAACAACATCTTTGCAAAAGAAATCAGCCTAGTGTCAACAGAAATAGTATATGTGTTAAAAAAGGCACTTTCCCAAGTAGAAGTTAATTAGCATGTAGGTATATATATATATATATATATATATATATATATATATATATATATACTAATTATCATTATACGCATCCGATATGTAATTTTACCATTAATGTAGATTACTACGCAGACTGCAAAACTGCCAATATAGTGTATTTTTCGTTTTGCCAAAAGTGTCATGCATTTTATGTAGGCAAAATTAATAGATTACTTAAAGAGAGAATACTCGATCATATCAGGGACATTAATAATAAGAAGGAAAACAATGCCCTAGCTGCTCATATTATGATTACTGACCAAACTCATAGTTTTAAATTTTTAGTGCTACAGGTAATACATTTTAATGCCCGGGGAGGAGACAGAGAACCGCACTGAGGTAGCGGAATAAAAATGGATTATTTTGCTTAACACAGAGAAGCTTCCAGGACTTAATGGTGTCTTCTCCTTGAAACCTTTCTTGAAGGCACATAGGTTGAGACAAAATAATTGTATACATATAATATAGATTATTTTATACTCTATTTATATATTGTTTTATTGCTTGTTTTTATGGTTGAGATCTGTGCACTATTACTGTTGCTTTATTAACTCAAAGGTGTTAATTAGTTGATTATCAGCTGATAACAGGGGTATAAAAAGGCTTCTTATTGCATTTTCATTTGTCTGATGAAGCGACTGGTACGTTGCGAACGTGCTCATGTTTTTACCTGTTTTATTTCTTTTAAATAAATGAGTTTTGCAGTGTAAGTTTTCATGCAGCGTATTGCTTTTGTTTTATCTCATTGAGTTTTTGCTGCACGTTTTGCACCCTTCGCTCGTTCTTTTTCTTATTACATGGGAAAAAAATGTAAGACTATTATTAATAATGAGGTTAAAAATTATCAGAATAACATATTACTTTGGAAATTACAAATGGAAATGTAGAAAAAGACAGGAAAATGCTATGTAAGTGTTATGAGGGAACATTATTATATATATCCATGGAAAAATGTAGATAATGAAAAAAAGTGCTACTATAACCAGGCTTGTATGGAGAAAAAAAATGTATGAATGCAAAGACTTTACATAGAGATTAATGATAGGTAAACTGTCTGTTAAAGCAAGCATACCATATAAAAGAATTCAGGGAAGAATATGTAATTATTGTGATGAAATTGAGACAACCAACACACGTTCTTGAATTGTATACGAATTAAAACAGTATGGGAAAAGTTAGAGGACATTAAACTATTCAATGATAATAAAATTGTGAAAAATGCAAATATGATATATGACTGAATATGGGTATTATGGTGATAAAATAAAAGTAGTAAAAGAAATGGAAAAAAAGTTAGTGTTCCAGCTCTTTCTGATAATATCTTGTTGAAGGAGAAAAACCTTACTTTTTGATTTCAGTTTTTAGAAGATAACTTAACATTGAAACACATAATATTAAAATATGATTTAAACAGAAATGTATGGCTACTACTTCAATCACATAAACAATTCATGACTGATAAAAAAATCAATTAAATTACCCTAAGTTCAAGAACAACTATATCTTAATTAATAACTTATCTGACTATGCTTATTCACAAAGATAAACTCATTAAAGGTAAACTATCAATTATTTACAAAATAATTAACAATGAAAAAAAAACATAATTGACAATTACTGGAATTACTTCACATTAATTAACAAGAGGTTACTTTCTCAAGTTGATAAAAATAATCTTGGAATCATCTAGGCAGACTACATCCTCACTTAGATGGAAATTACATTCCTGGAAATTTTTGAATATAGCTTTCTATACACCCCATAAGTTGGAACTGATCAGTAAGGAAAAGGTATTGTGTTGGAGATGCAAAAAAGAAAATAAAGCAGATTGGTCACATATGTTTTACGAATGCATAGCTTTGAAACAATATTGGGAAAAAATTAATAATTTTCTCTAAGCTTCTTTTAAAGATAGATTGACTTTATCGAAATCTTTGATTTTGTTTAATACCCAATTCCTAACAGTATTAGAAGAATTAAATACCATATTTTATGGTCTATATTAACAGTAGATAGAAAAGTAATAACCAGAAATTGATATCCGATCATCCTCCTTTATTTGCAGAATTCAAGAGTATTCTTACTGAAACACGTCACTTGGACATGACTATTACATCGAGAACTATTAGAACATCCTTTTCATATAATCTGTGGTCTAACTTAAAACTTTTTATTAGAAAAGAATTCACATATTACTTAATGAAACTATTACTATTTTTAAAGTGTTTTGTTATAATGTATATATTAGACACTGATGTAAATATTTTAGTTGCTGTTACTTTTTTCTTTTGTTTTTATAAGCAATTTCCTTAATATATTTCTGTAATTGATTTTGTAATGCTTCAATCTTAAAAACTATTTAACAAAAAACGTTATTCAGTGTTTGTGGGTTATAAGGAAAGAAAGATTTAATGAGATTAAATATAACAGAAAATGGTTATTTGCTGAAATTGTAAAGAATATGTTCATGGTTGTGGGAAAAAGAGTGGGGGGATAAAAATGATTAATGTATAAAGATACAAAATGTTTAAATGTAAACAAAATAGTGTGTGTGTATATATGTATATAGTGTACATATTGTAACTAGTATAAATAAAAAGTTGTATTCAATGGAAAACCACTACTCTTTGGAGTTGTTAGATGGTGCTGGATAGCTCTTACAGCAATAAGGAAGAGGCCTAAGGGAAATAGCAGAATGGAGGAGGAGAGAAGAGCTATGGAGAGTTTGGAAGTAAAACGTGAGAATTTGGAGAAAAAATTGTTTGATATAGAGCTTCAGATTGTAAACAAGGATTCCTGTGTAGTGGATGTTACAAATAAGCAGTGTTTAGCTGTCTCCTTGGGGAAACAAGTGAGCAAGTCTGTGGAAGATGTGCAGATAACAGAACCTGCATAAAGATAATGTTCTGTTAAAAACATTTGAGCAGGATGATCCTGGTGACAGCTCTGCTGTTTAATGTGATGAAATGGCTGATACATTTTTTGGAAGTGCAGAGGATGTGGAACAGGAACCAGGTGAAGCAGCAACAGAGAATGCAGCAGTAAAAACTTATTCAGCAGTGACAGAAAGTCAGAGAGAAAAATAAAATAAGGAGGGTGGTTTTGTGGTAGCAGACAATGTAGTAACTAAAATAAATGCAACAGTGACAGAAGGCAAGTTAGGACAGCAGCAACAAACTATAAGTAAAGCAGTTTTTAAAAAGAAGAGAAGACCAACTGTGAGAATAAGAACAAAAAAATGACATTACTAGACAGATATTATGTATAGGACAATTTGGTAACTGTCCTTGGTTTTAACGCTCATGAAATTTGGTATTTTTAAATACCAGGACAGAAACATTTTGTCTCTTAACATCTGACATTGCCATAACAAAAAAGGACATTTATCTGTGGAACACTTACTTGTTTTCTAGTAGTAACTTAAATGTAAAAAAAAGGTTATTTTGCAATTTAGAACTGATGAACTGGAAGAAAATGATGTTAAAAAAGGCATGTAGGGTCTGTGTGAAATGACTGATAATATTGTGAAAGTTAGAGATGAGAGAAACTTATAAAATGGGGGGTGGAGGTTGTAAACTGTTTTGATATATGAAAACAACAAGGTGAAAACACTTTTCAAGTCTTATTTTTGTGTCTGGTCATAGAAGAACATTATGATATGCTTGGCCAGCCTAAATAATGTTTCTTATGTGGGGACTTTTCTCATTTAATTAATGGTTATGACAAGGCACGATGTAACCAGTGTGGAGAGAAAGGACATAGAGCAAGATGGTGTTTGCCTGAATGCAGGTTGCATAAATAAGGAACACTTGTCAATTGTCAAGAGCAAACAATAATGACAGAGAAAGGGAAGAAAAGATATATGAGGAAGGACAGTAAGAGGTGGGTGGAGAGGTAAACTAGGTAAGAAGATGCTCTAGAAAAAATATATATGGAGGGGAAAATGAGGAGATGGAGAGAGTGCATGCAGGAAGAGAGGTCAAGAGAAGGGATTGATACCGATAACTTTTTTTGAAGTTCTAGCCAGTGAAAAATCTGATTCTGAGGATCAACTACAGGTAATCTCAGCAACAGAGATACACAAAAAGCATAGTTTACAATATAGAGTAAAGCAGCACACTGACAGAATATGTCAAGTGACACTGAAGGTCACTCATATGTTGTAATTGTCCTCATCATCAAACCACTTTTTCTTATTTTCTACATGGGTTCAGGGTATCATGTCAACTGCCATCATCTCTCTCTGTTCAATGCCACCTTCCAACCTTTTTCAACACTCGAGCCTGACTACTCCAGGTCATCTCTCACACAATCCATTGATCTCTTTGCTGGATGCCCTCCTTTCCTCTTGTCTTCTTCCCAACTGTCCCAAATCATCTTCTGCTTTCCTGCACATGTGCCTGAACCACTGTAATCTGCTCTCTTTGACCTTTTCTGCAATTGGAGCTGTAGTGGCTTCTACTGTTATGTTCTCATTTCTTTGTCTGATCAACAGAGCACATCCTACTAGCCGTATCAGGCACTACATTTCCATCACCTCTAGATTCTTCAACTACTCTGCCTTTTCTGCCTAGGTTTGTGTGCTATATCGTAGTAATGGTCACACCACTGTTTTGTGTACTTATGTTTCAACATATTTGGCATTCTTCTGTCATATACTACCCCATGACACAACATGCCAGTTGGCTGCTGCCCCCTCTGATTCTGGCTTTGACCTCCTCATTCAGACATCCCTTTTCTCAATTACTTTTCCCAGATACTCAAAGTTGTTAACCTGTTTCACTGTCCTTCCTCCCATCTCACTTGTCAGCTTCTTCTGATTTTGCCCATTTGTTGTCAATAAAACTAGATAGATATATGCACACATGTATACATATAACTGATTCCAACAATGGTTGCAAACTCCTGCTAATGAAATTTTTGAAATAAATGTAACAAGTGGTCATTTTCCCTCCAATAACAAGAGATTTTTTTAATTCATCCATTAAGTACTCAATCTTTTCAGCAAAGCACTGATTGAAAGGCTAGATTTTTTAAAAATATTTAGATAAGTCATGAGTCCTGCTCTATTTGCTTTCAAATATTGGCTAAAAGAAACTAAAGAAATTATATCTACACACATACAGACACACTAGTTTTTTAGCAGATGGACTGTTAACATCTAGCAGAAGAATACGTTTGTGGTACAGACATTCACATTTATAGACAAACAACTTGTGATGGCCATTTCCTGAGGCTGAAATCAAACATCCAGATGGGTATCTAAGTACAAAAAAAAGATCCTTTCACTTTATGATAACCAGATGTTTAGTTCCTGCAGCAATGATCCTTAAGATAACTATATTGTTTAACTTGTGGAATCACAATAATTAACTGTCGTCTTGAGTTTTGCTTCCATGGCTTAGTGTTAGTCAATTGTGGAACAAGGACTCATAGCCCTGCGTCATTAACAATTGTCCTTTTATATTAAAGGAAATGTTTCTTGTTAAGATTTATTAAAGGTAATAAGTAAAACACTCAGTGAAGGTCACTTACAAATCATTTGTTTTTATAAGATGCTTCCTTTAGATGCTTGTGTAATTCCCCTTGATGCTCTGCGAAACTCATACTTGATTGTAACATTGCAAACGTTTGCCCTTTAATGATGCTTTATTTATAGCACTATAATGATAAGTAATTGATCAACAAGCCAGTGTTACACTGACAACACTTAAAACTGATGCTGCATGTAAAACCATAGCCTATTTTTTAATCTTCATATTCTGTTTAGAGTATATTGGCTAGATAATATGCAAAGGAAAATGTTCTTATTTTCAGACCTCACACTAACAGTTTCAATTTATTAAGTCACTTGTTTATGGCAATAGGTTATGCAAATAGAAGCTGTGAAAATCAAAAGTAGGTCATTGTAAAGTGGAAACTTTAATTACTGTTAACCATCTAGCTATACTTAGAATGTGCAGAAACTGAGTGTTCACACATATAATGTAACAAATACCGAGGCACACAGCACAGCTGCTGGTCTGTAATAATGCAATATCTAAACTGCACAGCTACCATGACAGGCACACAGCAACAGCAATTTGTTAAGAGTAATGTTGGATATATATCATTCTGCTAGATTTAGACGTGTGTGTGTGTGTGTGTGTGTGTGTGTGTGTGTGTGTGTGTGTGTGTGTGTTCGATGACATCACGCAGGTCATGTGTTTTTATTTCAATGGTAGTGCTAGTTAAAGGTCAAGGATAATGCACAACTAGAAAAATTATATACTGTAACTAAGAAAACGGAGAAAGCAGTAAACACAATAAACATATTTTCCTTTCACTAAGTGTTTTAAGTTTGGTGCTTATTTGTACTGCAAATGATGTCACTGCAACAGATGTTTCTTGTTGCTTTAACAGAATTTTCATTGTAACATTATCTTGCCAAGTCAGTTAAATGTCTATCTGTGGATAATATGAAAATACAATTGTAAAAGTGGCTTTGCCCTCACACAGTTGCTAGGCTGGTGCTCTCCATGTTGTTTTAGAGGCCGATTTCTTTATCGTATTAGCAAAACATAGCATGACCTGCTTTGATTCCTCCATCCTATCATTTTATGTTACCTGTTTATCCTATTCAATATCTCAGAGGAAACAGAGTACACTCATGGCTAATATGCTTGACTAAAATGCCACAAACACTCACACACACACATACACCTACAGGCAACTGGCACAATTAACAATTTACCCCAATAAGGAAATGGAGGTACTGCACAGAAAGAGGAGGTAGAGTAGCGAGTCCTGTGAGAAAGCAGTCAAATCTATTGTGCTACTGCTATAATTTGATGGACTGTAATGTATCCTCTCACCATGCCCCTACAGCTTGGCAATATTTCAGGTTTGAGGCATTCTTATACTCATTAAACAAATAAAATTGTCTGTGATACCTTAAGCAATATACATGTAAAAACTTGTATGCTCATGCCACGTTTTAGTATCTCTATTCATATGGTCAAAGTCACTGAGAAGGAATGCATATTCTAAATATGGAGGCATGCTCATTAATGTTTGAACTGTCTTCTATCAGAATAGTGTATGTTTGGGGCTGTGATGGTGATCAAGGACACAGGGAGTATCTCTTTATATTTCACCAACCATGTCTGTACCCATTACTTCATCTTGGGTGGGACATGCAAAGGGTGTTAGCACTGAACCTTCACCTAACTTCTGCAAGTGGATGACATGAGCGGGATGCCCCAACAACCCTCACAAGACATCTTGCAGTTGTTTCTTCTGCCCCCACCAGGAAAATCTAATTTCCCCAGTGTACTCCAAGCATGCGAACACCTTCTTTCCCCCTTCCCCATGTATGGCATACCTCTGCTCCCCTACCAGTACCACAGGCACCTGAGATACTACTTTAGTTTAGGTAGCCTTGACTGCAGTCAGGGCTTCATCTGTTTATGCCATGATGCAGCACAGGACCTACATTTATTAATGAAAATTACAAAAAACTTTATTCTTTAATAATGTTTCACCTCCTTCAGCAGTACTGCCATTATTGCCTGACTCACTAAGCATGGTAGCCTTCTTTCAATATTTACATGCCCTGAATGCCTTTATCATTTCTTCCTTCACCTCCTGTTTCATTATTTTACATAGTTCTTTGGGGACAAACCACTCTCCTCTCTGTCTTACTTTCCCTGAGTCTTTCTGTTAACCTTTAACCTTTTGCCTCATTTGCTATCCCTTTAGCTAGCTCACCTCTTTCTTTCCCTTTTGGATTTTCTCATACTCAGATTTTATGCTTCTCTCACTACTACATTTCTTCCCTTCATCACTCCTTCATGTTTTCATTTTCTCCATCTGATATACAAATCAAGTTATTTATCCTCATTTATTTCTATTTACATCTGTTTTCATATATTTTTCTTATTGCCCTATCACAGTTAATTTCTTTTTACCTCCAGTTTATTTCTACAATTTCCATATGACATTTTATATATTGGTCTTCTTGCTTTCCTCATCCTGTGAATATTTCTGCCCATTTCTTCTGATTTCTACTTAATTTCCCTTATTAGCATGTTCTTTTTGATTGTTTTATCTTACTCACCCAGTTTTCATCTTCTGCCTTAATGCAATGTCACCATGACACTGTTGTGTTTTTCTTATCAATCCACTTATCATGCATTGTTTATTTTATCACCTGTATTAAAATGTGTCTACACAGTCTTCCATTTTGTACTTATTTTTGTCCTGTTCCTACTGCTTTTCCCCCTGCTCTTTCAAATCTTTTTTGACAATAACACTTAACGGGTTCATGACTGAAATTGTGATCTCACATATATGAAACAATAAATGCTAAGCTGCTGTATGTCCCTGTTAAACACAAGATCTCATAGAACAATGTTTAATACATTAAGGATTTTCATTACATTCTGAGTTCAGACTTATTAAGGATGACTAGTTGACAAGAGAACTATGTTATAAATAAATACAAAGCAGTCCCATGTTAATAACTGACTAATCAAAAATGCTAAATCGAGACATTAATACAGACCTAATTAAAAGTATGCTAATAACTGAATACACCCAGTGTTCAATATGAGTAGCATCCATTATAAAATAGCATATGAATTTCATTAATATCTCAGAAAAATATACTGAAATAATGTTAGTCATTTGTGTTGTGTCAAAATGAATGTACTTTAAATACTTACATAATCATTACTGGCCAATGAGATTTCTATTTAACTTTCATCCTCAACAGCTCACTCTCTTATTCTCTTTGGGCTTGAGTGGCAATTTTCTTTTGATCCTCTGCTCACCTAATTGTTGTGACCTTTTTATTTATTCATTTGTTTGTTTTTATCTTTTGTTTCTTTGCTATTATGATATCTGTAGGGCTATGCCATGCATATTTTTGGTCCCTAGCCTCTCAGACATTTTTGACCCATACTAGATTAGTGTTATGCCAGTGAGCAAAATCTTGTCAGTATGAGATGAGGCAATGAATTAGGAGAACAAAGGAAAACAACAGATTTCAAACTCATCATTGACTCTTCAGATCAAATAGTCTTCCCATGTCATCAAATAGAAAATGTTTTTTGGCATGTACTCTTAACAACTTCAAACAAGTGGTTGTTTTCTTTCACAGAATATTCAATGCCTTGCTTTATATAAATACATAAGTTACCAAAGATGTTTAGCATTTCATTCCCTGTTGGTGATAATTCCAACCTTCAATCTTAAAAAACTGGACCGGCATAACAATGACCTGACACATACTTTACCTGTCACTGATGAATAGTAAGAGTACATTGTTCCCTGCGTCTGAGATAAGATTTTGACATTATAAGAATCCCTGATATTATTTGAAATTACAAAAACAAGGATTATTATCAGAGCATATTATAGCACTTTTTCTCTCTCTGTATTTAGGGTCTAAAATTAATCCCATTTACTTCGACAAAAAGCAAATCAACTCCCAAACTACTGAATACAACCAGTAAACCCATCAAACAACTAAAACTGCTCGGCTCCAGCTATCTCTATCCTCCAAATGTTTATCAACCTCCCACAAGCCAACTTACTATAAAATATACTGTAACTCTTCCTGATGCTTGATGTTAACCCTAGCAGCATTCCCCTCCTGCTCCCTATACCTAAATTTCCCGATCACTTCCCAAACGTAATACTCCCCTTATGATTCTTAAACCTAAATTCTCTGATCACTCCCTAACCCTAAAACTACTGTTATCTTCCCTAAACCTAAATTTCACAACTGCTCCTTATCCCTAAAACTTTCCTCTTACTTCCCAAACTTAAATTCTCTGATCACTCCCTAGTGCTAAAACTCTCTTTAAACTCCATAAATTGGAATTTCCTGAGTGTCCCAAACCCTAAAATTCTATTCTTTGTCCCTGATCATAATACTTTCTTCTCACTCTTTTAACCTAAATTCCCCTGCCACTCCATGTCCATAAGCCCAGATGTCCCATTTAGTAAATGAACAGTGTGACTGGCACACCCATTCACTTACACAGCTAAAATGCAAATTGGTGCATCTCTTTGAAGAAACACATTTTGAAAACCAGTAAAACAACATTCATGGAACTAAAAAGTAGTTAAATGTCTAGTAGACATGTAATATGCCACAAGCAAAGGAAACAAAGTGAATTCTTACAATGATCTGTTCTTTTAAGGGTAAAAGCAGAAGAAACAACTTTCACACTTCATCAGAGAGATAGACAATGACATCAGCTACTAATGAAAACATAATTGGAATGCATTTTGTTAATGAGCTTGACGTGCTACTTAAATAATTAAGTTTTAATTTAGTGGGTATAAAACTTAGTTTTGTTTTTTACTTATTGTATAAGCAACTAGATTCATTTGCAACCTACCTCCTAGGGGAAAAAAACTCAGACTCAAGCACAAACACGTAAGCAACCATGCATACACCCTCCCTCTCACACACACACACACACACACACACACACACACACACACACACACACACACACACACACACTTTTTTGTTAAAGATTAACTACAGTAGTCAGACAAAAATCTGTTATGCAGATATGAAATACATACTTTGAGCATGACTCCCCTTGATAATAGATAATATAAAACAGAGTTAAATGAAGGATACACGAGTTACATTTTAATATTCTATTTAGTTTCCTCAAATCTAAATATACACCCCTACATCAAACAGCTAGTTGAACCACAGTTACATGAATTGTAAACGGTCTGTATATATAAAAATATATCTGTAATAAGATGGTGAATGCACAATGCCATGTTTAACTCACCAGCATGTCTGATTATTAGCAATATAATTCTTCAGACAATGGAAAGATCTGTTATTTATTTTCAAAATATACCTGTTTCCAAAATAAGTTAAATAATTTAGTTTTGTTCATAAGAGTAGTAAGCTAGTTTTGAATATTCCACACAGCAATGCTCAAAAATTGATGCCATATTATTTCTGGACTGTTTTTTGAAAATGCAATTTAAAATCCTATGAAAATTAAAAGGTTATGATGTTGACTACAACATATTTTACTACACCTGTTGAATGTAACACGTGCATGTTTATAAATCATATATTAATGTTGTTATAGTCAGACATTTTTTATATTTCAGGTCTGAAGTCGAATTCTGGATAGTTTGTAAATTGTATTTTCTACAATGAAATATGAGGTATGATCATGTGAAAGAATTTGGGGGAAAGTATCTAAATTATAGCATCTCAGTATGCAATGAACTGTATAAATGCTGCCTTCTGATTTTGATAAATGTCATTATATCGAGCGTTCAGAATTCAAGCCATTTACTACATATATCACTTTCTACAACTATATGTCACTTTTTGCTGTCTCTCAAAATGGCAGGACAATATAGAAGTGTCAGAATGATATTAAGAAATTCTGTTATTGCAGTACATGGAGCTCCATGATTACACTCTAAAATCAGAAAAAAAAAAATAAACCTGTTAAGGTACTGCTGCATGACACCTGAATGTAACAGCACTTTCATAGGAGTATAACAACTGTTACACACCCCTTAAGCACCGTGACACTTGGATATAAGGAAAGGGAATTCCCTTCGGTCCCTGAATAACATTTCAGTGTTCAGTGATGTTTACAGATTTTAGTCTGTAAGTAATTTATTTAAATTAGGTGTCACTGAGTCTTTCCTTACTTGCTGTTTATGCAACAGCACTCGCCAAGTGCTTAAATGGCTTTTAAAGCCAGTAAAACACATTGTATTCTTTTTCTTTCATAGCACATGGAGTAAATAAAACTCCATGTACTACAAAGAGTTATGATTTTATTTATTTCATTATTTTTTTTTTATTTTACATTTGTTGACTGGGAAAAGTCTGACTGAGCTAACAATTAGCCCTTTTTCATCAGAAGCCCAGGGAGAAAAGCTCCAGAAACATTATACAATAAAAACAAATTACATGTACAATAGCTTTTTGCTTATATTTGCAACATTATGCAAGTTTCAAATATTAATGCATACTATGTGAGAAACTGAAATAGAAATATTCTTACAGCCATTAAATATTAGTACTATGTAGATATCCGTTAATTTAATAGATGATTTAGGGGAGGGATATAGGGAGAGAGAGGTTAAGCCGATGCATAAATAATATTAGTTATTAAGAGAGATAGGCATGGCCAGGACGAATAGATGTGCTAGAGCAGAAGGGAGTAGAGCTTAAAATTTGGGGTAGTGGTCAAAAAATTACTAGTTTATGGGTGGATACAGTTTATGGTGGATGAGTACAGAGACGGGAACATAGTATTTTTAAGTGTTTTGTGGCAGCTGCTTTGAATTGTTTAAGTTGAATTATTAATCTAATTTGATGTGGAAGCTTGTTCCATGCAATAGTAGGGTGATAGCTATATAGATTGATACACTTTATCCATAAACTTCAGACAAAATGGGTAAGTCTTGTTCAGAGCTGTGGAATAGTCTAGTGGGAGAGTAGTGCAATATAAAGAAGGATAGGCTAGGGCAATAGTAATGTTGATATAGTATAAAATGAATGATCTGGAGTGGAGAGAAAAGAAGCAAATTGGATAGTTCCAGCCAGTTTAGGTGTTTAAGTGAGACACAGTGATGAGTTTTAAAGGTATGTTGGGCAGAAAATCTGGCTATCTTATTATAAGTTAAGTTTTTCTATGAGTACGTTATTAAGGTTCATGAGAATCTGAGAGCCGTATAGTAGACTAGGTAATTAATAGGAATGAGACAGGGTTACTTTAGCTTATAAGTGAGAAACTTTCTATTTCTATATAGGAGGCCTAGTTTTTGATGAGTCTTCTTGATGCAGTTGTTGATGTGCAAGTCAAATTTAAGTTGATCTATTGTGGCACCTAGGAGTTTGGTGCTTGTTTCAGCTAGTATAAGAGTCTTATTGAGAAACAGGAAGGTAAAAGTAGATTTGAGATGGGTAAGAGGTTTGGGGAGAAGGAGTAGTTAGTTTTTTTTTTAGGGTTTAGGATTAGTTGGTTGTTAGTGAACCATGTTTCCACAGAGGTAAAAGCAGCCTGAGTTTTAGAGATAAGATCAGAGGTAGAATAAGTGATGGTAATCACAGTAGAATCATCTGCATATTGTATAAGAGATGACTGAGAGCAAGAAGTATAGAGTAGGCTTGTAAAAATGTTAAATAGCAGTGGAGCTAATATGAAACCTTGGGGTATGCCCGTTTTTATGGGGGGGGGGTGCAGTGAGCCATTTCACAGATTGTAATTTATCAGAGAGATAGCTGGAAAACCAAGTAACAGTAGCAGGAGAGAAATTAAGAGTAGTCAATTTAGCCAGAAGTAAAGAGTGTGATACAGTATCAAAGGCTTTAGAAAGGTCTAGAAATAAACAGGAGACAAGTTTGTTATTATCACGAGCCAGGGATATAGTGTTAGCAAAGAAGATTAAGGCAGTAGTAGGTTTTCCTGTAATAGATATTGCAGCGTTTGCTTATGTATGCGTTTTTCAAGTAGTTTTGAGTGGGTTTCATTGATCACAAAACATTATGTGATCTCAATAATAATGCCAAGATTCACCCTTCGAGCTTCACTTTCATGGTGAGTTTTTTGGCATCCATGTGTCAAACACATAAGAACATGGTTATGATCAGCGATCCGATTATAGCCCTCTATGCTATATCATGTTTGTATATAAAGATATTATACCAAAACTATTTTTGCAAATGCATATGCTGGAATCAGTTTTAGGCAATATCTTCCAAAACTGTCACTTCCCTTTCCATATTCACTACAGAATGGAAAAAGTAAAACAACTCAGTTATACCAACACCCAAGTATTTCCATTTTCTCTTTAGAGCAACAAACTCGAAGCTGATTACATCATTTAGCAGGTGTGATAGAAGGTAGGGGTTACCCCCCATGACAAATTATTTCTGAACTTTGAGATCCTTTGATTGCTTTGCCTCTTTACATTTGATATATAATAGAAACACAGTGTATTTATGTTTTGCCTAGTTTTATGCTGGTCACACTAAAATAAAATTAATAGCCATACAGCTGTTCTAACAGTGTTTCAAATGCTGCAGTTTGTCATTTTCTTAATTATCATTCTGATCCAGACATGAACCTTCGTACAGAAGACCATGTCTGTACTGGTTGGAGGAGTTTCTTTAAATACTTAAGCAGTTTCAGCCCAAGCCTCCTGACTAATCAGTTATGCTGTGAATAGTTTAGTTTTTTTTTTTTTAGTACAAAAGGCAAGGGAATGGACTTGAATGTCTGTATGTGATTTTGCACTCTTGAAAATTGTGTATTTGCAATAACATTTACAATGACGGCATCTCTTTTTGAAATGTAGATATCAGTTTTATTTCTGATCTTAAGCGACTGAAAATATATATGACTTTGGCATATATGGTGTTTATGAATCATATTATAATATATGTAAATGACTGCTATAAAATAGGAATCACAAACCTGAACTTCCTAATGACAATGTTGGTGTGGTATGTTCCCTACAAGTCTCAAGCTATATATAAGAAATAGAAATTTTCTAGCAAGATTAATATGAAAATATACCATAATACTTAGTTAAAAAGTTCCAAATTATTTTGATGATAAATGTTAAAGACCTCTAAAAATAGTATGCATTACAATCTCAATGCTTGTGATTTTAGGCACAAAGACACAAACATGCATTAATTTTCATATTAAATATGTCATTTCATGTATGCATGTATATTGGACTGGGAGTCGCAGCATATTTTGTCTCAACAAATATCACTTTCCAGGAGAAATATATAAGGCTTTCAGTTGAAATGTAATGCTGACTCTACAGATAAGATTAATTTAATACTTGGATGCCAAATAATATGGATTTTTGCAGCTATCTCCTGGGCAAACCTTCTTTAAATGTATACAACATACAAACCTCTATCTTAAGCAATCTTAGATATTTCTCATCAAAATAATCTGGAAATGAATAATTGAGCACAGTCAGGCACATACCACACAAACACACACACTTATAATCTAGCATCATATGGGACATTTTGTACTTGTCAGTCCATTAATTCTTTCTTCCAGTAATAAATATTTTATGGATAAACGCATAAGACAGCTAGCTCAGATGCAATGTTTTCTCAATACAGATATGTTATGGCAAATATTGAGTTTTCCAGAGTGAAGTGAAATTAAGTATCTATCTTTCATAAACTGAATATAATGCAGCTTTACTAACCATCAATCTGTAATCCTTTCAGAAGGCTACTGTTTGTGCATTCATATATACGGTAATCTCCACTGTTTAATATCTCCCAAAAATATTTCTGGGAACTGCACTTTGGTGTTCAGGTACACACTGTACTTAGAGACTGATTTTTCCTGTAAGTAGTTAGAAGAAGCACTGTGATCTGTGATAAAGATATCTGGTCCATTTGTACATGATTTTATTTAAAATGATATATTTACAGTGACATAAAATGTCATTCTTTTGAATACATATATTATCCTTGTTAATGCTCTCTCCGTAATTACACTTTTCTTGCTGTATTGCAGTTAGTCATGCAGGCATGTTAAAATAAACTGAGTGTTATGCAGCTTTGCGGACATTTTGTTGTGAAAAATACAAGAATAAAGGACAGGACTCATTGTCTCAAGTCAGCAACAACCTCTTCCTTTATCAAACATGAATGTTCCTAAAGTATTTGCATTTATTAGCAATAAGAAGTACAAAACAAACGTCTGACATTAGTGACCAGCTGCAAGGATTTGTGCTTTGTATGGGCAGGGACAAAAATGAGGGGAGATGTCAGGGACATTCTGTCAACCCAGAGACGGGTGAGAGGTATATCAGTTTGTATGTATTTGAATGTGTGCAAGACCATCACCACTTGCTATCTTCACTATATCCTCATACTCTTCTTTCAAACTGCCCAATTTTTCACAATTCACAAACATAAGAGAAGATACCAGGGCAATCTGTTATCCTTCACAGAAAATGCTCCCCTCCTACTTACCTTCTGCCAGATATCAAACTCCACCACTAAATATCCTACAGCCCTCCAACTTCTTGCTTCCTTCTTGATTTCTATAACCCCACTACCTGCCATCAATAAAACAGAGATCACTTTATTTATCATATTACTCCTCAGCTTTTCTCTGTTCTCCTCCTCCTACCGAGCCATCTCTCATCCTACTATGACAAGATAACTGCTCTAAACATCTCTCCAACTCTGTCCCAACCACCTTTCTATACTTCTTCCCAAAACTCTCCACACATTCCTCCAAACCCATTTAATGACAGCTGTCACCTCTATCCCAGATACAGATTGATTAACTTCATTTAATCGCAAATCAAAATAAATTTAATTGAAAAAATACTATCCAAAGACAAAAATCAGTAATACCCCAATAAACTAAAATCTTCGTGGGAGGAGACATTCACCCTTATCCTGGCCACAACTATCACAGCCAACATCAAGACGATTCCTTTCCTCTCACTACTCTAGCCCAACAACAGTCGCATCATATCCTTGGTAATCTAACTTCTGCCACCAAATATTTTAGAGGCACAAGAAATAAAACTACTGAACTACATGCCTGGATAACCCAAAACAAGGTTGATAGTCTTTTTATAAATAAAACATGGCTTAAACTCAGCATACATTATTCCAAAAGTATGCCCCCTGCTATATCATCATCTGTAATGACTGTATAAAATTGAAAGGTAGTGGCAATGCTTTAATATTTATGAATTACCATCACATTTCTCCTATAAAAAGAGTACCAAATAACTTATTTCTTTTCGAAAATAAACAAATATAAATAGATATGTATTATTGTCCTTTACTCCTCTCCTAGGTAACATACAGATACACTGGGAGATATCCTACATTGGATATACATAACAATTCCACAAAAAAATACCACTAGGCGAGGTCAATATCAGTTGGTTGGACATAGCCTGTTAACTTCCCTACATCTAGCTTGAAATTATAGTTTCACACAACTAATTAATAGCCCCACACATTATAGCAAGACATCAAATTCCCTATTAGATTGAATCCTACTATCAGACCCTAGCATATTTACCACCACAGTTGCAATGTCAGACTTTTTCAGTGACCAAGCAAATACAAACAAATAAATAAAACAAAAAACATCAAAGAACACAAAGCATTGGAACAAAATAAAAATAAACCATTTTGAAAATCACTATGTTTACAATACAGTACTTTGTACAACATGTGGTCATCTATAAGAGGTTCATAAATTACTTGATTTTTATTTGCAAGGGTGAGATTGGTGATTTTAGGAGATTCATGGATGAATTAAATAAGAATATGTTTGGTTTGCAGTTCACTTACAAAACTGATAGAAATGTTATGCAGTTCTTAGATTTGGAATTTTTTTGTTTCTGAAGGGAATTTTTGTTGAACACAAATCATTTGTTAACGAAACTGCAGTAAACAATATTTTAGTGGCAGATAGTATGCACCCCCCACATATACTGGCTTTCCTTCCCTATGGAGAATATAAGCGGGCTTACGATAACACTTTTGATAAATCTAACATTCATCATGAATTTCTTAAAGTATGGGAGAAGCTTTTGGATAGGAGTTATAAAGCTGACGTTTTGAATAAAGTGAGACGAGAGCACATTGTGTGCGGGGTGACAGCAGCGGAAGCCTGGTTTCTGGATTGAAAGGAACAGCTGACATGGCAGGGGATAATAGGTTATTTTTTATAACTAAATTTTCCTCATTTTCAGATACACTTAGGAAGATTTTAGAGAGATTCTGGGCTTTGGTACATGGAGACCCAGCTCTTTCAAACATATTTGCAGATAAGATAACTTTCTTATAGCAGATTTTTGAATTTGAAGTAGTGTTTAAACATGTAAAAATTAAAAGTTGGGGATCTTTTGGGTTGTTATCCATGTGGTAAATGTAATATATGTCATAAGGCCAGAAATCTACAGGGGACCATTATTAGCAATCAATGGTACAAGGCTATGGGTAATTTCAATTGTCGGTCATGTGAGGTGGTTTATATTATTGGATGTGGGTGCACACCCATCAGATGGTACATAGGCCAAGCCAAGAGGACGGCCAAGGTACGTATACTGGAACATGGACACATTCGGAATGGTAAATTGGAGAATCCAGTGGCAAGTCATTTTCATGACTACCACAGGGGTGGGGGGTTGACAGTTTATTTTCCAGTGTTTTGGCCAGACCCAATTGCACTGAAGGAACAAATTTTTTGCACAAATGATCTCAGCTGGAATCTAAGTTTATTATTAATTTTGGCACTTTGTGGCAAAAGGGTTTGAATCAAGAGGTCAATATTTGCATCCTGTAAACTTATGAGTGTGTTGTTTTATAGGTTTCATATGGTATAATGAATCTTAATACATTATACAGGACACAATTTTGTAGGATATAAGTGTGGGTTAGGGTTAAAAATGTTCTCACATGTATTACAATATTATATTATATTGTATGGTGAGGAAAAACAGAATATGTAGATCAAATTTATTTGCAACAAATGTTGTAAATTGTTTTACTATAATATTCAAAGCAAAGGGGGAATCGTGGGATCTTGGGGGAACATGTTCAAATGTCTAAATTTTTTTTAAGTGGATTTGTTAATTATTTATTAAGCATTCAATTTAATGTAGCTGGATAATTAATTATAGGTTCATAGGTAGGTACTAGGCTTATCGGCCATGGGGCCTATACAAGCCCAGACAAAAAGGTACCCTGGCTTTTGTCACCCAAGAAAATTATCTTCCTGTGCCACTGTCAAGCAGAGCCATAGAGGTGATCCCTGGGGTGAATTTCCTATTTCCCGTCCAATCATCAAGATTTTTCTTGAAGAGTGCTAATGAGGAGCTTTGTTTGATATAGATAGGTAGTTTATTCCAGAGTATGGGAAGTCTCTGTGACAGGAATCTATCCCTCCGGCATGTTCTGTTTATTGTGGTGACAAGGTTTAGGTCCCTAGAGTGTGTAGCTCGAAGGGATTGGGATTTCTTTAGGTGTAGCATGTCCAACAGCTTTGGGTTTGACATAGCTTTGTATGTTAGGCAGAGATCACCTCTGAGTAGGCGATATGCAACGGAGTAAGGCTGGAGTTTTTTGAGACGGTCTGCATAGGGCATCCATTTGAGGCCAGTAATCCTCTTTGTGAGGTATTTCTGTGGCCTTTCCAGTTGCTGTAGATGTCTTGTGAGGTACATATCAAAAGGGGCGTTGTACTCTATAATGGGTCTAATGAGTGATGAGTAGAGGGGAACAATGACCTCTTTTTTTCTGGATGAGAAACCTTTTGTGATGAGGTGTGCAATGTAGAAGGATTTCCTGACTACTGTGGAGATGTGATTATTAAAGGAGAGACTACTGTCCATCTGTGTCCCAAGGTCTCTTATCATACTTTCGGTGTTAAGTATACTACCGCCTATGTTGTAGTTCATGGGTACAGAGTTTTTACCAAAGGGGATGACAATGCACTTTTTGGCATTGAGCTTGAGACCATGACTTCGACATCAGGCATCTGTCTCAGTGAGGCCCTTTTGTAGGATGTCCACATCGTTAGGAGTTTCGATTATGGCTCCTAGTTTGCAGTCATCTGTGAACTTCATTAGCCAAAGACCTTCTTGTGTTAGCCTGTACTTCAGAGAAGTAGATACCAAACAGGAGAGGACCCAGGACTGAAACCTGTGGTACTTCACTTGTCAATGGTCTGAAGTCAGATTTGGAGTCTGCCACTTTCACAGTCTGGTTTCTGTCAGTGAGCCAGTTGGCAACCCATCTTGTGACATAGGGATTTATACCTAGCTTAGTGAGTTTATCTAGAATTCCAGAGTGGGGAATGGTGTTGAAAGCCTTGGCAAGATCCAGATAGGCTGTGTGCACCACCTTACCCTTGTCTACGGCTTTGGTGACTGCTTCAAAGAAGTCTATCAGGTTTAGGAGACATGAGCTGCCTTTTACAAACCCGAACTGGGTGGGGTCCAGAGACTGGAGATTACCAATGTCTTTGTTTATAAGGTCCATGATGATATATTCCATGGCCTTACAGACCAGGCTCGTCAGGCTATTGGGGTGGTAGTTCCTAGGGTCTGTGGTGGCTCCCCCCTTGTGGAGTGGGATACCCGTCGCTGTGCACCATTCAGCAGGCACAAAGCCTGAGGTGAGGCTATGATTGAACATGGTACTTAGGTGGGGTGCCAGTGTTTGTTCATGTAGAACGCAGCCTGGGATGTTGTCTGGTCCCATGGATGCTGTGTTCTTGGCTTTGGAGAGTGTGGTTTTTACCTGTGCAGCCATGATTACAGGAACTTTGTATTCTTCCAGTATAGAGATGGGCTCTTTAGGGGGTGAGAGGGGGGTAAAGTTAGCACTGAACCTATCTGCCAGGATGTTGGCAATATCAGTTGGGTCTGTATATTTAGTGCTATTGTGCTGTAACTCGGAGCAGATCTGAGTGTTGCCATTGAGATTCTTGACATAGCTATAGAATGCTTTGTGGTTGTCTTTAGAATCAGTGGCAATTTTGTTTTCGTAACTAGCTTTGGAGGATTTAATCAGGGATTGCAGCTTCTTACTGAGGCTGACCAGGGAGCTCCTCCACTCATGGGATTTTACTCTCTTTTGCAACACTAGGATGGTTTAAAAGTAGAGTTTTATGTCATTACAATTCATTTTCTTGAAGGCCATGGGCCGAGGTACCAGGAAGCTTCATTAAATATTATTGCCTTCTTTCTGCATGGGTTTTATTTTTATTTTGTTCCAGTGCTTTGTGCACTTTGGTGTTTTTCTTTCAGTGACAATCTCCAAATTATATAACCAGACATCTCACATATCCACTTGAACAGTATGTTATAAAACATGCAACCAACATGTCCAGTTTTAACCCAGAAATATTCAATACTACCCTATCAGCAATTAACTGGAACAGTCTAAACATTTTCCCCTTACATGATGCTGTAAATTTCTTCAATATAACTTTCCTAAATAGCCTTGTACCTCCTAGATGGAAGAGACTTAAAACAAATAATTAAATTTAACTTTTCAAAAAGAGTAGAAGGCCAATACTACAGGACAGAGAAAAAAAGTATGGAAAAAATGACAAGACTATAATAAAACAACCCAGTTTCTTGAAAATTTCAGAATGCTCTGCAACTTTACTAAAAAGCAAATAAACGATGACAAAAACTTTACTATAACAACTTTCAGGACAATATTAAACACAGCCCTAAAAAATTCTGGTCAGCCATTAAAGAAATCTTACATCCCATTCAAAAATTCAACCATAAACCCTCTCTCAGTAACTCGCCACTCAAAACTACTATAAAATGAAACCCTTATTTCACAGATTGTACTAGAGTTTCAACAACATCCAGTCTTAACCCTGCTCAACAGCCACATATCACTGCATCCACGTTCACCTTCAAATATGTGTGCACATGCTATATAAAACTATCCTTAATCTCAAACCATACTCTATGTCGTTCAATGTCCTTCTAAGTGAGTACATTACAATAGTGGCTGAAAGCATTGCCTGCCCTATTTCAATCCTTATAAACAGGTAAACCCAGGATTTCCACATTCCCTCTTTCTGGAAAAAAAATCACACCTCATCACTCCACCCAAAAGGAGGAAATTCAACAGACATTACTAACTTTAGATCTATAACAATCTTATCTTTCCTTTCCAAAATACTTTAACAGTTTTTTCGAATGCATTTTGCAACTATCTCCTGTGGGAAGATTTCTTACCCTCCACACAAAATGAATTCTGTTTCTCCCACAGTGCTGCACTTCTAACCTTAATAGATACCATCAGTAAAGCTAGACTTTATGGCAAACTAGTCTCCACCTTACTTCTAGACTTGTCTAATACATTTGATGCAGTTTATCATAGCAAACACCTACTTCAAATGTCCTCACTTGGTCTAGCTGAGCCCACCCTTCTATGATTCAAAAGCTACTTGCCTGATAGTTATCGGTCAGTAAAATGGCGCTCCATACTTTCCAGCCACCATCAGTTTACCACAAGGCTCTACCCTCCCCTCCTCTACAACATTCTCACTAACACCCTGCACACAACCAAACAGGCCTCCCTAAAACAATACCAGATGAGTTCACACACATGTACATCTGACAACTTGATACATTTCCAAAAAGTACTCAGGAAAATTCAACAGCCACTGAAACAGGGCTTTGTAACTCACAACTCATGCTCAAACACGCCCCCCAAAAAAAAATAAATAAATACCTTTTTCTCCAGATCACTCTCTCTTGAAAAAAAAACCCCTATGATTCAATAAAATCCATGTAGAGCATGCACAGAATGTACCTGTCACAGTTTCCCCTTGGCACCATACTATGCATATTAATCATGGTGGTTTGCCAAGGGAGATCAAAGTATCACAAATATTGAATCCATGCAAGCAGCAGTGTAGAGGCTGTCCTGTCCTTGTGTTCTGTCACAGGATGATAATCATTGTAATCTAGTCTGCTACTGTATACATTTTTGTGTATATATATTTTTCTTAATCTGCCTGTTTGCGTGGAGCAGTGCTTAGTGATGCCAAGCTGCACTTACACATACATAGCAAACACTTGTCATGCATGTAAAAATAGAAACCGGATGTCCCGCATCTGTCACCCCTGGGTTTCCAGATATTGCCTAAGTTTCTTGCCACCCCTATAGTGTCTTTTTTAGATGGTGTTCCAAAGACCAAATTACCACCGTAACAGCTATAAATAAATGCAATCTGAGGGTCATGCTGCTCAACGCTAGAAGTCTAAATCTCAAGATGCACTCACTTGAAGCACTTCTCAAAATGGAGAACACTGACATTTGTGCTGTAATTGAGACCTGGTTTAAAGCAGCAGAAAGCACCCCTGCACTACCAGGCTATAAATCATTCCACACCTTTCGGCCCCAAAACCTGGACGAAAGCTCCAAAGGCGGTGGTGTCTCCATATTCATAAAGGATATGCACACCTCCAGACTAGTAACCCAGCATAACGCATCTGAGATTCTTCAGGTACAACTAACATTGGGTAAGACGGTGATTCAGGTCACAGCCTGCTATAGGTCCCCAACCATGTCCCCAGACTCTCACTCCATGTTCCTAAGCACCCTGGAATCTATCAAGGTCCAACCCAACAGTTTCATACTAGGAGACTTCAACTACCCCTCCATCAACTGGGAAAACAACTAAAGTACCAATACACTGCTCCCAACGCTTCCTGGAATTCATCAGTTCCAATGCCCTGGAGCAGCTCATTCTGACCCTCACTTCCAGAAGCAACATCTTTGACCTGATTATTTCTAACACGGGTGACCATTGCTCTATACCAATACTCAATCCCTCCCTGGTCAGATCTGACCATAAACTAATCACCATGGAAATCCACATCTCACCCACACCCCTGCAAAGGTAACCACCTTAGAAAAACTTCTCCAAAGCTGACTTTGGGCTCCTAAAAACAGAGGTGGCTAACTTTATGGCATCCATGTCAATGGAAAATAGCTGCATGACTGCCAAATCATACACCAATGCAATGTACAAACATGTACATAAACGCATGGAACTAGCCATACCCAACAGAACCAAGATGCTCTCCTCGAAAAATAGAAAGCCAATCTGGTGGTCTCCTGCTATTAATAAACTCTACAACAAAAAGAAGAAACTGTTGCAGAAAAAGGTGAAGTCCCAAGACTGGAAAAACTCCCTTATTTGCCTCAACAAAAAGTTGAGATGCCTCATCAAATCCTCCAAAGCCAGCTATGAAGGCAGAATTGCAGCAGACACTAAAAACAATCACAAAGCCTTCTATAAGTTATATCAAGAACCTCCAAGGCAATACCCGGATTTCCTCTGAGTTACTGCACAATGGTACCTCCTATACTGAGCCAACAGATATTGCAACATACTGACCAACAGATTCAGTGCCAACTTTACCCCTCTCTCCACCCCTAAAGGAGCAAGCACAATACCAAAAGACTGCTGGGTACCCAGCATTACTGCAGTACAGGTTAAAGCTGCATTGTCCAAGGCCAAGAATACAGCTTCCATGAGACCTGATAAAATCCCTGGCTGTGTCCTACATGAACTACAAAGCAAACTGGCACCACATTTGTGTGCCCTGTTCAGTCACAGCCTCACCTCAGGCTTTTGTACTACAGAATGGCGCACTGCTACAGTCATCCCTAAATGAGGAGCAGCTACAGACCCTGGGAATTATCACCTCATTATCCTGATGAGTGTGATATGTAATGCTTTCCAGCACATCATCATGGACCTGATTAACAAAGATATAGGAAATCTCCAAACTCTAGACCCCACACAATTTGGCTTTGTGAAAGGGAGATCATGCCTGCTCAACCTGGTTGACTTCTTTGAGTCAGTCACCATGCCTGAGCATGAAGTTAAAGCAGTGCATACAGCTTACCTCGATCTTGCCAAAGCCTTTGATACCATTTCTCACTTGGGAATTATTGATAAACTCACCCTATATCACTAGGTGAGTTGAAAACTGGCTCATAGAACACACAGTGTGAAAGTAGTGGACTCCAAGTCAGACTACTGACCAGTCACGAGTGGAGTCCCACAGGGATCGGTCCTGGGTCCTTTCCTATTCGGCATCTACTTCTCAGAAGTCTAGGCCAACACAAAGGGACTCTGGCTGACCATGTTCACAGACAACTGCAAGCTGGTGGACATTATTAACTCCCCAAGTGATGCAGATATCCTACAGAAAGGCCTCAATAAGACCAATGACTGGTGTCAAAACCATGACCTTAAGCTTAATGCCAAACAATATGTTGTCATCTCCTTTGGTAAAAACTCAGTTCCCACTAATTACCACATTGATCGGAGCCCAGTGAACACTGAAGCCATTATAAGAGATCTGGGGATGCTGGTTGACAGCAACCTCTCCTTTGAGCACCACACTGCCACTGTGGTCAGAAAGTCCTTCTATGTGGCACATCTCATTACCAAGGGTTCTGCATCCAGGAAGAAAGAGGTCACCATCTCTCTCTATTCTTCCCTCATTAGACCAGTCATCAAGTATAATTCCCCATTTGGCATGTACCTCACTAGACACCTGCAACAGCTGAAGAGACCACAGCAGCACCTCATGAAGAGGATCCTAGGCATTAAACACATGTCCTACACAGACAGACTCAAAAGACTCCAGCTATTCTCTGTCTCATATCACCTACTTAGAGGCAATCTCTACTTGACTTACAATGCCATGTCTGACCCAGCCCTGTTAGAACTGCTACATCTAAAGAAATCCCAATCCCTCCACACCACAAGCTCCAGAGACCTCAACCATATTACCACAATCAACAGAACATGCTGGATGGACAGGTTTCTCATCCAGAGACAGCCCATGCTATGGAAAAGACTTCCCATACATGTCAAGCAGAGCACCTCACTGTCCCTCTTCAAGAGAAATCTTGATGAGTAGATGGGTAATAAAAATTTCACCATGGGGATCATGCCAGTGGCTCTACGTGATAGAGGCACTGGGAACTAACATTGGGCGGCATGATGCCAGGGCACTTCTAGGCTTGTAAAGGCACCAAGGCCATTAGCTTAGTACACACCTATGAAACTATGTAATCAATTATAGAATTTTTTTTTTTTAATTCTGCCTGTTTGCACAGCATGGTGCTTAGCAATGCCAATCTGCACTTATACATACATAGCAGACACCTGCCATATATCTAAAAATAGAAACTGGATGTAATCGATTGTAAAATATATATTTTTTTATTCTGCCTGATTGCGCAGCATGGTGCTTAGCAGTGCTAACAAGAACCTTAGTCATATCTGAGAAAATATAATGGTTCTCTCAACTATCCATGTGGCTATATAGGTTGATTTACAACCTACAGCATAGTAGGCTCTAGGTTTGAGTCCTGAGCAGTCATACTTTTTACATTTATTGCTGTGAAAGTATGTCAGGTGACTGAAATGGTGGCTTAATTCAAAATAAAAAATGTTTACATTTACAAAAGCTGCACAATGCTGAGCACTGCTTAAACATGATCAACTGTCTACAATGTTTGCACGTTAAGCTCTGCTTTAACATGATTGTTTGAGTTTGCGCAATGCTCAGCTGTGCTAAATTGGTTTGTGAGATGCTAAGCAATGCAGTGATTTTTTTTAAAGTTACAGTATGATGTGTAAGGGCAGGCATGCAGCCTCTATTAAGGCCAGTAGGTGGGAATTTCACACCATTCATTGCATTCTTCACTTGGCTGTCAGTATGCCTGGCGGTGATGGAGAGAGAATGAGCTTTTGGGAGCAGAAGTGGGGTAAAGCAGGAGTCCTGAGTGTTTGTTGGGCTCCTAGTGAAAAACTGCAAACCCTGGCTGCTGCAAGGCAATTACCAGGGCTCAAAATGTAAGTTTGAGACCTGAGATCTGTTGGTTAGGAAACTTACCAGTGCTACTGGTATCCCCTGCGCTGGTGGGCAGCGTCATCACCACTATGATGACCTGAAGTGCAGAAAGAGGGGAAACTTAGACACCTGGGTCCAAGAAGTTCAGTCTGGGTAGACCCAACAGATATTTAAGTATATTTGGAAAATTTTAAGCTGAATTTGTGCAAAACTGGTATGCATAATGGTTTGCGCCTCTTTCAACAGCTGCAAAAGAGAAGGCTCACAATATCCAGTCCCATGCAGGGCATCTGGCGAGAATGAGGCGTGATTGTGGTAAGTAGGGAAACATCAAAGCAATAACCTGATGTATAATGTGCTATCAAGATAAATTATTTACAAAGTTTGCAGTTGTAACAGTCAGGTATGACATACCTGAGAAATGTAATATGTTTAGTAATGTGTTGTTGCTCACCTGAAATGGTAAAGCAAGTTAAGTCAAGTAAACATGCATTACTCTGTACTATAGTTTACAAGCATCAGTTGATGGTGGGGTCTACCCTAGATTAACAGCCACTGTTCTGCTGTGCTTTTTGTGTGAAATATGCTATAGATTGTACTCAAGCAATGACAAGGGTATATGGGTTATTTCTTAGACGTCCGACACAGCTATCCATACTGTACATGCCAGACTTGAAGCAACAGTAATCAATACATTTTGAAGGGTGATGGTGCTGTGATATGTACTGTTTTCAAACAAAGAAGTGCTCAATGTTCTTTTAGTCACTACATGTGGGTAGTAATCAAACACCAGTCAATGGTGCAAAGGAAATTAATAAAAACGGCAGATGAAAACTATCTGATAAATGTAGTACAATACACACAGTAAGGTTCAAGCCTATGTTCTGGTCATTGTGTGTCATATAGTGCTGTACATTCCAACCACTCAAAGAACAAGGTGTATGGGTAAGGTAGCTTCCCTTCTGGCCAGATATGCATGTGTATAAATGCCAGATTTTAAGGTCCATTATCAATGAAGCTTAAAGCAGGATTGTGCTTTGATAAGTAATCTGTTCAAATAACTGTGCAGTATGACTGTATTCACTGCATACATGTTCTAATTTGACAGCAGTCAACTGAAAAAAAGGAAATGAGTTAAGAATGCAGAAAAAATTATCTGATAAAGTGCAAAAGTGCAATACCCACAGTAAGGTTCAAACCTGTGTTATGGCAATTTTTAGTCAAATAATACAGTTTAGTCCTTCCACTGCAGGAACAAGGTATATGGGTAAGGTAGCTCACATTCTGGGCAGATATCCATGTGTATAACTGCCAGATTTTTGGGAACAATATCAATAAAGTTTAAAACAGGATTGTGCTTTGATAAATAAAAGTATGCAGTAGGGCTGTATTTACTGCATATGTGTTCTAATCTGACTCCAGTAAACTGTTAAATTAAGTGCACATTTTCCCTGGCGTGTCAGCCTGTGGGTTCTAATCCCATGGCAGCCAACTAAGAAATCACCGGCTGTCTAGTCTACTTAATACACATGAACATACCGCTCAAGTGTCATGATTTTTTAGAATGTTATGCCTAATGCCCCATATGTCTGGTCCTTGATTAGCAGATAAAGGACATTACTTGGATTGCAATTTATTGGCAAATCTGTTGGTAGGAATGTATGAGCACACTATGTAAAACAGTCCCCTGTAGTTGTGTACCTGCATTTGTTAGTACTTGGCCCATACTGTCCTATGCTAACAGGTTGAGAGGTATGTACATGTGACATCATCTATAAAACAGTTGGAGTCACTGTACTCACAACTGACACTGCTCACCTGTAGAAGTACACATTATTAGTCTATCTAGTAATGTCACCTGCGAGGTCACTAATGGTATGTTTTTCTTTCTCTCCCCACCCCTTATCTTCTTTAATTTATTAATATTATTTATTATTATGATTTGATATTAATATATTATTTTAAACTAACTGTTATGTTGGCCTTATGGGATATTTCATAGTAGTCTGCTGTTAAAATACTTACTGTTATGTTATTTATTGTTGTGTTCCTCATAATATACCTTAAAGTGTATTTTGACTAACTGATATCATCTTCCATTATGTTAATGCCAACATTTGTTTAGTTATTACTTATCTTACCTTATGTTTTTATTTAACTTACTGCAGCACAAGGTAGACCGGTACCAGGTAATCCACTTACCTTGGTTCCCCTGCCTGGGGCACCGGGGACTAGCACATCTGGGCACAGCCTGGTGGTGACCCTCTGCTGTCCCTGCACTACCTGCAGCATCAGGTAGTTCCACCCCAGAGGCTGGGGCTCGGCCTCTCTCTGGGAGTGGAGGTGGAGGAGGAGGTGATTTTGTCACCTGTCAAGAACTGCTAGGTATGGTTCACAGGAAGATCCACCGAACTGTCAGTGCATGCCTGTGCATGATGAAGAGCATGCTCCCCATCCAGGGTGTTCAACCCTCTCTTGTGTCACACACCAACCTTGTCTGCTGTCTTGTCTGTCTGCTATTGTTTCCTCACCTTCCCAACTTACCTCCCCTACATGCACCTATGTCCCTTCCCCAACATTCCACTCTCACCTTAGGAAAAAAAAAAAAAGAAATTGTCCCATACATATCTTTCCATTTCGCACATGTCCACTGGACACACTTAATTTGGTCCAATTAGCCTGACAACGCAGTTATGTTGTTGCCAACCCTCTCTGGTGTTGACAGTCCAAATTCAGCTAAAAAATCACTGAAAGTGCACAGTTGCTACTGTTGAAGAAATGACAGCTATGGCTTTTTCCTACACCCATCCTGCACATCCCTACCTGCCATTCACTGTGGTTTTCACCCTGCTTGCACCCCTTTTCACCACTGTCCTACCTATCCATTTTTCTTTTCTTTAAAGATTTTTGAGTGATGTGGTGTGCTAAATAGTGCTATTTTGATATATGCTTTGGAACAATATTAATCACATTCAAAAAGTAAATCTGCACCTCATTTCGAACTCACGACCATCACACCTGCAGAACAGTGGCTCATCCCACCAAGCTACACAGCTGCTAATGAACACAGATGTTTTAAGCAAAACATACTAATGCTGAAGTTCCCCTCATTAAGCATGTTTAAATAGTGCTATGCATTGCACCACACCATGAGAATTACCTAACAGATTACTAGAAAAATAGTACTGTAATTGGCACTGTAGTACACAAATACATCACTATAAAGGCACACAATTAAGCTTAGATGTGAGGTATCTGACAGCAGGTAACCCTGCAATTATGTGTACAACATGTAAGAACACACTTGATTAAGCATTAATGGAAAATAGGATTTTCACTGGGACTCTGGTATACAAATACAGCACTCTAAAGCCATACACATAATAGATATAAGTGCAGTATTCAACAGCAGATAACTGTGGAATAACTACAACATGTAAAAATTCACCTGCTGTAACAGTGACTCTCTAGCTCAGTCTGTAAAATGCACTGAAAACATTACTTTTTGGTACATATGGTCCTGGGTTCAAGGACAGCTGCATCCACCAATGAAAATACATGTATGTGGCTATCAGTATTATTAAGTGTGATATGTATGACTGTCTCATCACCTATATCACCCACTCCAAACAGTACAGTTGGAATGTCTACATCTATACAATAGAGGAAAAGGCCATAGATAGGACCACTTTAACCTACTCCTATTACAGCACTATAAAGTGCAGAGAATGTCAGGTAATGCAGTAGCTTGAATTTCCCAGAAGCTGTTGAAATGTGTAAAATTTTGGCCCAGTAATATCACACTGCAGCCCACAATGTTTTGCTGGTGATATCACAGACAACCACAGCTGCAAAAGTAACATACATATATGGAGGTTGAGTTAGACGCAAGGGGTGCCAGCACACAGTCAACAGGGGACTACCATGACAGAACACGTGACTTGGCAGTTGTCCAACTGTGGGAAATCATGTTTAATGTACAGCTACTTTTTTTCTAGGACACACCAACCATTTTGCCTTGCTGGCTGACAGACTTACCTGCATACCTCTCAACCTGGAAACATCAAAAATCTGGACAAGGCCCATGAGAAATAGGTACAAATCTGTACACTGATTAGCATCTAATTTGCATACATAATTATGTAACCCCACCCACTCCAATGGAATTGTGGGATACCAACTTTCAAATGCAAACTGAAGAACAACCAACCAAAGTTCCCCTGCAGCCATTCCAATATCCCATTATCAGGCTATTTCACCCCAAGCACATCAAGTATATGATATAGCATGGGGAAGAAAACAAAACAAAATTCTGTCGTCCTTAGAAGTGGTTCATAACAGCAACTTCTTTAAGTAACAATTAAAAAGCGGCAATGAATATAACATCTAAAATTCTACTGCCAAATCATGCATCATTTACATTTTAAAGGCGGTACAATGTAAACACTTTTGCTGTTTCATTCTTCCTATGTCTTCAAAAAGAGGGTCTAAAAGCCCCTATTTTGCAGTATGACCAAAATTTATAGCGATAACCTCACTCCAAAGTGAATGTCCTCTGCTTGGTAGCTGCAGGTAACTTCTTGCACAGTCTTAAATGCAAAGCGCTGGTTTCCATTAAGAATGGCTTTACAAAGTGTTGTCTTTTTTGAGTGACTCACAGTAAGCTGAAGCAGTTAGACAAAAAATGCCTCTCTCTTATTTGTCAGTAGTACGTCCCACTGTTTTTTACCAAGGCAGCATTTTCAAAACTTTCCCTACTTTCATGTCCTTCATTCACTTGTGCCTCTTCCCCCTCAGTTACTAATTTGTGTAATAATGAAGGAGAAAATGATGGTTGGTGACCAAGTAAATAAAAACAGACCAGTTAGGCACTTGATTTAAAAATGCAATCCTTGTTTCAGAAAAAAAATATTTCAGACAATTCTTTTAAGAAGCCTGCAATATAAATTTGCATAATGCAAAAAAAACATATTCTTAACAAGTCCTCAAAGCCCACAGCAGTCTAATTGAAAACGTAAAAGACTACTTCTTAACTACTGTACTAGTACTTTATACAAACATGTCTCTCCTCTGATCAACATAAGATGCATAAACTCTAAGATACAGGAAACCTTACAGCAACAGTGTCAGCATAGTAAGCAGACTGCAGTTAAGTTCTCTGTTTCAAGCCCACACCAGAAGATGCAAAGCTGTAAAAACTGTGTCTATAAAATTATGGTTAGAAACATGACCCCAAAAACACAGTAATTCACAGAAGAGTAACACAAAGAAAAGCCTTCCAAAGAATGCAGCCACTTATTACAGATCACATTAATTCAATTAACTAACACATTAATTTGCATTTCTGAACTATAAAAATGTGAATTGTGAAGTAAGCTAGCTTTCACTAAATGCATGTGCTGCTGAAACCCACAATATGTTGTTCTCATGACAAACTTCCATAAACAGCCACTGAATTCAAACTATACACACACACACACACACACACACACACACACACACACACACACACACACACACAGTTACCCTGAGTAGTGCTCTCGGCCTCTTCTGTTCCATCTTCATGTTGCTGGTGCTGCCGGCATTAATCCTGGGCCCGGCTCCGTTTCAGGGCTCGCTGTATCCCCCAGCCTGCTACCGCCATTAATCCTGGCTCCGTGGGCTCGCTATATCCCTGGCTACTGCCATTAATCCCGGCTCTGTGGACTCGCTATATCACTGGCCCCTTTGCTGCTGCCATTAATCTGCTTCAGGGCTCACTGACTGTATCCCCGCCTCTTCTGTTCCCCATGTTGCATTCCCGCCATTAACTTAACCGCCAGCCAGCCTGAAATGATGATGCAAGCTCCTTGAGCTCAATTCCAACTGGCTGGTAGCCTGATGGCGCTGACGTCATTGCGCACGTGATGACGTCAGCTCCGACAGCGTGAAAATTTAAAAAAAAAAAAGAAAAATCGGAAATGAAGGGATGCCACACAGGAATCGTGGCACCCCTTCATTTGGACCCCAAAACTCGGTAAAAACTGAGTAATTCAGAACGGTTGGGAGGTCTGCTTACCTGACACACATACCTTACTTCCCAGTGTGGTGGGTACTCTCAATCTGGCTCTGCCTATACAACAAGGCTACCACAGTTCCCACACTTACTCTTAAAGCTTGTTGTCCTGCAAAATGTTCACTCTTTCTGCCTTTGCCTATTGCCTGCTACATCATTTTTAGCCTCAGCCTGTAGCACACTCATTTGTATGTAAAAAGTAGCTGCTACAGACATTCTCTCTGTCATGATGTAGTATCTGTCCCCCACTATTTTCCAACCCAATATATGAGAAAGGGGTTGTAACGTACACTGAGGCCTTATATCGTGTTCAGTGGTTGCATGGGATTGGCTGATTATACTGCAAATCAGCTGTGTTTGCTTCAATTAGCATTTCAGAAGCACAGATTGTCAGAGGTAATCACTTGCTAAATAGAGAACCATGTTAAAAAGGCAAACAGCTGGCTAGGGGAAACATTGTGTATGAGAGTTACTTTGCTGGGTGAACTTGTAGGCACAACATTTATATATCTGTACCATTCAACATAGGAGTACTGTACTCCATCAGGTATGTAACCATTTTGGTTCTAACATGATGAATATGTTTCAATATAATTATGGGAAATGGGGATTAAAGCAGTAAGCCTTTCTTGGAACTGTGCTGATGACATGTCACGGATCTGCACATGTGTTACACCTACAAAGGATCTGAAGTACATTATGGGTACAATGCTCTTTGTTAATTAGGTATACCACTCTCCTGGGAATTTCCTGCTGATAGCGGTGGTAATACTGCACTGCTATTTGTGTGGCACAGCTGGTTGTAACTATTATAAGGGGGATTTTTACCTATGGGACACAACTTAATGGACTGCTGTGTTGGTTGAGTGATCATACAACAGTTTCTGTCATGACACAAGCAGGAATAGATGGCTACTGCTACTATCCTGCTCGCATCCACACCCTTACTATGTTTGCATGGTGTTGATTATCAGATGTGTAACCAAGCAGTGACTACTGGTAGCCATCTGTTATTGCTGTATCTCTACTTACTATACTCCCACATATGTGAGCCTGACATGTGTTCTGATTTTGTTGTCTTTCAGAAACTATGTATCCCCATGCGGGGGCCCTTTTACAGAGGCAGAGAACAACAGTATCCTGGACACCTTGCATCAACCTCACCAACTCCTACTGTCCATGGGGAGGACAAATAGGGTAGAGCAGGCAGTATTGTGGGCTGACCTGTTTTGCAATGTCAGTTGTTATTGGTCCCTAGAGCAGGATATATGAGCAGGTGCGACACAGTGCCACTGATATGATCAACACCACATGCAAAAGAGCAGCAGATGTGGCCAGGGATCATGGTGTCACCGGTGGATGGCCTGCAGTAGAACAACCACTGTCAGTCACTGAAGAATTCCTGGTGAACCTAGGAACACATGACACCTCCCAGAAATCCATCACATGCTATGTTGTGGATGTGGGTGCCACCATTTCTATGCAAAAGGAGCATCCAGGTGTGCTTAGTTGGATCAGCATTGTAATACTGTAGCATTCAGTGTGTCAGGGTGTACATAGTTTTATGTGGGTGTCAGGTATTATTATGGGGGGGTTAGTTGCAGTTTGAATCTCATGCTCAGACCAACATACCAATTAGCATAGTATGTACTGTAAATGTGAGATATTTGGAAGTGTTAACCTGTTATAGTGCAACATGGGTTTGCTGTTTACATTACCTCTCCCTCAATTTTCACAGGACAATAAGGAATCAGACTCGACTGTGCTCCTTCTCCTAGTAAGCATAACACTGTTGTTTAACAGATGTAGATTTAGTGCATGTGTTCACTACTGTGTCATCCTAAGCCTGCCGGCTGGATTGATGTACTGTCTCTGCATGATTGCCAACCTCACAGATTTTTTCCTATGGAACACGATTTCAAGTCATACGTGTGCCTTGTAGTTGTGACCACACAAAGATTTACAGTATTTGCAGGACATTACAGATTGCCTTCTTGATTAAGGAGCTTATTCTATACAAGTAACTACTGAAGTTTCTTAGAAAATAATGTCCTCAGGTCCTGGTATGTGAGGTTGAGGGTTAAACAAGTCTGTAATACTGACAACATTGTATACAGCTTAACATATATTGCAAGACAGTAAAGCAGAGCATAGTAGTGCATGTATTAATGTACTGCTTTTCCCTTTTTATTAGAGGTGATGGGGGGGGTTGGTCTCTGTCACCTTCACAACTTGGTGTCAGTGTCTCTTCAGACTTATGATGATGGTGGCCAAAGTGAGGCACAGGTGGGGGGTTGCAGGGGCTGAATCTGTCACAGAGGTTGACATCCCTCTTCTGCCCTCATTGTCTCCATACACAGTCAGTATGCCTACACATACCCAGTCCCCTGAGGCCACAGATATTGGGCAGTCAGAGGGTGGGGACATTGAACAGGAAAGTGTGGCTACTATGGCTCCAGTGAGTGCTAATACTGGCCATAGCCAAAGAGATGGTGAGGTTCCACACAGGTGGATTGATAGGGGTGCTCATAGGAGGCCTGCTGTCCTTCCACCATCTGTTGCAGGTGTCCCTTTATGTGTCACTCAGCATATGCTTAGGGCAGTCATGGAGGCACAGGCATGTTCCAAAAGGAACTCCAGATGAATGCTCAGGGTTATGGATGCAGCACAGTCTGACATCTATAACTGCCTTCACTGCATTGCTGATACATTGGATCAGTTGACTGATGCAGTAGAAAGACATTGGTCAGAGAGAAATCACAGAATATCTGTCTTAGAACAGTCAATGTCTGTGATGGAATGTCTGGTTGTAGTTCAGCGTTGGACTCATGGATTTAGGTCAGCAACTACATCTGCTGAGAGTCCACATGGCCATGCTTAATCATGGTCCTGTAGTGGCAGTACATATAGTGGCCAAAAGGCAAGTGTGCTGTCCACATCAAGATGTGTCAGGCCTTTGGCTCATGGTCTTGGGCATTCCCATAGAGGACACAGTCCCAGCAGACAGCAGTCACCCTCATGTTGTAGTGCTACTTCTGATCATGGGCATGGAGGTGCCAGTCAACTCCTGGCAGAGCCAGTTCCTGTGTTCGGGGGCATAGACAATGAACTATCAGCTCTACCATGCACAGTTCAATGCTGCCCAACATATAGTCATGTAGGACTAGCAATAAGCCTGACGGTATTCACACAAACACTCACATACCACTGTCACAGTCATATCACCTGCAGACATACATGGTACATTCCATGGTCCTCCTTGGCTGCTTCCTTTCCTGACTCACACACACCCATACCAAACTACTGGATCAGCCTAGGCTTACTGCACCACTACACAACACCCTGTGCAAGTGACGATAACAGTGCCACATCCCTATCAACATTGTCATTGATGCAGGGAAATAAAGCTGTGTGTTTGATGTACAGGGTGACTACCTAAATTACTATGTGTTTGTTTAATCCATTGTTGCCTTTGACATGCCACTTGTATTGGTCACTGACAGATATTTTGTGCTGCCAGTTGTAATGAGTAAACCACATTATTCTGTGTATATTAAGTTGGATGATATTGTAATGGCTGTACACTTACACAATGAATGGTGTCTCATAGAATTGTTTATGTTTCAGATTCAGGATTGTGTGGGACACATCTATGGGTTCACAGCTGCAATAAACCTATAAACATCAGAGCAAAGGATGAAATGTCAGCACAGAAGTAAAATGTCTTTACAAAGGTAAAGCAGTATAGGTGCATGGCTCCATAGGTTCATATGTGCATCACAGGCTGACAGGTGCAATGGTTTCAGGCAGCCTATTCCTGCATCCATAATCTCTGACATGACGTGGTACCCTTGATAAGTGTAAGCAGGTTTCTGGGAGATGGCACATCTAGAAGCTGTGGCATAGGAGATGAACCATCTATCATTTCCATGTGACCATTACAAACATTTGTCCTAAACCAGTTATGATTACCTTATTCTGCATCCCATTGTGCAACTTGCACATGCTGTGTGTTACAGCCAAAGTGTGCTTCATATGAATGGTGAGCCTGTTACATTTAGTGTGTTGTGTCAGGGTTACATACATGTCTCTCCAACATGTTCTATTTATACCACATTCAAGGTGCAGCTGAGTAGAACAGGTACTTCTTGTGGTAGTCCTTTCTTGGATGTGCAGGTGGTACACAGTGGGATCTGACACCTCCCTGTATGCAGACGTACACCTCCCCTCTAAAGTATGTAGGAGACAGAATACACAATTATGGCCCTGGCACAGTCTGCATTGGACATGTTATGTACAGTGTGTATTAGGCTACTGTGGAACCTCTCTAGCTGTTACAGGTGTCAGATATGTCCATGTACTTATATACCAAAGGTGGCATTGCACTCACTGATAGGCGTGATGAGTGCTACATACAGTGTAACAATGACATGCTGGGATTTACATGCCATATCTGTCTCTACAGGTTGTGCAACAGTTCATGAAGCCCCACATCTTACAGACCAGTGAAAGTGAAAGGCTAGATCACTCCATGTGTCCTTAAGTCCCTGACTAATATGTCAACTGTTGGAGGTGTGCTGACAATACAATATTTCCCAGGGGGTGGATGACTGACAGAAGTATAGTATTGTGCATTCCTTGGCATGTAGTATTTGTCAGTGGCTCTGACAATACCTGAATGTGTGTGTCAGCCCATCCTGGATAACTGGTTCTGTGTGGGATTCAGTGACAGGTCCTTATTTGCAATCATCTGCATTTGTATTCAGTCTGAGGTCAATAACAGTGGCCATGACTGCAGAGAAGGGAATGGCAAGGAGGGATAGTTCCAGGAGTGATATGCATGTGGGTAGTCCACTGTTGACTGGCCTCATTGTAGTGCTGGCCTACAAAAAACTATCTTCACAGATAATGACCATCAGACACTTGGCTATCCAATGACTGACATACAAGTTTGTACATAACTTCTGCAGTGTGTCCACAATGCCTGATGGCCTAATTTTGTGAAATGCCTTCTCAGATCATGGCAGGTGGGGTGAGTCATTTTCCCATCATCCATTGAGTACTGTAACAATCAATGAGGTGCAATGTGTAGGGTTGGTATGACCTGACTTTGAACAAAGCACATTGGGTTTGGGCAAGTGTCTGCAGGTGTACTACATTGTTACTGATCATTTCCATGATGAGTCTTTTTATGGCTTTACATGTAACACTACTGAGACATCTGGGGACACTGCTTGTTACTGCATGCTACTTGCCCTGTGTGCAACTAAGTACTTAAGTTAATTCCATAATGGTTTTCAAGAAGGTAGTCATCCAACTTGTCTGTGTATGTACAGAGCATAGCAAGCAGTCTGGGGGGGCGGGGGCTCATAAGTGCACCCTGGGAAAGGTCAAGAGGGTGTGCTTACACAGTTATTCTGCAGTTGCACACCACTCAAGCAGTGTACTGTGATCACACAATTGTCTTGTGAATAATTCTGACAAGAAGGGAGTCAAGTCCCTTGAATTGCTGGTGCCTGCCTACTACACCTGTTGGTCTTGCAATAATCATTCTCTCCTGGGATACTATGCTCCTACACTTTGTCTCTCACCAAAAGCTAAACGTTAGTACCAAACCCCACATGAGGAGCAGGCCACAGCCTGTTTTTTCATCCACATAGCTGTCCATTGTCATGCAAGGCTGTGTAGGCTTCACATACCCTTTTCCAAGTAGATGCCTTTAGTAGCAATCACAGCAACCATTACAGCTTGGTATGTATCATGCCTTGTATTCCAGGGTTCTCAGGATTTTGGCAGGGTAATGAGTGGAAGGTGAGTCAGAGCACAGCTGCAGTGTCACAATATGATGTTCATATGGCCAGTGACATAGATGTCCAAGATTGCTTGAGCAAGCACTACAGTGGCAGTGATCCCTGTTAGGTGACAATTTCACAGCAATTCATGCAGCCTGACCTTTAACAGCTTCATGGTGCATGTCTGAGTGACATGGATCTGAGGTGTACTACAGGGGAGTAGCCCCCTTTGGCCAAACTGTGTGTACCCACACATGTCCTACATATGTCCTACTGTACACTTATGTAACTGGAACATGTCTGTGTTCCAACATCATGTCAAACAACATCCAGTGTGCTGTCTGGTTGCCTGACAGGTAGTGTAGACTAGCAAGGCCAGAGTAACGACTGCAGAGTTGAACAAGTTCTCTGTCCATGCATGGACATCCACATCTTCACTGCAAGGAGTGACAGTGTGTTTGAGGCTGTAAACCCAAAGGGTGTAGCAGCATGTCCTTACCTTTGCTGGAGTTGTACATTGTCACATTTGCAGGTATACTTTTGTGATTATGCCTAATCATGGGATTATGGTTAATCCAAGATCCACATGTCTAAGAAAGCATTGTACTCACTCAGCCATGTTATGGCACACTGTCAAGTGCTCTGTTACATTAGGAGAACTACATAAAGGTGATAACATGTTACATTTTAGCATCTGTCCAGCCACTGCCTAATGATGGCCTGCTGTGATGTACACACAAGCAAAACTGAATTGCTAAAGGCATTACCACTAACCGCTGTTGAGATGTGGATAGTGTCCCCCCACCCCTTACTGCTAAGCCACACAAACAAACATGTGAGAGATGTGTCTATATAACAAACCTTGATTCCATGCCACCTCACACACCGGTCACTACATATGACAATGAGCAGTTTGACAACATGCACACCTCAGCATGTACTTCACCCACCCCCACATCACTCACAACTGCATGTGGGGAGCTCCTTACCAGACACATATGCTAAGAATAGACATCTCAGGAACCAAAATGCATGCTCAGTACACATACTCATATCTCTACAGAACACAGTACACATAATAGCAAATGCACCACTGTCTCACCAGTCAAACACATGAGGCAATACACAAACTCAACCATATTATTCATAGGTGATTGCATCATGTGACACACTGATGTCCCTCTCACCAGGCTACATGAGAAAGATCACCGCTGTCTGTGAGGTGCCAGGATATACCATATCACACATGCATGCAGGTCTGTCAACATCAGGTGGAGTTATGATGACATCATAGTTCCTTTTGGTGTGTACAACTTGAGACATGTATGCAGACATGACTAAGCTTACAGAGTCTGTTTCTGGCAGGAATTTTATTTTATTTATTTATTTTATTTTACATTTGTTGACTAGGCTAGTTTAACTGGATACATGTCCATTTTCAGTAGAGGCCCGGGGAGAAAAGCTCCAAGACACATACAAAATATAAAAAAGAAATTTGCAACAATCCAAGTTAAAACAGCTGGTGATAATAAAATACTAGTACAGTAGTCATCATGAGCAAGACACAAACAGTAAAGTGTAATGTACAAGAAGTGTTACTATTTACATATATACATATATTTAAATTGCAATAACATGGTCATTTGGTTCCTAAAGGATAAGTCTATAAGGGTGAAGCGTATTCATTTGTGTAGAGGCAGAAAGTTAGTCAGGGTTAGTACAGGGGCATAACCAATACATTTTGAGAAATAGTTTTAGATTCTGTTTAAAAAGTGTTAGTGAAGACAGAGATACTAGTTCAGAGGGTAGAAGATTCCAGAGCTGTCCAACAGTATTAGAGAACAGAGAGTCTCCTGCCAAGTCATTGGATCTGCAAGTATTGATCAGCAGTTTGTTTGAAGATCATAGATTCTTAAGAATGCTGTAAGGAAAAATGAGGCTAGCAAGTATTGGTGTGTTGGTGGGTTGATACATGATCTTATGGGCTGTAGCAAGCTGGTAAAATTGAAGCTGGTTTAGAAACTCTAGCCATCCTAATTGCTTTAGATTAAGACAGTGGTGAGTTCTAAAAGGAGAGCCAGTGGCAAATCTAGCAATATTATTATAGGAAATTGCCAGTTTGTTGAGGTTGTTTTAGAAAGATTAGTGTATATAGGTGAAGCATAGAGTGGAGATTAAGTGAGTTCTGACTACAGTGGTCCTGGCTATTGGGGTAAGAAAGGGTTTGATTCTATAGAGGGACCCCAATTTTTTGTTGACTGATTTTATTGTGCTAGTTATATGAGTGTCGAAGTTAAGGTGGTTATCTATTGTTATTCCTAAAAGTTTAGTGGTAGGTCGGGGGATATGAGAGTGCCAATATTAGATATGAGTGTGAAATTTATTGGGGTGGATTTTTGGGTTGGAGTGAATAGTAACAGTTTAGTTTTTTTGGGGGTTTAGGAAGAGGCAGCGGTTTAAAAAACATTGTTCAACTGTTTTGAATGCTTTTTGGGTAAGGATCTGTAGTTCAGTTAGAGAAGTGGCTGAACAAATTATAGTAGAGTCGTCTGCGTACTGAATACAGGCGGCATGAGGAATTGCTGAGTGAAGGTCATTAATAAAGACTGAAAATAGGAGTGGGCCTAATATGGAGCCCTGAGGAACACCAAAGGAGATGGGAAGGTGATTAGATAGATTATTATTCCATAGCACAGCCTGTTGTCTATTGTCTAGGTAAGATTTGAACCAAGTTATGGCTAGGGGTACAATTGAAAGGGATTTCAATATATGTAGAAGGAGCTGGTAATTAACCATATCGAAAGCTTTGGATAAATCAAGAGAGACTGCGGAGGAAAGCGTATTATTGTTGCAGTTTTTATTAATGCAGTCTGTGAAGGACAGCAGGGCAGTAGTAGTACTGTGGAAAGGTCTAAATCCATGTTGACAGTTGCTCACAGCCTTCAGCTGCATTACACCTTCATCTAGGATGATGGCTCAATAAAGATGGAAATGATTGAAGTCAATAAGTGGCTTATTGTGTGGTGTCATTTTAAGGGGACCCAGTAAATGTCAGCCTGGGATGACTTGCTCAACAGACCTCATTGCTATGCCACAGATGGTGCTCATCTGTCACTCCCAGGAGTTTTTGTAGTGGTCAGGGCTGCTGACATCACCATAATACACCATAGGAATGCCAACACTAAACTCTTCTCACTGGAAGGTCTCCCCACCTTGGAAGATGCAGATATTTGCACAGTCACCCACACCTGGTTCAAGTCTGTGGACAGCGCCATAGCCATTCCAGGATACACATCCTTCCACATGTAAGTGTGCCAGTTAATGCAGGTGGTGTATCCGTAGTCATTAAAGACAGATAGATATCCAGAATGGTTAAGCACTGTGCTTCCCTGGAGACATTGCAGGTCCTCTTCAGTGCTGGTAGGCTACCCAATGAATTGCCAGCTACAGGGGCAACTCCATGAATCAGGGCACCTGTTGTGCTTACTTGTATCTACTTGTGTCTGTTAAGCCACATCACAGCACAATGGTGTGGGCTGACTTTCACTACCCACCAAGTGTGTTGGTTACTCGTGCTCAAACTCACTTGGCCAAAGGTTATGCCACGTCCTTAACTACAATTCTCTGAATTAGTAAGGTGACATCACCACAAGAAGATCCAATGTACTGCCTCAGGTACTTACCAATATGGGTGATCACTGTAGCACCTGCAGTGTGAGGTCCTCCATGGTAAGATCTGACCAGAAATCGGTCTCCTTACATGTAAGACTCACACCTGAACCCCCTTCAGCAAACACAGTAGTGAACTTCAACTAAGCAAAGGATAACCTTCTACAGGATGGTATAAATAGCATGACCATCCACCCTTAGATGGGACAGGCAAGTATGGCAACTTCTAAAACAATGCTTTATGCAACTGCCTGTACAACTGCATAGACTTGGCTGTAGCTGACAGGAGGACAAGAAGCCTTTCATAGCACAGCGAACTGGAAGCAGTCATACAATCTCCCAGTTATGTCACTCTCCTACAAGAAGGCATTCATGAACATATGCTTGTTCCCATAATCATGGCCGTAACCCCATGCAAAAGTGTATGTAGTATAATTTCCATAAGTAATAGCAATGATCCTGATAAGTGGCACATCATTAGCAACACTGGATGTACATACTCAGGGCTGATAGACCTGGCCACACAGGTTTACACCTACTTTAACATAGATCACCATGTCTCCCCATGGTAAAAAGGGTAGTATATCATGGTCATGCCATTAGTGAGGGCACTGCCACTCAATAATGATGTAGTTATAACCTCTGCGTACTCTTCCCTCAGCATGCCACTATCTTACTGCAATGCCCGTTTTCTCATGTACCTTTGCAAACACCAGTGTCAAACAGCACACAACATAAAGTTTCCTTACATGGGAACTTCAAGTCCCCAGTATATGTCTTGCAAATTGTGTACAATAACTATTATTGTAGCATGTGTCATGCAGTCTACTCAGACAGCTTTGCATACAGAGCAAGGTCTGACCCTGTTGTATTGGAAATGCTGCATATCTGTAGGTAGAATGGTACATGTATTCCCACTATAAAGAATGTCTTTATGGGACCTAGGCCCATTAGGTTACTAATATACAATGATCCTATGATCCCATACGCTGATGTAAAATGCTCTAACATCCACACACACCTGGCTACATTGAGAATAGTACCACTATCAAGTAATACATACAGAACACTACACTGCAGACTCAGTCCAAGTTGGCTGCAATTAGAATAGAACACCTACCTATCTAATGGTACACACTACAGATCACAGTACTTCACACAAGTGTCACACCTCAGTTGTGCTATTAACATCTCTTTAGGTAATGTTATGGTAGATGACATCAGCAGGCCTCATTATGCTCAGGACTTTGCATTGTCACCTGCTCCAACTATAATACTGCAAAACCCCACCTCTCTCTAAGTCAGTATGGTGATCATATTTATCTTGCAGGGAGTTGCACATTTAGATGCACGTGTGTACACACCCACAAAGTGGGCTGGAGTGAGATTAGAATGCCTATTTATTTAGTAACACTTCCTGGTGTTTAGAGGGGTCAAAAGCCACCAAGGAAAAAAACAGATTACCACTCCAAAAGTAGCCAAAAAATCTGGACTCTTAGATGCAATTCAAGTATTTAATTCCACAAACTGGATAAAATCACTAAGTTGATAAAAGATAATTCGAAAAAGAACCACAGTCAAGCACTTTCATCAATCAAGACTTCATCAGAACTGTGTATATGTGCTGAAATACAGGATATATAGAAACACTCCCCAACAATTAATAATTAAAATCCAACACCAACATTAGTATTCACTAAATCAACACAATACTAAATTATTTAAAAAGAGTATAACTAAGTTAAAAACAATAGGTTGACAAAAAAACACATATTAACCAAAAAGGAACTCTCTGAAAAACACTTAAGTCATTATAATTTAGTTGTCCTAAGTTTCAATTTCTGGCTTAATAGAAATGTTGTCATTTATACCTGGGGCTACTGTGGCATTCAACCGTAGCTGCCATCTCATTTCAGCCCTATCTAATCTATTAATCCAGTCACCCCCTCTAACATCTCTACCAACCACTTCCAAAATACTGAATAAAAAAACTGTGGTCAGGGTTTACATTAATATGCCTGTATAGTGCATTATTTTCGTCACGTTTCTTTATATTATAAAGATGTTTATAAGTTCTTCTGTGGAACCTCCTTTCCATTTTCCCAACATACAAATCTTGCCAACCCTGACAGACAGCGATGTAAACCACCCCCATAGTGACACAGGAGCCTGTGGCTAACCTCACCTCTAACCTATTAGAACCTACTGGTAAAGCGGGAGTTGTGATAATAAATTTACAATAGTCACAGGCCCCACATCTAACAGTTCCTTTGAGAATCTTAGTTTTGTTCTCAATGGGATTTTCTAATAGTTATTCCAAATTACTATTAGTCCTGTAAGAAAAGGTTGGCCCATCTCCTATAATCGCTAGAAGCTCTTCATTACCTTTAAAAAGTATCCAGTTATTCTTAAAAATTTCTCTTACTTTATCACAAGTTCCCCCATAGGTTAATACCACTGAATATCAATAATCCTTACCTTGTGAGTGAGGGACTTCTACCTTTTTATTCTGGGTGACCCCTAATAATGGTTTATATCTTTTACCTCATTCACCAATCACTTGATCACAAATGGGTAGGGCAAACTCCAATGGGTATCCCCTTGCTATAAACAAGTTGACCAGTGTACCCACCTCTACCTTCGCTATTTTGAGGTCAGAGCACATTCTGGCTATATGAACCATCTGAACTTTCACAATGTTTCTTTTCACATACTGAGGGTGACTGCATCGGAACTCAAGATAATCATTAGAAAAAGTAGGTTTTTGATAAACACAAGACTGAAAACATTTTTTACTCATATCTTTCCAAAGACACACATCCAAATAGTTAATCCTTTCATTGTCACTGCTGCCAGTAGATGTAAAATAGTTACATATACCATTCAAGAAGTTGAGGAACTCCGTATGTGTATCCCCTGCCTTCCGGAGAATAAACATATCATCCAAAAACCTAAGATAAACTGTCCAAAAGTTCTTTAATGGACTGTTAATAATATATTCACTTTCTCAGTGGTACATGACTAAATTAGCAAACAGTGGGGCACAACTAGTACCCACTGCCATCCCACTTGTCTGACGAAAAAACTCGTCTCCAAAACTAAAAAAATTATTCACAAGAATAATTCCATTAACAACATAATAAAATTGACCAAGGTGTTCCCCAAATTTGTTTTTTCCACTAACACCTCATGAAAGAACTCTAACCCTATGTCATGGTGCATAGAGGTGAATAGATTAACTACATCTATAGTTGAAAAGCTGGAACCCTCACTATGATGTTCTTCCTGGATCCGACTAAAAAAGTCCCAAGAATCTAATAGAGTGTGACCAATAGGAGCCAAAGAGTTTCTCACCACCTGATCAATAAAAACCCCTAATGGGTATGTAATACTATTCTGACTAGTTATAATAAGCCGATAGGTAGGATCATAAATGTTTTTGTGTGTCTTTGGAATACCAAATAGTACTGGAATTGCTGGGTAATCATTGTTCAAAAATTGGTATGTCTCCTCATTGATTATCCCCTGAAATAGTGAGTTCTCCAGTACTAGTTTAATTTTTATATAGGAAATATTCATTTAATTTCCAGAAACACATTAATACTTATTTTCATCTTGTAACATACCAAAATGTTATTTTTTTATTATAATCTTCAATATTAACTATAGCCATCCCAACTCACTTGTCTGGCTTCATAAACCTCAAGGTGGGATTACTTCTTAGTTCTTTTAATAAATAGTTTTCCTTCTTGGTCAAGTAAAACTGTCTAGGTCTGTAGTGATTCAGTAGTTCATATATCTTGTGGGAACATATCTTGTCAAAAGTACCAATAAGGGGGTATAAAAAGGGGTTAAAACAGCTTTTCTTCCTTAATCGGTCCCTTCTACCTACTACTGAGTTATCCCTAAACATATATTTCAGATTCATTTTTCTAGTATAGAGTTTTAACTCAGTTAAGGTAGAACTAACATCTTCCTTTCTAGAAGGCTCAAATTTAATCCCTTTCATCAAAAGTGAAAAAAAAATCCTTGTTGATATCAATACCTGCATAATTGAAAATGTTAAACCCTTGGTAAGAAAGAAGTAAACCCTCAAATGAGTTTATAGTCTCATCACCATCTACCCCAGATAGGTTACCACTAGTACTAGAGTCTAGTAGTAACTGTTCTTCCTCCACTGCTGTTGGTTCCTGTACCTGTTCCCCCTGCCCCCTTCCGGAGGTCCGAAAAAAACATTATTATTATTCCTGTAGCTGTTTTTATTTTGTAGTCTCTCAGACCTTCTTAATGGGGGATACTCTTGTTCCTATACTTTATCCCTTACTACTTCCCTTTGAATAGGGGCTGGTCTTGTGTTAGAGTTTTCAATCCTTTGTCTGTTCACACTTTCATCACCCACTTCCATATATAACTTAGGTAAGGGATATGCAATTTTATTTAAGTACTCAAACTCATCCCTAACCAATTTTCTCTTCTTTCTTTTAATATTACCCCCCCACCATTTCATATTCCACTTTGTCAAACACTTTATTGTATTTAGCTAAAAATGTACTAAAGTTCACATAATTTAAAATTCCATTGTTGTTTTTATCAATTTCAGTTAAAGGTTCATCAATTCTCTTATTGTTTGTTTTCATAATAAATTCAACCAGTTCAATTCCGTGATGGTCAGACATCTCTAACTGTTCATCACACTCGCTCTGTCCTTTTTTTAGACTATTCGGAAACTTGAATACAAGCAACCCTTTAGGTACTCTATGTTTAGCCACATATTCAGATGAATAGGCATTGTCACATTGTAGGTTGCATACTTTAGTTAGTTTATGTTCGAGTAGAATTAATCTTTGGTCGATTTTGAACTGAAACAGAATTGAAACTCAGGGCAACTAAATTATAATGACTAGTGTTTTTCAGAGAGTTCCTTTTTGGTTAATATGTATTTTATTGTCAACCTATTGTTTTTAACTTAACAGCTCAGGGTACTGTGCTACATGATAGGACTGTTACATATTGCTGGCCGTCACCTCAGGGGATAGGGGAAAAGATATGTGGTAGCATGGCATCCAGGAACTGGTGGAGTATTCTGGATGCAGATGTGTTTGACACCCCCATCATGTCCCCAGTTGGTCTTTGAAATGTAGCTGTAGCTAGTATCCTAAGGGCTACACATACCTTTGTTTATACTGGGATGGGTTCTTCTCTGTTGGCTCTGGCTCTTAGTTGAGGTTGGCAGAGCTCAGTGGGTTCTTGTGATATGCCCCTGTCCACCCTGTGGTGCTCTACAATCTCCAGCCCATATAGCTCCTGGAAGGTTACCCTCAGCATGAACACTCTTCTCCTTCGCAGCTTAGATCTGTCAGCAGCACCAGCAGCACTGACTTCAACATCTAGCACATACAGCTGTAGCAGACCTGCAGCAGCCCCTAGCATTCTCTCGGTTAAAATTCCCATGTCTGTACACAGTGGTCCAGAGTATGGGAGAAAATCAAAACATAGAGTGCATGCACACTTTATACAGGTCTGATGTAGGTCCAGCATGTGTGAATGGTGAATTATTATGCATTTCACCTGCCTACACTCTAATTAACATCATTTACTGGTCCTAATTTATTGCACAATGTGGCACTCTGCAATGCACCACACAGCATAGCTCATACAAAAGTCAAAATCAATAATATATATCCAGTTTTAATTACTTGCTACCTACATCACTATGACCTATGTGGTCTTTTTCATGTGAATATGCTCAGCTATGCAGCACGCCATGCAAACACTCGCACAAGAAATTAAAACTTCTTAAAACTAATGGGACACCCTCCCCTTGCTGGCACCCATATCCAATGGGAAATATCAACATGGTGTAGAAGCCTACATGAAAGGGATCTGCAGACATGGTTGCTCCTTTTACCAATTCAACAAATTCACCTCATTTGCATACATATCAGTGCTGACAGCTTGGTAACTACATGGTTCATAGACATATGACCTAGGCGACAGCACCAATGCACCATTGTATGGACCAGACACAACATCCTATAATACATTTCTGGCAAATATTATAAAATACTTTTTATTCCTTTTTTTTCAATTAGGCATGTTTGCGCACTGTGACGCATAGTGTAAATATGTCAAAATTGTTAAAAAATATGTTTACATGTCTCTTGCATTTTAGACATCCAAAATGCATTTTTCACATGTCAGTGTATGTGATCTAATAATTTCAGGAGAGTTATGTCAATATTTGTGGCCTTTTACATTCCCTTCTCTCTGTGTACACTTCTGCATGTGGAAAATTGCTGCATATACTACAGACATTGGAGACAGGGTCTACACGGATGCCTTTCTGCTTGTTGGATCACTCCACCTGGGTCCTTTGCATAAGATTAACCTACTTATGAGGTAATTTGATTTACACGGAACTTTCCTTGTTTGCGTGTGCTTAAGCACCGCTAAGCAGTGCTTATTGAATCTAAAACCATTTGTGCTCATGTATGCATTGCAGCGCATGTGTACACAAAAAAACTGTGTAGGCTTTAATGAATTCCCCTGAAAATGTAAAATCCTTTCTCTTAATACAACTGACAAAGTTACTTCTCATAGCAAATTATTAGGGATGATAGAGGATGATAATCTTAAATTTGACCTGCATGTCTAAAACTGCATAAAAAATTTACCAAAAACAAGGGAGGCTTTGCAAACACAAAAACTTTCCCACCAATGGAACTAAAACTATACTTGACACTACTTACCTCCTCCCCTCACTAGTGCATGGTGCACCCATCCTTAGTAAACTCCAGGCATCATAAAAATCAGAATCTAAACAATGCTATAACAAAGTTGCAAAATTTTCAGAACCCACTACTGTACAGCACTAGAGAGCCTAAAATGGTTAGAACTACCCCATCAACTAACATATACAAATTCATACTACCGATAAAATTAGCCATCATCAATCTGCTTGTCCAGCACTAAATACCATTCTACACAACTATGTTCTAAACTGTTCATTATGATCCAATGACCAAAAGATTCCTCCCTGCCCATAAATATATCAAACCTGCTAGAAATGGTTTGAAATGCTATGTTTCTAAGGCCTGGAACTCCCTGCCTATATCCACCAGGTCAGTACCCTTCTTAGTCCTTTAAAACCATTCTGAAAAACGTCTTATCGAAAATCTGGCTCTTTTCATGCTCAACACCAGGATAAACTATATCCCTAAATATGAACAAGCACCTATTCATAACTTCAGTCTCCTTACTGTCCCTTCTTCACTCACTTCCCTACTTCAATCTCTGTTTTCTGACTCTTCATAAATATACCAAAACCTGTCTTTCCTATCAATTCATATTGCAGTTCTTGTTTATATTATACTAACTTACTTTTAATCTCTCTATAAACTGTCACATTTCTCTAAATATTAAATCTTTGTCATTTAAGTTTCATCTATTTTTAACCAATGTTCACATGATGTCTAATTTGGTATAATTATTTAAACTATAGATTGTTTTGTATTATTTTTGAAAATTGTTGTTCCTAAAAGTTTTTTTGTAATACTTTGCAGCTTTTCTTCTAAGGCCTCAAATGAAAATGGACTCCCACACAGTCAGACTTTCCCAGTAATCAAATGTCGATAAATAAATGTACTAAATAAACATCCATTCAAACATTTGTCAGCAATAATAAACAAGATTCCTACGAATGAGTCCCAGAGCTGTGAGTGGGGGTATTCCTCTGGCCAATCTAACAAACATATTATTTTTCATAGTAGTGACTTTTTTATGAACATAAAATAGTTGTCTAATGCATAAATCATAATGGTATACTTTAAATTAGTAAATCACTAATGACTGACAGATATCCTCTTTCATTAAAGCTCATTGTGTATGTGCTACAGGTATCTCCCCCTTTCTTCATCCTGATTGTGTACATGGTTTGAGTTTCATGGCTATTTGTACATGGACTGTCTATATTGACTTTAAAGACTTTTATGGGTGCAACGTGATTTTATTACATCAACAAATCTACCTATTGCTTATACTATATATTCCTCTATAATTATTTTCTTAGTATATATTTAATGTTAACAGAATATGCATTGGGCATATGTAGAACAATGCAGATGATCTGTATGCTTAGCTGCATTGTTTAGAGAGACCCTAGGTTCTTTTAGACTTGTGCAAAATTATAATTTGTAAAGTAATTCCCTGCATCACTCATGTGCAACAAAATGGAAAAAAAAGGCAAACAGCTGTGTTACCAGATTCAGTCAAATGTCCAAAATATGGAACTGCTGCAGTACACAGAAATGGATATCTAAATGCTGAAAGGGGTCTTTCCTGAGGGCTGGCCATTTAGTTACGTATTCATGCCAGCCATGTTTTGTTCCTGCAGCAATGATGCAGTTGTTCAAACATATTTTCTGAAAATTGTATGCACACTTTCTATGAAATTCTATTATTCCTTTATTCTGGAATTGAAGAAACCGTATTAGACTTGAGGGTTTGGTAAGACGATAAAGTAATGCAACATGTTGTTCAAAGGGAATGATTGCTTGCTCTTAATGTGGAATTCATGCCATAAAACATAAGCTCTGCATGCATGCTGGGAAAAAAATAAACATATAATGATATTGCAGTCCATGCAGAGATACTGGCACTGAAGGGAACCTTTAATAAACAAATGAGGGATCTAAATCACTAAACTGGCTGAATAAGTACTCTTTCCCTGCCATGAAGATACTACAGTGCCCTAATAATGTGTGATTTACACAGAACTTTTCAGAAGAAAGGAGAACCATTAAGATGCATGACTACCAAATAATTTATAGTGTCAGAATGTTTCATCAATCTGTGCAGGACCATCATAAAAAGACACTGAAAATAACCCCAGAACAGTAGAGTTTAAACATGCTACCCTAATCATTGAGAAACAGAAGAGAGGTAAGAGTCGTCTTGAATTATAAACACTGGCACATCACATGACAATAGGTACATGGTTCTACTCAGGAAGTAGTAGTAGTACTAGTTCAGAATCCAATTTAGTTTCAAAAAGACAAATTACAAGCCCATTAAAATAATTGTTTGCATTCTAAGTAATGAAATAGAGAACATCTTTCTAAAGCCATTCATGCAGCCACTGTCTATACAAAACAAAAGTCCCCTGAATCACGTGGATGTTTTGTCTTGATGCATGCCAGTAACACCTGTTATTAGATAAAACTAGTGATTCTAGATCAGGACTCAAAACAGCTGCTCAGAGAAATGTATTTGATTAGCTCAACTGCTAACTATGGTTTTTACGCCTTTTCAGCACTAAGCCCAAGGAAGAATGCAATAGTACCCATCAATTTCAATCTAAAGGCTCACAGCAAGAAAAATAACTTACTACCTGACTGCTTCAAAATAAACACCAGTGTCTGGACAAATGCTATTAAAACAGCGTCTTACTAAGTGGTGACCATCACTTACTTCAGCTATTGTGGGGAACCTAAATCTCTAGTCTCTCATTTTTATTTATTAATTTGACATTTGTTTACTGGAATTGTCTGTCTGGGTATGTACCCATTATCAGCAGAAGCCTGGGGAGAAAAGCTCCAGGTATACATCACATTTCACATCGCAAAACATATACGTATACATATATTTGTAACAATAAATAAAAATTACATTTGAAACACTAACACAAAAGTCAAATATTTATAAAACATCAGAAAACCTGGGTACACAAGGTCAAATATTTATATAACAGAGAGGCAACATGGTAGGTGTGACAGAATGAATTAAGTCGTTGACATGTCGGTGTAAGATTGTTATGGGGGTTAGTTTCGGGTATACTAGTGAAGATAGACATGATGCTCAAGTATTTCGAGAAGAGATTTATACTGAATGCAACAAAACAACAAGACCATGTTGGATAAAGTTTGGTTAAATATGTATTAGAGAGAGATGGGCATCCTGATATAGAGTTTTCATTGATATACAAAGCTCAGGGGTGAGCCGTTTTTATGTGGAATTATTAGAGTTTAAGGAGAGTTAGGGGAAATATGAAGAAAATAAAGTAATTTTAGATATATTAATTGAAGGTTCCTAGGAATGTTTTGTGGATAAGGGGCTGAAAGTAGATCTGAGCTTTAAGTAGGACAGTAGATGGCTATTCTGGTGTAGAGAAGAGAGCCATTCCTTTTTTAAGGTATGCAAATAAAATACCTGACTGCACTGAAGCTAAAACAGTTACTGTTTTCATAAAATATCCATAATTTCTATACTGTGTTATATATTTTTTTCTATTTCTACCAGACATTCCCAAATCCCAGTGAAACACCATCATTTATACATGACGTGTGATGGTCATTTACTATACATTATAGATACAGCCTGTTTGAAGACAGTCACCAAGAGTATTACAGTGCCTGCAGCAAACTGGTCATAGTATCACTTCTATTTCTGGTGATACAAGTATCAGTTGTATAAAACTGCCATATATAGTTACCACTAATTTACCTTTATGATTCCACATTTTACTGATGCTAAGATGTCATAAAAAGTGACCACCAAGATTTTATTTTGTTTGTTTGTTAAACAGATAAGTGCATCTGAAACCTTTTTCACCAAGGCCCCAGGGCAAATTACAGAAAATCGGGTCTATATTAGAACACAGAATGTTCAAAATTTTGAGTGTTCTAATATCGAACCCTATGAATCAAAAATTTAAAACATTGAACATACAGAACAGCAAATTTTTTCCTAGGGAAAAAAATTTGCTGTTCCAAAACACATACACACAACACAAGGACACCAAACAAACAGCAATCCACACACACCCCCCCCTAAACTCTTACACCTAACCTTACACTAAACTATACATACACCACTAACAATCCACTTACCTTAACCCAAACCCTAACCCTAAGGTCCATCACTATCGCACAGTCACCTCACCCGTGCCCTAACCCTAACTCACCTACCCCGCCCTAACCCTCACATCCACACAGTCACACACTTACCTGACACGCGCCCTAACCCTAACTCACCTAACCCGCCCTAACCCTCATGTCTACACAATCGCACGCTTACCTGAACCTGACCCGTAACTTTCCACCACAGTGCTGAAAATATCGAATCAACAGCAACGGACAACCAAATTCTTTCCCTAGGAAAAAAAATTGGTTTTCTGTTTCTGCAATATTTTCAGCGTTCACTGAAAACGGGTCGATATTAGGACACTCGAAATTTTGAATGTTCAGTGTTCTAATATAGACCCCAGAAAAACAATGCACAATTATATAATGAAAAAATGAGAACTATTTTACACAAATGTGAATATAGCATATAGTTGAAACATAAGGACATTTGGAGGTAACACTTATTTACATACAAAAAAATTAAGATTCAGAAATATGCTGTTGACCATTTTGTAAAATAACAGTAGAAAATGGCAGTAATATCAGAATTAATTAAAAAAATGTTGTTCTAGTCAACAACTGGGACTTACTGATAACCACTGCATGTCAGCACTAGTTTCTGAGAAGGTTGATGAACAAGGATCAGCATAGTAAATTACATATTTATTATGCACCGAATTACATCAAAGTCCAATCCTGCATTATTAAAAAGAAGCATACTGCTAATGGGAGAACTGTGCTAGGATGCTGCATACTTAGAGCAGTGCTGCAACAGGATGTGTGACTGATGAGATGAATATCAAAATGAAGGCAGGCTACCACAGCTGAATCACCGTGCCCTTACATGAGCAATGCAGAATGACACAGCTGCATCCTCTGTTCACCCACACAAGAGGGTCAGCACAAAGATCAGCAGGCAGACCACTGCAGGTGTGCACAGTAAAAGTGTAATTATGCTTATACAAATGGGGACAGAAGGGATAGATAGGAAATTAGGAATGGGGAGTACAGCAAGCAGAGGGAAATGCAAGATATGAGAAGTAGGGATTAGGACAAATGGCATTTTTTGGGCAGGTAAAGATGTATTTTGTAAGTTTGGCAAAGGAAGGTTGGGAAGATGGTGTGAAATGAATGTGGATGAAATAGAATGAGAAGCATAGTAGCTACAACAGATATCGAAAGGGGAAATACACACAAGCTCACATACAAGGTCAGGAGCACAGTGAATGGATGTAGTGATACATAAGGTGGACAAGTGATAAAAATACTCAGGTAATGAAGAAAGAATGCAACTACACACAAAGTAATGTAAGGAGCAGATGAGGGAAGGACAGGGATGCTGGCATGGCTACCTAGCCAGGCAATCTGAGAGGGCAGCACATCCAGGCATCACTCACCTAGGTAGTTGAAGTTATAGGCTGCTTGCATCTCCTAATGGCCCACAGGAGGGCTCTGCTGGTCACACAAATTCACAAGCCATGCCATAATTTGCTCCACATTGCTGAAGTGGGCATTCAGTTGCTGGTGCTCTTCAGCAGCCTCCAGTTTCTGAAAGTGATGGTAGAAGTTCCATTCAAGTTTCAGAATTACAGTCTTTGCACTCCTCCTGAGAAGTAGCTGCAGCAGACAACAGGGACCGTGCAAGTCACCAGCAGGACAACTATCATCTCTTTGCTGAGAGGCAGATTTAGTCACTAGTAGTCTGCCAGCACATGAGGCATCAAGAAGTACTGATGGAGGTCACCATGGCTTCCTTTCCTTCTCTTCCACAGCTAGACATGCAAAAGAAAAAAAAAAACAACCGGGAAAAAAATTATTTCATGTTTATGCTACAAATACAACAGCAGCAGTTCTGTAGACTGGAGCAGATGCCATTCACACAATTCTACCAGAAGAGGTCTTCCAGCCCTCTGATTTACTGGATTAAGTTCAGTTGCTATTGCTTTACTGTTGAAACCATGGTATTGACTTCTACTTATGCAAGTACAACAGTTAAGATACTAAAAACAATACCAGAGAAAACAGCACTTATAGTACATTTCTGACTTCCTCTACTTCCACCTCTGCCTCCCAATATTATTTCTCTGTTTTTTGGCTTTTTCTAGTTCTGTTTGCCTCCACACCACATTGCAGAAGGAGGGTAATTAGCCAGGGACTCAAGTTACTTGGTGGTTGTTTGTTGTTTAATCTGCACTTAAGAGCTTTTTGCTCTGCTTTTACATTACACAATTCCAGAATCAGCCATCTTGTGGCAGATGGTGTTTACCTGCTCTCATTCAGTTGGGAAGTACACCAGGGAGCTCACAGTGTGGCCGCTTATTGGCTAGAGCATATAGGAGACAGTATTCAAGCTTTCTTTCTCTGTTATAAATCAGGCAAGTTTGTGAGAAGCTACCCACATCATAGCAGTGATTAGCAACAATTAGAAGTGCCCTATATATATAGCAGCAAATGCCTAGATAGTTAAAATCTCCCTATAAAGTTACGATTAGGTCCAAAGCCTAATAAGCAGTGTGGCACTGCATGGAATTAAGCTTAGAGCAGCTAGCGTGTGCATCATAAACACTATTGTATCCTAGCATTATACAACATCTTGCCCTTAACTCCAGAAAGTAGTTTGTATATAGAATAGCACTGCCATATCTTAGCGGTATATAATATCTTGCCCCTAATACCAGAAGCAAGCCTAAAAGACGCCTGTTAAAACCTAATCCTTATTTCTAAACACCCACCTTATTGCAAGACTGGACAACATAGATATGTAATTTCATATGTGTCTATGGCCATCTTGGTAGCTTTGAGCATCCTAAGGCAATTCAAACAACCAATTAACCATCAAAATAACAGTATTTGAGAAATGTAAATACAATTTCCTTGGAGCAAAAATCTTGTATACAGATGTGTTTGTCAAGAATACCCACACTATATACCTCGCACATACCACTCATCACACAAACATCTCATATAAGCCTACATCATAAAGGTTCTCCAAGTGCAAAGTCCATAAGGTAACCAAATACTTTACTTAATACCCTTGTCATTGGGCATTCCATTTTGAGACACACAAATGTCCTACTCAAGAGGATAAACAAGGACAAGATAATAGTTAGTTGCCTACCTAGAGCCAGGATCTACAATATCATGTACACACACTCAGGTTACTGCACCCCAGGTGCCAGTATGATTCCATCGTTGTCCATGTGAGTGTAAGTGACCTGAGAGGTATGTCACTAGACTATATGAAAAGTGATATAATGGATCACTCAGAATATGTGTCACACACAGATACGAGCCTTGCACTGAGCAGCATTCTACCTTCAACAAAGATGATGTCATAGTGCAAATATAAACTGATTCATTATAATAATTAACTTAGATTCTGGTGTCTCTCTGTTGGGATCAAATATCCAATACCATGGTCAAAGTCCACATTTCTTTGTCAAGGATAGGCTGTACCAGTCCCCTGTAGGCTTTTGGATACTGGATAAGACTTTATTCAGCTCCTTAGACCTTTTTTAGGTAATGCCAAGAAGACAAAAGCAATCACATGGTGAAAAAGTCTCCAGCCCTAAGGTGCTACTGCTCAATGCAAGCAGCCTAAATGAAAAGCTCTGTGCTCTTCAAGCTTTCCTTACTCTGCAGAATGTAGACATCTGTGCCACAACTGAGACTTGGTTTAAAGACATAGAATGTACTCTGGCAGTGAAAGGCTACAGTGCCTACCATACATTTAATCCAACAGTAACACAGATATGGGCAAAAGGTAGAGGAGTCTCGATCTACATTAGCAACAAACATACCTCCAGGTTGGTTAAATAGAATGAACCCATAGAGCTCATCCATATACAAGTCACCATAGATAAGGTCCATCACCACACGATGGCTAACTACAGGTCACAATCTATGCTCCTAGAGTCTCATGACTCTTACCTAAACTTACTAGGGGTACTCACCATCCAAACAAAACACCATTCATGGGTGTTTTTAACCACCCCTCTATAGACTGGAAAACTTGTGCTGCATTAGACTCACAGGCTCAATACTCTCTGGACTTTATTAACACAAACACTCTACAACAAATAGTGCACTCTCCAACCAAAAGATTAAAATATTGGATCTTGTACTCATCAGCATGGGAGAGCACTGCACCACCTCCAAGTCACATACTCGTAGTGAGCTTGGATCACAAAGCTGTATTCTTTGAAGTAAAAATCAACCCAGAAAACTCAGCTAGACCAGTAACAGTTAGGAACTATTCTAAGGCAAACTTCATTCTATTAAATGATGGTTTATCAAAATACCAGACTCACACTAACCCCGACAGCATGCCAACCTTTGCAGAATCATTCACGGAGTCCCCATACAAATATATGAATGATGCATAGAGGCTGCCACACCTACCAGGTATAAACCCAAAACAAACAGTAAGAAGAAACCTCACTGATAGAATCCTCACCTAATTAGGGTATAATAATAAAAGAAAACACCCTTAAAGACAAGGGCTGTCTTATACAACTAAACAAAAACTAAGAGGTCTAATTAAGATGAACAAGGCCAACTACAAGGTCAGGATAGCCTCACAGACTGAGGACACTCACAAGGCCTTATTCAGCTATGTCCAGTATCTTAAAGATAAAACACAGCAGCGTGCTTAAATGGTTGTGAACACAATCACCTTCACTGGTCAGGTTGACATAGCATATCTACTGGTTGATAAATTCAGCTCAAACCATGCTCTGGAACAGGCTTCCCATCCATGTAAAACTGAGTTCATTCCTGACCCTGTTCAAATGAAACCGTGACAACTCAGTGGAAAATTATAAATTTACTGCTGTTCTGTTTACCACCTCCACTATAGACAGAGGCCATCAACCAGAAAAGGATTATCCTGACACCCCTCCAAAAAATCCCTTAGTTATCTCCCTACTAACATGCCCATGATACTCGGGATCCAAATGGGTACGCAGATGGGCTTGTAAGCGCCCTATTAGCCATTAGCCTAGTAACAACCTATGAACCTATTATCATATCTATGTAAGACAAAAAATAATAATAATGAGTACTTTTTTGTTTAGGCCCTTTTTACTTCTTGTTAGCAAATCCTGCCCCTACCTAGTGACTAATTATTTTCGTACACTAGCCATGCTCTGCCCTTCATTGTGTGTGTGTGTGTGTGTGCTTATGAAGAGAGGAATCCCATCTATTCAGAGGTCAATGTGTGTAGGGGGTGCTAAAAAAGAGCTGGAGATCAGTCTAGTGACAACAAATTCCCATTGTATCCTGGGAGTAGAGATGTGGAGCAGTTACTAGGCCAAGATATTACAGGAGGGTACATTTTTATGATCTATAGTCTCAGGTTTAAAGAAGGAAGCTAAAATGTACTGAAGCTCTCCAGAGTGTGTGTGTGTGTGTGTGTGTGTGTGTGTGTGTGTGGGGGTTCTGGGGTAAATGTCCAGGAACTGCTTTTTTTTTCTTTTATATAGGCAGAATGATTTTCCACTCACTGACAGCACTTAACTCGTCTGTGAGTAACATGTCTGTGTTTGGCTACTCATTCTTTACTTACCCTTGCCAGCTCAGTGACACTCAACATAATAACGTACACATGTTTTTAACACAGTTAGAAGATGACGGCCTATCATTTTCCGAAAAGGCAGTACACCAAATGCACACAGACTTTTCAGACAACTTTTTATGTTTAGCAAATGTAGTGTATATATGAAAACTGAACAGGTCTGTAATTAACTGCATAATTCTAAAATTGTCTGAAAGCCTGAGGCGTAAAATCTCTTTACGCAAGCATTAAAACGCATATCTAAATCCATATTTTAACAACTCTGCAAGCATCCTCATTTCAGCTGTCAGTCAGGTAAATATATCATGCAAACTGAAAACACTGTCATGAGTAATGTTGCTCATCTCTGGAGTGATATGATGCCTGTTGACAACAGTAGTCTTAGCACATCAGTTGCCATGCAGAGATACTTAACAGTACCTCCTCAGACATAGCTAATGTGCGAAACGAAGACTGGTAATAATGAAAAATAAAGCTACACAATACAATACCTACAGAACATTAAAAGTAAATATCAGCTTTTTATAGTGACATGAGTTTTTTCAGTCAGTGACCTAAATATTTGTGAAGCTCTTACAGTTGCATTTTGACAGATACTTATAAAAGTAACAGTCTTGTGGGAAAATAAATATTTGATGGGTTTCACAGTAATCCTTTTCAATGACTGACTGAATCAAAATATGCAGATGATGCATGCCCATTGTAGTAATAGAATGAACAAACCTAACTCATGTCGCTGATCACAGCTCTAAATAATAAAGAACCTAGTGTGAAATGTAATAAATATGCATGCTTTCTTGTCAGACTATTCATGTACGACTTGAAGTCATACAATTCTTGCCTGAATTTTCAAAGAACAAAGCAATGGATCTGAGATGAGCATGTTTCTAAAACTCGTTGCTGTCCAACAGACATTGATGTTATGTTAGTAAACAAAACCTCACTAGAACTAAGTAGGACAGAAACCTATGGCAAAACAAAATCCAATGTTCTATACTGCAGAATATTTTGGCAGGCTGGACACACATGCTTTTGCACAAATGAAGAACTATAACAACATACTTTGCAGCAGTGATCCGTGACTGAAATAGTAGTAACTGGCCTGTTGCAGAAGGACTGACTCATTTTCACTAATCAGCTTTTGTTTCTTTTCTTCCTAGAAAAAAAAGTGTGTAAAGAGGGCTCTGTTTTATATTTTACACATTTTTTTCTAGGATTTGAAGACCTGAGGGAATATCATTGCTGTGAGCACAAGTGACTGGTTTTCTACGACATTTTTCATATATATATATATATATATATATATATATATATATATATATGTGTGTGTGTGTGTGTGTGTGTGTGTGTGTGTGGTGTGTGTGTGTGTATATATATATATATATATATATATATATTTTTATAGATTTCTGAGTGTATTTCACTTTAAACTTCTTTAATAGATTTAGCATTTGAAATTAATAACTTATGTATATGTATGTATGTATGTATATATCAATAATGAAATAGGCTGATGGGTGACCACAAAGGTTTGAACTTCTGCGTGTATAAAAGACAAACGATGTAAACTGCTGCAAGCAATAAAAAACTCTCCTTTAAAACAGAATTAGTTTATTTGGCGTATATATATATATATATATATATATATATATATATATATATATATATGGGTCCATGTCAGAACGTCAAAAGTACAATTAATCGAACTTCACTTTGACGAACTGACTTTAGCGAAAGTGCATAACATCGAATATGCACTTTCACTAAAACAAAGTAAAAAACAAAAAACATGCAGTTTTTGCATGTTTTGTTAGTTGTACATCAACATATTCTGTTGATGTACAACTAACAAATTTTTTCTGGAGATCGCGGTACAGTGGGGGTAAGGGAATATTCCCTTTTCCCCACTGTAGTGAGATCTTGGAGTTAGAATATTAAAGTAGGGGGGTGCAGGAGGGCTCCCCCCCCTTCATAGTACTGTTTACATTTTTTTTTGTGTGTATTTTTTACTTTGTTTTTGTTTACTTTAGCGAAAGGGCATGTTTGATGTTATGCACTTTCGCTAAAATGGGTTTGTGTAAGTGCAGTTCGATGAACTGCACTTTCGATGATTTAACATAGACCCCGATATATATATATATATATATATATATATGTGTGTGTGTGTGTGTGCGTGCACACGCGCTAGGTATTTACTTAAGATTTGTTTTTTGCACTATATTTTCTTAAATATGTATTGTTTTTTAGCCCAAGAAAATTGAGTGTTATACAGTATTTAACTTTTAATGTTTACTTGCTTTTCTGCCTCTTGGGCAGTTTGTTATACAGGTCCTCTCATTTTTTTGCTTATTAGATTCTATTACTGTATAATAAGGGATGTACAATAGTTACAACCTATTGGGAAGTGATTACAGGCTCACAGATTGTTAAATTTTCCTCGGATATAGCACCATCATCCTGAATTTTGGTTATAGGGTGTGAGATCTAGTATCGCTGAGTTGTTTTGGTTGACTTCTTAAGAGTTATGTAGCACCATCTTACATGATCATTGGATTTGGTGGGGGCTATTATTGTACTCCATTTTCTATACCTGATTTATTTATCACAATATGAGTCTATCAGACAGCTATTCCAGTTCATGGATTTATATATATATTTTTTTTTCTGCATTGAGTATCACGATTTTGGATTGGTAGCCATTAGTGGCAGGGGCCACCAGCTTTGCCTTTTATTGGCTGAATTCTTTGGAGTAATGTAGCACCATCTTATATGAACAGTGGGGGCTATTGTTGTACTTCACTCTTATTATATTTCCTAGTTTAATTTGAGAGAGTGCTATTTGTATTAAAGTATGGTGGGTTTGAATTCCCTTTATTTTGCCTCCAGTTGTTTTTGTGTTATTTTATAATTATAATCAGTCCTTTTTTTGAGATGGACCTTAATCAACTACTCAGAGGTATATCCTCAGATAGAGATGATCTTGGTATCTTTGGAGTAGGAGGTTTCTACCTCAGCCTCTGGGAGAATGAACATGCACCTCTTGAGTCTGATTGCCAGGACTTTTTCAACCAGTTATCAAGGAGCATGAAAAACGTAAGAGCCAATGTCCGGCACCTAAATTTGTTTAAAGCTTACATGTCCAAAAACATCAGCCCTCGGAGATGACTGGTTAGGACTCAGCCCTTGGTCAACAATATTGATGAGGAATTACAGACAGCATGGGAAACCATACAACAAGCTTCTGTGGGGTTTGTACAGGCTTTAGCCTCATATTATGATCGGTGTATAGATGGGGGATACAGGAGGTTACCAAGTTGTGTGAACAGTCTAAAGAATTTGAGGGTCACAAAAATTACTCTATTTACAACAGTTAGTCCAGGAACTTTTGGGTTTGGAAAAATAGCTTAAGGGGCTCAAGTTACACAAATTCAATAGAGACCTTATGGATTATGACAAGGGTAGACCATTTGGTCAATATAAAAGTGTCAGATTTTCTAAGGCTGGCCCCAAACCAAATAAAAGGAAATGCCCAAGGTCAATATTAAAGAAAACCATTTCTTCCTCTACAGGCACTTCAGGGGATGAGTCCTCTTCCTACACTGACTCTGAATTTGCAGTATTAGGTATAACCTCACCTACACCAAAATGGACTAATACCAGTACGGATTTCCCTTTAGGAAAATCAGTCACAGGGGGGAACGTAAAAACAAGAAATGTAACAAATGTGGAGACTTTGCTCCAAATTCTGAGCAACAAGTAGAACATAATAATGTACTCAATATTTCATCTTATGCTCTTACCCCTGTACAAATTGACCTTCTTAATAAAGGCCTAAATTTTGTGCCAGCTTTCTTTGTTGCTGAAAATGATTTTGTGTCAGATTTATATTCTTTTGGTAGAACATTGAATTTAAAACTATTTTTTGATAAAAATAATGATTCTTGTTCTGTTGAACATGCATTTCATTTTCAAAGATGGAACTTCATGCCACCCATGCACCCTGTGGTACAATTATTTTTGCATAATGTTCTCAAAGATCTGCATACTTATCCTGGTGAAATACAGAACAGACCTCATAACCTCTCAAAGATTCAACAAAGGCACTGATGGAACTTAAGTCTAATACCAAGATAGTCATTGTAGCAGCAGACAAGGGGGGAGCCACTGTGGTCATGGACTTAGATATATATATATATATATATATATATATATATATATATATACATATACATATATATATATATATATATATATATATATATATATATATATATACATGATGAGGCTTTACAACAACTCAACAACCATTTATATTATATGTCTATGCCATTGGACCCCACCAATACATTTAAACACCAGATAGATGATTTCATTCAAAATGCTGTGGATGAAGGGATTATATCCAACAACACTGCGAAACACGTCATGATAAAACAGCCCAAAAGGCAACATTTTTATTAGTTACCTAAAATTGACAAATCTTTAACCAATCCTCCGGGTATACCGATTGTTTCTGGTAGGGGATCGCTGACTGAACCACCGGCTGTTTTTTTGACTCAATACTTGAAACCTCTGCTGCCTCAAGTGAGATCTAGAATATGTGATACCATTGAATTTTTACAAATACTATCTGATGCCCAGGTAGAATCACAATGGTTCCTTTGTACATTGGATGTGGCCATTCTATATACCAATATTCTCCATCAGGCTGGCCTTTTGGCCATTGAGTATTGGTTGGGAGTTGCCGAATTATATCTCCAGGATTTAATACTTTGCTAATACTCATGGTGGAACATGTCTTGACCAAAAATGTTTTTTACTACCAGGACAAATGCTTTTCGCAAACAAAGGGGATGGTGATGGGGGCATCCTTCGCCCCCATTTATGCCGATTTATTTATGGCTTATATAGAAGAACACCTTATATATCATCCCCTACACAATCTGTATTTGCCATAAATGGACATCTGGCACCAATATTTGGATGACTGTTGGCTTATATGGAAGGCTGATTTGGAGTATTTACGGGAATTTGTTGACTACCTCAATGGGAATAAATGGGGTATTGAGTTCACCTGTACACAAGATCTTAACCACATTACCTTTTTGGATGTCTTAGTTACCAAGAATGTGGATGGCACTTTGGACACACAGGTGTTTCGTAAATTCCCTGAATATAACTCACTTTTACATGTGACCAGTCATCATCCGCCACATGTCATTCGTAATATATCAAAATCTCAATTCATGAGAGTGAAGCGCATTTGTTCTAGTAGTGACAAATATAACTATTATAAAGCTGATATGGTTAGGAGGTTTAAGGAACATGGATAAAATCCCGGGGTAATCACTATGGCTTGCAGGGAAGTTAGTGGTATGGCCAAATAGGAACTGTTACAATACCAACATAAACCAACAAATGAGTCAGCCCCTATTAGAATGATCACTACATATGGACGCAACACCAGTATTTTTTGTGAGGTGGTACAGGAAAATTGGAACATTCTGTTGGCCGATGAGAAAATTAGGACTCTGATTGATGACCGGTGCTGATTTGGCTTTAGGAGAGGTAGAACCCTGGCGTCCCACTTTAATCACTACAAGGTGGGTACCCAGGTAGCCATTCCATTTCAACAATCCACACTTTCGGGTGATACACTGCAGCGATATTTCAGTTGCGGTCATTGTGTTCATTGCAAAAGGTTTAACCAAACAAAAACTTTTAGCAGTCGCAATGCCAGTCAAGTATATGATATAAAATTTTTTGCCAACTGCTCATCGGATTGGGTTATATACCTTGCCACTCGTACATGCTCGGCTTTCTTTGTGGGACAAACATCCAGGCCTGTTAAATTTTGGATCAGTAAACACATGAGTGACATCAAACTTAAAAAGCAGACAAATGCATTATATAAGCATGTTGTCAAACATCCCTCTGTAACTTTTAGTTTTACGATCATTGACATTATTAAGGGAGACAGAACAAATAAGAGTGGCTGGCACAACATATTGAACAATAAAGAAAAAAGATGGATAATTAAGTTGGGGGTTTAATTCCTCCAGGATTAAATGCATTGTTGTGAACAGCCAATGATTTTTTTTGTTCCTATATGGGTGTGTGTATATAAGGAGTGTCTTGTTATTTATATGGTTACACTGAGGAAGGCTTGAAACTAATGCCAAAAACCAGTCTGTTTGTGATAACTTTATAATAAAAGTTGCACTTTTTTACACCTTGGTGCTGGCTATTTTGATTTTGGATCACTGTCTCTTTAAACCGTGCACTGCTGCACTTGCAGGGGAACATTCTGGTCTGCTTTTTGCACTTGACAAACAATCATGAAGAAGTTCAAATAGATGAAAGTGATATATGTTAAAAATGTTTCTGAATGTTGGTAGAAAAGATCTGTAAGGAATTTTGAAGACTTGGGGTAACTTTTTCTTGTTTGCTATTATGAGTAAATGCTTTCAGGAAGTTTTAGCAATTATTAAGTTTTTAGTTTAACTTTTAGTTTAGTTTAACATATCCTAGAATCACAGAGCTTGAAGTAGGGCAGCACCGTGTCGTGTTCCACATGGGTGTATAGGCGAAGAGGTATTTAGCAAGTAAAGATGCTAATTATCTTTTACAACACAGCTACCCTAGTAAAGCACTTCCATGCTTTTAAACAGGTACAGTATATAAATGGAGTGGAGAATGTCTACACTTTATTCTGTTTTTTCCACTACTATTTGGATCGCTTGTGTGATGACCCTCCACAGGACCAGTAATCAAGGAGCATCAATTCTCACCAGTGGGGATGTACACTAGGAGGATGACAAATACACACACAGTATTTCCAGAAGCAGCTCTAAGCATCATGCAATTTCCTTTAACAACACACAAAGATCACAATCAGTACGGGGCCAGTGTCTACCTCTTTCTCCAGATCCCCCGTAAGACTCTCCACTGGGACAGCTATACAGATGAGTTCTTAGTCAGGGTTCCAAGCCATGTCCTCCAACACTCTCTCTGTCCAACCAGTGCTTGGTATCCCTGCCACAGCAGCTTACAGACACAAACTCTTGGAGATTTTTTCTACACACACACACACACACACACACACACACACACACACACACACACACACACAACTGGGAAAGGCTGGCACATGTTTATTAGCTATGTTCCCTTCTGTCCAGATTATAAGGTAGTTAACACTGCCACCATAATCACTTAACAGCTATTTTAAGGTCTTTAACAAAGGGTGTCCAATGTTACTGTGTGATTTTAATATTAATACAAATAGTAGTTTGCCCAAGAGCAAGGCTATTAGGAGTGTCCCACACAGTGTCACCAAATAAATATGCAAGTACTCTCAAAACTTAAATACCTCTACACAGATCAGTCACAATGAAAAGTTTAAATATATTGTAATAATAAATAATAAAAGAACAAGACAATGCTAAATATATATTCACAGTGACATCAGAGTTCAAAATCACAGGAAATATTCAAAATAGCATTGCAGTACAGTCTCAAATAAATAAAGAAAATATCTAAACTAAGCTTTACTATATTCCTGACTGTATCCAAGAGAATTACTAATCCCTAGTACTTACTATTAGACTAAGGCAGATGTGGGGTGAATGGATCTTGTTGTTGTCAGGTCCAAGACATAATGTAGAATGCTCTGTCTCACTAAGAGACTTCTCAAAATAATATCTAAAATATTACTGCTGGGATAGCTTGCAGAATGATATCACTTCATCACTTCTGCCATCTGACATCTAGTTCCCAGGTGAAACCCCCACTACTGGAAGCTGGCCATATTTAGCATCTACCTGTGAAAATACATAGACCTTAGATCTTTGGCAGATGCTGGAAGTCATAAAACAATTGCATTCTTTTATCCTTTCAAGACTGGTAATTAATTCACCCTAAAGCCAATATAGAAAGCTTGTCAGTACAGACTGTGTGTCTCTAGAAGTGTAGAAAACTGAAATATACCATATTTTATTGCAAAGCCTATGAAGTAACTTAATTTCAGCTATTTTCCTAAAAAATTGTTGGGCTGAAGTTAAACTCCTGTATTCCAGTTTCCACTATTAAAATATATACATTTAGACAGTTATAATAAGTGCATGTATATTTCTGTTTTCTTCCAGTAGGGCACACTGTGGTTACAATTTCAGACACAAGCACTTTATAAAATACATTTTCAACACATTTATGTACAAACCAGCTTGATATACACATGACATACAATTCTAATACAGTTGTAACATAAGCATCTTATATAAATCATGCTGATATTCACAAATGACATATAATTATTTACGATATTCCGGCTAGCTGTGCTGGCAGTATCTCCTTTCATCATATCTTGTTTGTGTGTTTTTAACAAAGAAGATACAACTTGAACTAGCCTGTGCTTCCCTACCTTCAGTACTGGATTTCTACTTTGGAAGTTTTTAAAGCTCTCACTCCTTTAACTGGGTCTACTAGCAACATTGAATGCCTTAAGACTTCACTGAAACAAATCCCATTAGCTATGTACACGTACCAGCACTGACTACAAAAAAAATATCCCTAAACTGCCTACTTTTCCTCCCAATCTCACATATGGCTCAGACTCCTCATATATACATTCAGTGCTTCCAACCTACCAAGACCAACATGTGCCACCCAGCCACACAATCTACTATATCAGTTACCTACCATATCTTCTATTCAGTCTTGATGCCTGAAATGATCACTACATATGGACGCAACACCAGATAAAGCAGAGTTAATCATCTGGCTTTTTTGCACTTGTTTTGTACTGGACAGCAGTTATATATTTGCTTTGTTGTTTGTGTCATATTTTGTCTGCACTGTTTGTTTTTACTGCCCTCCCACCAAAGTGTTGTTGTAGTAGTCTTAAACTTGGTTGGTTTGGAATTGCCCATCCCTGCTGTTAATTTTATTTTGGACACTCCTCCCAGTCTCATCTCATTTGACCACATAATTTGCGTAAGACTACCCCCTTAGTTCCTTAATCTTGTACTATCTTCTCTTTCTTCCCTCTTCACTTAAAAAATATACTTTATTCAGCTGCTTTTAATGTAACTGTGTTCTTCCTACTTTATTACCTTATTTTTGCTGTGTGCTCTTATGTGTTCAAGTGCTTTTATTCTGCTGCATTTATTATTGCTTGTTAGTAGCCTGTTATTCTAGCATCTTAGTTTTGGTTTTAGCATTTGTGCTTCAGGTCAGTTACTTTACCTTTAACAAGGTTCCTGTGGTCTACACTCTTGTGGACAAACCCTCATCAAAACACTCTTCTTCATAAGTCTGCCCAAGCATTCAGAACTCTATGTCTGGACAATTCCCATCAGTTTTTCCTGCCAGCCTTGTCAACATGGGCATACTGAGACAATGTAGTAACTGCCTCATGTTTACTGACAGCCCTCTTCTCCTAGCACATAATTTTTCTACTTGCGAGAAATGCATGTACATCAGTAACCTGGTGTCCATGCTCTCTCACACCACAGCCAGTACTCCTGACAAAGAGGAGATTGCCATCATAAACAAGACACCACACACATCACATGGCCAAGCACATCATACACACATCTATGCAGAGGTCCTCAACAAAAACTTACCTAAACAGCAGACACCTCCAAAACACACACACACAACACCAAACACATCACACACAGCAAACACACCAGTGTCTCACAAATACAGCCCTTAAAGCAAAACAATAAAACATCACTGCCCACAAGACATAACAATAAACAAAACATACTAGTCATTTGTGACTCAATTGAGAGAGACACTGATGTCCCCCTCACCAAGCCTGACAAGGAGAAGGTCATGGTCAGTTTTCTGTCTGGTGCCAGAATCCACCACGTTAAGCATACACTTAAGTCTTTCCACAACAACTACAAGTACACACTATCATTGTCTATGTTATTGTGAATGACTTGAGATGTACCTCCCTGGACTATACAGAGAGAGACATGATTGAGCTCTCATTTTGTGTGTCCCAGGCAGGTATGACCATAGCCCTAAGCATCATTCTACCTTCAACAAGAATGATACCTCTAATACCAACAAAAAATAAATGACTTCAACAATTGGCTTAGTTACTGGTGTTATTCCAAGGGGATCCAGTATCTGTCTGCCTGAGATGACATGGTCAACAGGCCTCGATGCTTTGCCAGAGATGGCCTTCACCTGTCACCACCAGGTTTCCGTATCCTGGCCAAGGTTCTCACCTCCCCCATTGTGCCTTTTTTAAGCAATGTCCCAAAGACAAATTTTCCAACATATAAGACCTATCAAAAAACAAATTGAAGGTCATGCTGCTTAACAGTAGGAGCCTTAACCTGAAAAATGCACTTACTGGAAGCTCTCCTTTTACTGGAAGATGCCTATGTCTGTGCGGTCATGGAAACTTAGTTCAGGACTGCAGAGAGAACTCCTGCCTTACCAGGCTATACCTCATTCCACACATTTAGACCCCAAAATGAGGTCAGGAAGACTAAGGGTGGTGGAGTCTCTATCTTTATTAAGGACAGGCACACATCCAAACTGGTTTGCCAGCATGATGCACTGGAACTATTCCAGGTGCAACTGACATTTGGCAAGACACCCATCCAGGTTTTAGTCAGCTATAACCCCCCCCCTCCATAACTCAGGATACCCATTCCTCTTACCTGAATCTACTTGACTACATTAAGGTACCCCCTAACACACTAATCCTTGGTGACCAACTACATCACCATAGACTAGGTGAATTATTCCTGCACTAATGTACTCACTAAATGATTCCTTGACTTCATCAGTTCTAAAACACTACACTAGCTTGTCTCATCCCCCATAAGGGGGTATAACATTCTGCTCTTGGTACTCACCAACATGGGTGACTTCTGCACCACTCCCATAGTATGGTCTTCCTTGCTGAGATCAGATCATTAGACTGTCTCATTTGAAGTTATCCCACCCAACCCCTCCCCACCCCAACTGTTAAGATAAAAAAATTCTCAAAAGCTGACTACAACCTCCTAAGGCAGAGTATCTGTAGCTTCACACCACTGCCCCAATCAGAAGATGCAGACAACTATGTTGAACAGTACACCAATGCAGTATACAAGCACCTGTACAACAGCATGGACTCAGCCATACCCAACAGAACTAAAACCTGCTCCTCAAGGAAATACAAACCTGTTCAGAGGCCATCCTCTATCAACAGGCTTTACAACAAAAGGAAGAAACTGTTGTCCAAAGGCAAAAAAGAACATATTCCAAATTGGAAAAACTCCCTCCTTAGCCTCAGCAAGCAAATTAGATCAATAATGAAAGCCTTGAAAGCCAATTATTAATCGAAACTAGCCTCTGAAACAAAGGAAACCATAAAGCCTTCTTCAGTTACATCAGGAACTTCCATGGCCAAGCCCAGGTTTGTTCTGAATTAGTACTTAACACTATCACTTACACCAATCCTGCTGACTTAGCTAACCTGCTAGCAGATAGGTTCAGTGCAAACATCACCCCACTGCCCCCCCCGTAAGCCCTTTTGACATCCCCAATACCTGTCCTGCACCTCACATCTCCATAGGTCAAGTACTAAAGGCGCTATCCAAGACAAAAAACACAGCTTCCATGGGACCTGATAGTATCCCAGGCTGTATTCTGCACCACCCCCATCAAGAACTGGCTTCACCAGTGCACAGTCTATTCAACCACAGCCTAAATACAGGCTTCATTCCAGCAGAGTGGAGATCTGCCACTATCACCCCCTTACACAAAGGAGGTGCGACTACTGACCCTGGAAACTATTTCCCTGTTAGCTTGACAAATCTGATCTATAAAGCCATGGAATATGTTATTATTGATCTCATAAACAAGGACATAGGCAATCTCCAAGCACTTGACCTCACCCAGCTCAAATTCGTCAAGGGCATACCTTGTCTGTTGAACCTAGTTGACTTCTTTGAGACTATCACCAAAGGCCTGGATGAGGAAAGTCAATGCATACAGCTTACCCTGACCTGGCCAAGGCCATTGACACAATCCCCCATTCAGGCATCATCGAAAACCTAGCACAACTTGATGTAAATCCCCATCTCATCAGGTGGGTTGCCAACTGGCTCACTGAAAGGACCCTCAAAGTCAAAATAGGTGGCTCTACCTCTGAGAGCAGACCTGTCACTAGTGGAGTACCCCAGGGATTTGTCCTGGGACTCTTACTGTTTGGCACCTATTTCTCAGAGATACCGGCAAAGACAAAAGGCCTGTGGCTGACCAAGTTTGCAGATGACTGTAAGTTGGGTGCCGTCATTGACTCCCTAAATGTTGTTAACATACTACAAGAGGGTCTCACAACAACTAATGACTGATGCCAAAGTCATGGCCTCAAGCTAAATGAAAAAAAAATGTATCAGCATACTATTCAGAAAAAACACGGCCCCTACTGATTACCACATCAACAGCAACCCCCTAAGAACACAACCTGTGGGGAGAGACCTGGGCACTCAGGTTGATAACCTCACATTTGACCATCATGTAGCGGCAGTGGTCAGAAAAGCCTTTTACTTGATTCATCTCATATGTAAAGGGATTGCATCCAGAAAAAAAGGAGGTTATTACCTCTTTAAACTCCTCCCTCATTAGACCAGTAATTAAGTATAACACATTGTTTCGTATGTAGCTCTCCAAACATCTGCACCAAGTGGAAAGGCCACTAAAATACATCACAAAGAGAATCCATGGCCTCCAACACCTGTCCTATGCGAACAGGCTCAAATCACTATCACTCTATTCAGTATTGTAGATTACTCAGGGTGATCTGTGTCTCACCTAAAAGGCAAACTCGAACCCAGCCCTACTAGAGATGCTCCATATCCATAAGTCTAACTTCCTCACTCATTACCCATTCAAAAGGCCTGAATCGTATATGCAACATCAACAAAACCTGCTGGAAAGATAGATTTGTCTCCCAGAGGCTGCCCCATCTCTGGAAAAGACTTCTCATACATGTCAATCGGAGAACCTCACTGACCCTCTTCAAGCGCAACATTGATGAGTGGATGGGAAACCACAAATTTGACCCAGGGTTCTACCTGTGCCCCTCACTGACAGGGGCGGCAGGTGCTGAATGAGGTTTCCTTTTGGTGATAAACTCTTGGCTAGGCTTGTAAGGGCACCAGGGCCATTAGCCTAGTAACATCCTATGATCGTATGATCCTATATACCTTACTCTCAGGATCTTTAATCTGTTGCTCTCCATCTTTACTGCTATACTGTAAAACTGCAGTACTCTATTGTTCATACATTCACTATTATCCCATGTCATCAATTGTATTCTTGGTTGGCTTGTATACTTAAAATCTAGCATGTGTATAACTAGTATCTATTTTATTGCATTACCTATTCTTTAATGTATTGTTCTGTAGCATTACTGCTTGATTTCTGTAATTTGATTCTGTAGCTTTATCATGTTGTTTGTTTTTGGAGCTTTTTTCCCAGGTATCTACTCAAAACAGGCTCACCCTGGTGCAGTAGAACTCCCGGTAAACAAATGCAAATAAATAAATAAATAAGAAAGAAAGTATTTCTACCATCTGCTATTAAGTGTGATATTCACAATATTGTTTTTATTAGGTGCCTAAACTCTAGGAAATCTTAGATCATCCACACAGCAAAGTTTCCTCATTATTTGTTTTTGGACCCAGTATATTGATGTACTGGGTTTCTGAGCCTTCAAGGGACACCACAGAGACTGCTTGTTTTAGTATTAATAATATAGTTTCAACTAACCACTCCTAATACTGCCATGAATATCTTCTGAAAAGTGTCAGAAAAGACTGCTTGTTTGAGTAAATCTGATTGTTTATTTGTTTGTTTACATACTTTGCTTTCTTCCTGCTTTCTGATTTTTATTGCAGTACTTTTGTTTTCATACAGAATTTAAGTAATGATGGTCTTTCCTTCTGTGAAAGGTAAGAGGTATTAATTGCTTGTGATTTGTGGTATTAGCTACAGCCTGCTCAGTGAGAACCTTATACCTTTTGGTCCAACGTAGGCACTTAAAGGAGGAGTGTCCACACATGAGCAGGTGTTAATTAGCTTTAATAATCATAACTGAGGAAACAGCACACACACAGGCATTAACAAAACACCACATTTTCAACCACTTCAAAGACTTCATCAGATGTACTTCACCCTCAAAAAAATCAACCTTATTTATACCCACAGTTTCCACAAACTACCAATGAAATTCTTACATCAATTAAATAAAAGCAAAGAAAAAAAAAAAAAATCGATAAAAACTTCCATTTTATATATATATATATATATATATATATATATATATATATATATATATATATATATATATATATATATATATATATATATATATATATATATATATATATATATATATATATGTCTACTTTACATGATCGACATTTCAAAAAGTCAAGGAACCATATGGCTGAGACCATATGATCGACTTTTGAAATAAAGAAAAAAATGAAAAAAAAAGAAAAGAAAAAAAAAAAACACAGCAATCACTAACATTAACATTGCTAGCAGGGGGGGCAAGTCCACCTACCCCCCACCCCCGAAACTTAAATATACCAACTCTGAGATCTCACTACAATGCAGAAGAGGGAAATCTTTCCATTCCACACTGTACAGAGATGCCAGTTGCACATGGTTGACATTTCAAAAGTCGATCATATGGTCTCGGCCATATGGCCTTCAGCTTTTTAAATGTTGATCATGTAAAGTAGACATATATATATATATATATGTAGAATATGAACAGTTAAAGCATGTGTTTGAGGAAATTGAGTATGTGACAGTCTGTATGTAGTAAAATGTATTATGTACTGTGAACTTTGAATGAACTCTGAGCAACGAGAAAATGCTGAAAAACAAGAGTCTGCCTGAAAGCAGGAAATGTGCCTTTTATGGAAATGCATTCCATTTTCCTTTTTTGCCCAGAGATATGATGATGTGAATTATCTTATGTTTACGGGTAAACCTTTGATTGGTTAATTGCCCCGTATAATGGTCTAATTGGTTCATTTTTATATTTTTGTACTGTCAGCAATATCACCAGTATATAAGCTTGTTTATTCCTTTGCTCTGAGAGTCTCCCTTGTACTTTCCATGAGGCTCCCGTACGTGTGTACTGTAGTTAATAAAAACCACTGAAAGAGAGAAAGAACTATATTTGTTTTCATTTTCGAAGTATTATGAAACGTAACAATTGGTGCCGTTTACTCGGATAAGAATTGGGAACAAGCTGCAGCCGTAAGGAAGTGGAATAAATACTGCTAATGAAAGGGCACATAACAGATTTTTCTGTTTTTGCAGTGTTTCTTTCATCTCTCTGCCTGTCTGCTTTAAATATTTAAAGAAAAATATATATATATATTTTTTTTTGCAGAACAGAAGTTATCAATTCTCTCATTCAGTTGTTTTAAGGTAAGTGGCATGCATTTTTTTTCTGCTATTAAGTGTGCAGTATGAGAGTGGGATAATACGGAAATACTGGCATCATAAGTATGAAAGGAGGAATGATAGTGGGGTAAAAAGGCGTTTATATAATGCCTTAGCTAAACCTGTGTTAAACAAATATAGCTTATTGAGTGAAAATGGGAGTGAGTGCAGGAAAAATAAATGAGCCAGAAAGAGGTACACCAGCTGGTTATATGTTTTATCGTGTGTCCCGGGACAGTTGTATGTATTTAAACCAGTGGATTGCTCTAACTAAAAATGATGGTAACCTCACCTTTCCTGAAAATGGTAGTTTTAATAAAAATATATTGATTAATCTGCAAAAGAAGTTAAAAAAAGAAAGGAAGATTATCAGGGTTGTGTTGGGCAGCATTTAATGATTGGATGTGTGAAGCTAAAGAAAAGGAAAAGGATTCTGTCATCAGTAGTCTTAAAGATAATCAAAAGAAACTAAAAGAACAGATAAAGGAACTGCGACATACTGCGACTAATCTAGATAAACAAACGGAAAACATTTAAAGGAACTGCCCTTTAAAGGATTATACCCTGTATAAGAATTAAATAAATTACAAATAACTGAATCATCTGAGGATGATAACACCCCTGGTTTCCCACACCTCCTACAGCTCCTCCACCATTATATTAGCCCTCGCAAGTTCAAGATGGAACAGTAAGCTCTACGACAGAGGGCAGAGGCTGGTGGGGAGAAGAACAGACCGCACTCGAGTCTGGAAACGGAACTCAGGCAACGGGAAGTCAGCCTAGTGGACCGCATATAGAGCATCCTGACCAAACAGAAACCCCTAGTAAGTCATCACCTAGATTAACCCGCTCAAAGACAAAAAAAACATAAAAGAAAGGCACAAATGCTTTTTGACTCTAGGCCTAGCCAGTCAAAAAAATATTATAATAAGAAATAACACAAGGGTAAGATTTACAAACAATATCTGATTATAATTGAAGACAAAGACGATTACAGTGGACCGGACAAATCTAATCCAGATTCTGACTCTGAATCGGGCACCAGCCCATCAGATGAAGACAGAATATTTCTGTTGAGAGAAGTCCCGAATTCAGCCCATGCTAGAGATGCAGGGCAAACGGCCACAGTAGTAGTGTCTACGGCGTGGTCGGCAGTTGATTTTCAAGCCATTACCAAATCACGTCCGCCTATTTGCAATAACACAGCGAAGTTTCATCGCTTACTGGCAAGACATATCTGTTTACAAAACCCTACCATAGAAGTGGTTAGAGCTGTCCTCCAATACGCTGTACCAGCCAATTTTATGAAACGTATCTGGGATCACTCTAATGTTCCTACACCAATACCAAAGCACAATATGCAAGGAGAAAATGGATTTGAAACGGTTAGACAATGTATAGTTGATTCTATCACTGTAATTGTACCACCTACCCCCAATTGGTCGAAAATCAAATCAATCATACAGAAAGAGGATGAACCTACAGATGAATACTTAAATCAACTCACTGAAGCCTTTAAGGCATATTCTGGGTACAGTGAACCCACCAAAGGACCAGCACAAAGTGGACTGTCAGCCGCCTTTGTGGATGGGCTATGCCCTCAAGTAAGGGACAAGTTAAAAGAAGTATGTTTAAAGTGGCCTAGTTTGGGCCTGCATGAGTTAGTCCAACAGGTACAAAACCACTCTGACCATTTAGCTAAAGAACAGAAAGATTTACAGGAGAAATAAGAAAAGCACAAATACAAATATGCAATGTTTTTGGTCAACGGGGTAGAGGACGAGGAAGGGGAAGAGGGAGGGGTGGACGTCAAGGACCTGGAAATCAGAATAGACAAAACTGGCAGGACACACAGTCGGCTCCACCCCAAAATTCTAGTAATCAGACACAATGTTTCAACTGTGGCCAATCAAGCCATTGGAAAAATGAACGCCCATATTTGGCTGAGCAACCAGCACCATACACAGATACGTCACAACAATGGAATTCTAGTTGGACACCGTCCAATCGGCAGCAACCTCAATGAAGGTTCCCTGAACAGAAACACCAGCAATTGTGCCCTTTTATACCTGTGGATCAGGATGGATCGCATGTAATGTTATTGGTTAAAAATAAACCCTATCCATTTTTAATTGATACCGGAGCAACTAAATCTATGTTAGCTGGCAAAGCAGCCATGACTGTTCCCATCTCGGGACAAAATAACTAGAGGGGTGGGTGTCTCTGGTATACCTATTGAATACTTCGAAACTATTCCAGTCCCAGTTACCTTGGGACCTCTACAGGATAACCATGCATTCCTGGTAGGACCTTCAGCACCTTTAAATCTTTTGGGGAGAGATTTGCTTTGCAAAATGGGGGCTACCATTTTTTGCTCAGCAGATGGAGTCTATCTCCAAGTACCTTCAGACCAACAAGATAGTACCCTAGCAGCACTGGATGACTCAGCCATCTTACAGGTGATGTGTATCCAGCCACCTTCTAGCAGAGATGAATATTTACATTCCCTACCCTCTCACTTGTGGACTACTCATGACAATGATGTCGGATTTTTGACCTCAACTACTCCTGTTAAAATAACCCTAAAACCAGGAGCAGAGTTACCGCGAGTGCCTCAATACTCTTTGACGACCAAGGCTATATCTGGTATCGCCCCTGTTATTTCTGCATTGGAACAACAAGGAATCATAGTACCTACCACAAGTCCATGTAATACCCCAATATTACCAATAAAGAAACCCAGAAAACAAGCTTACAGATTTGTGCAAGACTTGCAGGAAGTTAATGAAGCTGTTTTGCACATCTTCCCGATTGTACCAAACCCAGCTACTATTCTAAGCTGTATCCCACCTACTGCAAAATGTTTCACGGTGATAGATATCTCATCAGCTTTTTTATCTATTCCAGTGCATCCCGATAGTCAGTATTTATTTGCATTTACCTATAAGTGCCAACAGTATACCTGGACTCTATTGCCCCAGGGATATGTAGAATTCCCAACCTTATTCTCTAGAGAGATGCATAGACAGTTACAGGATCTCCAACTACCATCACGTTCTGTTCTAGTTCAATATGTGGATGATATCCTGATAGCTTCGCCTGAGTGTGACTCATGTAGGGAAGATTCCCTTCTGGTGTTGAACTTTTTAGCCATGCGTGGATTCAAAGTAAATAAATCAAAATTACAATTTTGTCAGGAAAAAGTACAATATTTGGGACATATCATTACAATGGGTTCTCGTCAAATACTTCCAAATTGTATAATCTCTATTCAAAAGGCCCCACGCCCTATAACACAGACACTCACTAGACTAAACAAGGAGAAAGTTACGGTCAGGTGCCAGGATCCACCACATAATGCAGGTCACTCCACAATAAGTACAAATATGACACTGTCATTGTCCATGTTGGTGTGAATGACCTGAGACGTACCTCCCTGGACTAAATGAAAAGAGACATGGAGGAGCTCTCCAATCTTGTATCCCAGGCAGGTATGACCCTAACCCTGAGTAGCATCCTGCCATCACCCAGAATGATACCACAGTACAAGGACAAAATGATTGACTTTAACAATTGGCTAAGCTTCTGGTGTCATTCTAAGGGGATCCAGTATTTGTCTGCCTGGGACAACATGATTGACAGTCCACGATGCTTTGCCAGAGATGGTCTGCACCTGTCGCCCTTAGGATTCTGGATACTGGTTAAGACTCTTGCCACCCCTATAGTGCCTTTTTTAGGCAAGGTTCAAATGACAAATTCACCTCCGTAATAGGTACAAGCAAGCAAAATGTGAGGGTAATGCTACTCAATGCTAGAAGTCTAAACCTCAAAGTGCACTCACTCGAGGCACTCCTTAAAATGGAGAACATTGACATGTGTGCAGTGACACAGACCTGGTTCAAAGCTCCAGAGAGCACCCCTGCATTACCAGGCTTCAATTCATACCACACCTTTCGGCCACCTAACTCAGAAAGAACATTAAAGGCAGAGGCGTGTCCATATTCATTAAAGATATTCACATCTGCAGGCTAGTTGCACAGCATAATGCATCCGAGATTATCCAAGTGCAACTAACTCTGGGCAAGACTGCAATCCTAATTGTAGCTTGCTACAGAACCCCCACCATGTCCCAGGATTCACACTCCTCATTTCTTGATACACTGGAAAGTATTAGGGTACAACCCAACACCCTAATAATGGGCGATTTCAACTACCCCACCATTAACTGGGAAAACTAATCATGTACCAACTCTTTTGCTCAACGTTTTCTAGAATTCATAAATTCCAACGCCTTGGATCAACTTATTCACACCCCCACCAGGGGCAGCAATATCCTAGAACTGGTCATTACCAACATGGGAAACCGGTGTTCCACACCAGAGGTCAGTTCCTCGTTGGTCAGATCTGACCACAAGCTAATCAGCCTAGACATCCACATCCCACCCCCAGCCCAATTAGGGAAACCATCGTAAAAAACTTCTCAAAAGCCAACTTCACACTTCTTAAGACAGAAGTGGCAAACTTCATGACACCTATGCAGACGGACAATAGAGGTATGACTGTCGAATCCTACACAAATGCACTTTATAAGCACTTACAAGAGTGCATGGATCATGCTATCCCTAATAGAACCAAAATGTTATCCTCCAAAAAAAGGAAGCCAATCTGGTGGTCCTCTGCCATTAACAAACTCTACAACAGAAGAAAGAAACTGTTGCAAAAAAGAGTAAAATCCCATGACTGAAGGAACTCCATGGTCAACCTCAGTAAAAAGCTGAGATCCCTCATACAATCCTCCAAAGCTAGTTATGAAAACAAAATTGCAACTGACTCTAAAGACAACCACAAAGCATTCTATAGCTATGTGAAGAATCTAAATGGGAACACTCAGATCTGCTCTGAGTTACAGCATAATGGCACTAAATATACAGAACCAACTGATATTGCCAACATCCTAGCAGATAGGTTCATTGCTAACTTTACCCCCCTCTCACCCCCTAGAGGGCCCATTTCTATACTGGAAGAATGCAAAGTTCCTATAATCATGGCTGCACAGGTAAAAAACACACTCTCCAAATCCAAGAACACAGCATCCATGGGACCTGACAATATCTCAGGCTGCGTTCTACATGAACTACAGAATGAACTGGCACCCTACCTAAGCACCATATTCAATCATAGCCTCACCTCAGGCTTTGTACCCACTGAATGGCACACCATGACAGTTATCCCACTCCACAAAGGGGGAGCCATGACGGACCCCGGGAACTACCGCCCCATTAGCCTGACGAGCCTGGTCTGCAAGGCCATGGAATGTATCATCATGGAACTCATAAACAAAGACATTGGTAATCTCCAAACTCTGGACCCTACTCAGTTTGTATTTGTAAAAGGCAGATCATGTCTCTTAAACCTAATTGACTTCTTTGAAGCAGTCACCAAAGCCATAGATGAGGGTAAAATGGTTCACACAGCTTATCTAGATTTTGCCAAGGCTTTTGACACCATCCCCCACTCTGGAATTATAGATAAGCTCACTAAACTAGGTATAAATCCTTATGTCACAAGACGGGTTGCCAACTGGCTCACGGACAGAACCCACACTGTGAAAGTAGCGGATTCCAAATCCGACATCAGACCAGTAACAAGTGGAGTACCACAGGGTTCAGTCCTGGGTCCTCTCTTGTTTGGTATCTACTTCTCTGAAGTGCAGGCAAACACAGAAGGTCTTTGGCTAATAAAGTTTGCAGATGACTGCAAACTAGGAGCCATAATCGAAACTCCTAATGATGTGGACAAACTACAAAAGGGCCTCACTGAGACAGATACCTGGTGTCAAAGCCATGGCCTGAAGATCAATGCCAAAAAGTGGATTGCCATCCCCTTTGGTAAAAACTCTGTACCCATGAACTACCACATAGCTGGTAGTCTACTTAATGCTGAAAATGTGATGAGACCTTGGGACACAGGTGGACAGTAGTCTCTCCTTTGATAATCACATCGCCACAGTGGTCAGGAAATCCTTCTACGTGGCTCATCTCATCATAAAAGGATTCTCATCCAGAAAAAAAGAGGTCATTGTTCCCCTCTACTCATCACTCATTAGACCCATTATAGAGTACAATGCCCCTTTTGGTATGTACCTCACAAGACATCTACAACAACTGGAAAGACCACAGAAATACCTCACAAAGAGGATTACTGGCCTCAAACAGATGCCCTATGCAGACAGTCTCAAAAAGCTACAGCTTTACTCCATCGCATATCACCTACTCAGGGGCGATCTCTGCCTAACATACAAAGCTATGTCAAACCCAGAGCTGCTGGACATGCTCCACTTAAAGAAATCCCAATCCCTCCAAGCTACACGCTCTAGGGGCTTTAACCTTGTCACCACAATAAACAGAACATGCTGGAGGGATAAATTTCTGTCCCAGAGACTTCCCATACTCAGGAACAGACTACCTATCTATGTCAAACAGAGCTCCTCATTAGCACTCTTCAAGAAAAATCTTAATGATTGGATGGGAAATGGGAAATTCACCCCGGGGATCACTTCTGTGGCTCTGCTCGACAGGGGCACAGGAAAATAATTTTCTTGGGTAGCGAAAGCCAGGGTACATTTTTTGGCTAGGCTTGTATGTGCCCTAGGGCCGATAGCCTAGTACCTACCTATGAACAACTTTGAGGATTCCTAGGCCTAGCGGGATATTGCAGACAATGGGTACCTAATTTTTCAGAACTTTCAGCCCCACTGTTACAACTTTTAAAGAAAGAAATCACAGAACCTTTATCCTGGACGTCACATCACGATGAGGCTTTTCAGGCTATAAAGACAGCCTTAGTAAATCCTCCAGCACTAGGATTGCCAGATTATTCAAAACCATTTATTTTATTTTGCTGTGAGCAAAACAAAACTGCCTTGGGTCTCTTAGCCCAGCAACACACTGGAGGTTACCGGCCTATTGCTTATTAAAGCACTCAGCTAGATCCGGTTGCCTCTGGTTACCCAGCTTGCTTACAAGCAGTGGCAGCTGCTGCTATTTTGACTGACATGGCAGCTCCACTAACCTTGGGACATGAAACAATCTTAGCAGTCCCACATGCAGTTCAGGCATTACTTTTAAAAACGAAAATACAGTACCTCTCCAACGCATGCCTTACTAAATATGAATTGAGTTTAATAAATAATCCCTCCCTGCAAGTAATACGCTGCCCACCACTGAACCCTGCCTCTTTAATACCAACATCGGATGAGGGCAAACCACATAACTGTGTGCTTGTAGTTAACTCTGCTCTTTCTCCTAGGTTACATTTGTACGATACTCATTTGCAAAATCCAGACTTGATTCTTTTTGTTGATGGATCCTGTTTACAAACAAACTCCGGAGAATTCCAAGCAGCTTGGTCAGTCTGTACACCGACTGAAGTTTTAAGATCAGCACGATTGCCCCCAGGCACTTCCATGCAGGCTGCAGAACTAGTGGCACTATCGAATGCATGCAAAATAGCTAAGGACAAGTCTGTCACTATATATACTGACTCCCGCTATGCCTATGGGGTTGTTCATGATTTTGCTATCCTATGGAAAGAACATGGGTTTTTAACTTCTTCTGGGTCACCCGTTAAAAAACATTTTTATATAAATAACCTATTACAACATTTATTGTTACCATCTCAAATTGCTGTTGTAAAATGCACAGCCCATCAATCCAATGACTCTTTTGAAACCAGAGGCAATAATTTTGCTGACTGGGCTGCAAAACAGGCTGCTCTTTCACAAACTGTTCAGGGACATTCTTTGCAGCCTCTACAACCAATAGCTACTTTTGATACTACAGTGTTGAAAGCTTTACAAACTGAAGCTCCAGAATCAGAAAGAAAATCATGGCTGGCTCAAGGTTGTTTTAAATGCTCTGATCTCATTTGGCAACATTCAGATGGCAGACTGGTCTGCCCAATGTCCATGTTAAATTCTCTTATTAAAGCATACCACTTGCCAGCTCATGTTGGGGTACAAGCATTAATAAAACAAATCCAAAAGGATTGGTTTGCCCCAGGACTTTCGGATTCTGTACAGCATTTCTTGAGCACGTGTCTCCACTTGTTTACAGTATAACATTTCAAAAGGCACAATGGCTCCCACACAACCACTGCCAAAACCATTGGGACCATTCTGCGCTTTGCAATGGGATTTTATTGAACTTCCACCTTGTGCTCATTTCAAATATGTTTAACTGTTGTTGATGTTTTTTTTCTGGGTGGTTAGAAGCCTACCCATGTGTCAAAAATGATGCTATTTCAGTTGCTAAGAAACTTTGTTATGAATTAATACCTCGTTTTGGTGTTCCCTGTCAAATATATTCAGATCGTGGAACACATTTTACTGCTCAATTAATTGATTCACTTTGCAAAATGTTAGGCATCACTCCCAAGTTTCATTGCCCACATAGACCACAGGCATCAGGTATTACTGAATGAATCAATCAGACACTGAAAACAAGACTGGCTAAAATTACTACTGAAACGGGCCTAACTTGGGTACAGGCCCTACCTCTAGCCTTGCTCTCTATGAGAGCTCAAGTACATCCTACTAAAGGTCTTTCTCCTCATGAAATCCTCATGGGCTGCCCTATGTGTATGCCCATGACTCCACCACTGTCCTTTTCTGAATATGATGAATTTGATCATAATATTCTCCTGTATTGCACTTCTTTTGTTTCTTTTTTACAGTTTCATCATTGCCAGGTAGCAGCAGCTCAGCAAACTCCTGATCCTTTCTTGTCCTCGGCACTACAACCAGGAGAGACTGGGTATATGTCAAATCATGTTCTCGAAAAACAACTCGTCAACCACGCTGGAAAGGGCCATTCCTGGTTCTAATCACTACAAGGCTCACCCACCTGGATTCACATATCACATCAAGAAGGTAATCCCATCTGAAGATCAGCAACCTTTACCTTTTGTTAGTCCAGATTCTCCACCTATTGCTACTCGCACTCACAGTCATACTGTACCAGCACCTGAAAATGCCTGAAGTTTATCCAATTACACAAACTCCGAGTGCAACCGACATTTCCACAAAAATATTGCACAATGATGTTGGTGATTATTCTTGTTGTTTTGCTATTTTTACTGTGGCCATTTCTATTTCCTGTTTCCTCTATGACTCATACCAAACGAGCTGTATGGCATCCACCTTTTAACACCTATCAAGCCATTAAGTACGCATATGCATCATCCCTCAACGTCTCAGACTGTTGGGTTTGCACAGCTATTCCTACTGTTCATGGGGGATTAATGCTAAATATAGTCCCTTTAGGAGTTAAAGAAACCTGGACAAATTTGACCTACGATGCATCAAATGTCATTCCAAAAGACAAAATAGCATTACAGTTGTCCCTCCGTCAAAACGAAACTGTGTGTTTTCAAAAACTTGGTAAAACCAGAGTCAGGTGGAGCCATTGTAACAAAACTGTGGTATATAACTGCACTGCAGACAATTTGGGTTGTTTAACAGACTTTTCACCTGTAAAAAGACTTGTTAAGGACTCTTTAGCTAACTTTTCCCAGAAAATAGAAAGTGTTTATTCGAAAATATTCCAAGGACGCCAGGGATCGTTTTAAGTCTATCAATATCACCATTAAAGTAAAAAATTGTTATTTTGTGTGTGGAAGAAAAGCATATAAATGGATACCAGGAGACTGGTCTGGTAGCTGCTTCTTGGGCTATCTGGTTCCAGCTATTCAACATGTATCTGCATTACCTAAAGGAAAAATTTGAAACGTTTGAGAGGTTAAGAAGCCTGTCAAATCCTGTAGGTCGAGTTGATGCTTCATGGATCTATCACCATGACTTAGCTCATGCTAGTACCAAAGGACTGCCCCATATGGACTTGGGTGATGACGTCATACCATGGGCTGGTATAATTCCATCATACGGAGCAGTGAAATCAATTTGGGAACTGATAAAGCATCTAAATTGCTTGAAATACTAAGCAATGCTACTTTTCTGCCTTAGAATTAGTGACTGATGAATTGACTTGCTAATAGGGCTGTAGTACTCCAAAATCGTATGGCCCTTGACTTCACCCTTGCAGCAAAAGGAGGAACTTGCGCTGTAATCCAGGAGGAATGTTGTGCATTTATTCCTGATAATCAGCACGAAATTGAAAGTCATCTTGAACTGATACAAAGAATTTCTGAACTTTCAAAGGCCAAGGAGGCTGATGGTTCAACGTGGGCATGGTTAACCAACCTATTCTCAGGTTGGGGAGGTGGACTGTTGAAGCTGATTTTATTAATTGCAGTATTAGCAATTGTTGCTTTTCTTGTTCTATTCCTAATCAAAGCAACAATCTTAAACTTAATGTCTTCAAAAACTGTGAGAAAAGTTCCTAATTTGTATATGCCTGGAACTATGAATATAGATGATAAAATGGCAATGTTTTCAAATAATGAAAAGACCAGTAGCATGGTTATGCTAGAATTGGGACAAATGTATGATAGGTTAAGTGATGATGCTTGCACAGCATCAAATGGGGGATTGTAGAATATGAACAGTCAAAGCATGTGTTTGAGGAAATTGAGTATGTGACAGTCTGTATGTAATAAAATGTATTATGTACTGTGAACTTTGAATGAACTCTGAGCAACGATAAAATGTTGAAAAACAAATGTCTGCCTGAAAGCAAGAAATGTGCCTTTTATGGAAATGCATCCCATTTTCCTTTTTTGCCCAGAGATATGATGATGTGAATTGTCTTATGTTTATGGGTAAACCTTTGATTGGTTAATTGCCCTGTATAATGGTCTAATTGGTTCATTTTTATATTTTTGTACTGTCAGCAATATCATCAGCATACAAGCTTGTTTATTCCTTTGTTCTTTGAGTCTCCCTGGTACTTTCCATGAGGCTCCCACACGTGTGTACTGTAGTTAATGAAAACCACTGAAAGAGAGAAAGAACTATATTTGTCTTCATTTTCAAAGTATTATGAAACGTAACACACATATATATATATATATATATATATATATATACCAAACTCTAAAACTACATATAAAAATTAATAAATACTGTTCAATAAAATGAATGTTCTAATAAGGCACAAATGTATTCCTAAAGGTTCCTAAATGTGTTCCTAAAGGTTCAGCTCCATATAGTGGCCAAAACGCTAAGCACTAAGTACAGCACTCTGTACCCTTCACATCCTCACATTTATATGTATATAACTAATAAACTTCTAGTACCTGGCAGAAGAGAACTGAGCTGTGCAAAAGGAAAAATTTCCCACTTCTCAATAATATCTGATGTCACTTCAACAAATGGTAGTCTTTAAATTACCATAATGATTAATCAAAACACCTTGATCTTTTTTTATTAGGCATGGTAACCATATGGTCTTCTTATGTGTAATATAGAAAATATATTTATTTTGTTTTCCTGTCAACAGTGTTCACTCATTATTAAATACTGACAGTGATATCATAATATCTGACCTAAATCTGGTAGCCATAAAATAAGAAATCTCTCTTCCTTTTTAGTCTATTCTGAAGAAAACTGCACAGAAACAAAAACATTCCTTGCTAATGCAGATGGGGATATAATACTTATATCCATACATACATACATATTACTGATCACAATTGCATTCAAAAATATTTACCATTAGGACATGAATATACTGGTAGTCAAAAGAAAATACCACTATAACAGAAGATAATATAACATTTAGAAAAGCAATCCTAACTCAGTAAACATACTTTTTAAACAAAATACAGTAATATCTTTTGAAACTGTCAAATCAAGACAGTTATTTTTTAAATCTAGACTACCATCTAAAATAGTATTCTTTAATTACGTAAAAAAAAAATAAATAAATGAAAATGATGAATGCTTTTGTCTTTTGAAAATATTGTTAGTTAGTTGTAGACACCTATGGAAAATTTTACATATTCTTACTACCATTAAGTCATTACAGAAATAGATGTTGCAAAAGACTGGAATTGTGCTATAGGAGTCCATACACATAATGAAAGATGCTATATCAGACATACTCGGCTCACGTGATTTTCTGCAAACTTATTTAGTCAATCGTAGTTGTACTTGTTATAAGACACAATGGTAACCTAACATTTATATCCTTACACCACTGTATCTGCTAAAAGGATTATGTTGTATTTCTAACCCATTAACATTTTTTGAAAAATAGGCAATAAATGAAGAACTGACCAAACATCTTAAAATCAGCTGATACCATCCCACACAAAGGCATAATACTGATTTCCTTCAACTTAATGTTAAAAGGTATGGATCAGAAGGATTCTTTATGAGACACTGACTCATAACCAACTAATTTTTTTTTTTTTTTTTAATTAGGGAAAGAAAAGCCCTGCTACAACCTTCCTCATTAAGGGGCATCAAATCCTTTACAATGTTATAAGGTATGGATCAGAAGGATTCTTTATGAGACACTGACTCATTACCAACTAATTTTTTTTTTTTTTAATTAGGGAGAGAAAAGCCCTGCTACAACCTTCCTCATTAAGGGGCATCAAATCCTCTACAAACACAAACAATCCATGCTTTAATATTCTAACCACAATATAGTAGAACTGGGCAGAATAGAGAATATTCTAAAAGGGTGATTGAAGTACTACCTACAGTAATCTCACATAAGGCAGATAGATAGATAAATAAGCATTCATGGATCCCTTAACGCAGGGACATCGAATGGGTTGGAGTTTGACATAATGGTTAAGATGTTTACCTTACAGATGCTAAGTATTGGGCTTGATTCCCACCTTTAGAAAAAAATTGCTACTTCTTAAAAAATGGCCCCTAGGGTCATTAGCCTACTAGTTACTGGTGATCTCTTGCTATATTAATTTCTCTAAGTCTTTTCGGTTTCTAATACCATGATGGGAATGGACCTCATTCCTAAGTCAAAGTATGATTAAAGTTCATGAAATTTGTATTGTTTCAGTCTTTGAAGTTAGCCAAAAGTGCCCTTTGCAGCATCCGCAATGTGCCCAGTAATATCTCCTCCTCTATCAGTAACATATCTAAGTATGATTATAAATTATTTTTTTAAGGCCCATTGCACCTACTACTACTGGAACTGTCTGGGTATCCTTCCTCCACATTGCCCTAATATGTGCCTGCAAATCTTTGTTTTTTATGACTTTATGAGCCTCTGTACATAAGATACTGTAGTCACTGGGTGTAGCAATGTCAATGATCAGTGCTACTTCTGTTTTCTTTTCCTGGACCACTATATCTGCTTTTCTCGCATCTATTTTTAAACTATTGGTAATCGGTGATACAATGAGATCTAAATTTCCTCATTTTCTATGATGCTTTGTGGCTCACGTTTCCAGTGTTTTTCAACCACTATAATACAATAATGTTTGCACAATCCCCAGTGCAACAGTCTTGCCACATTATTATGCCTTTCAGTATACTGTCCTTCTGCCATTAGTATATTATAACTTACAACAAGATATGTGTCGGTTTCCAATTTTGTTTTACAAAACCAACATTTTTCTGTTTCTTCCACATGTTAAATGAATTTTGTAAAGCAATGTGTACATAGTCCACTGTTGTGGGTCACCAATATTAACCTTTCATCTTTTGGTTAAATTCACCTCTACCAAACCATTCCTGGGTTCGATCCTGATCAACATGAGGTTGATCCAAGCATTTGTATACTTGCAACTATAGGTATGCATTTTTCACATTTCTTGCCTTCTCATCTGGTTCTTCACCTTATATTCTTTGTTTTGTTTTTTTGGCACATTCAGTTGCCTGATTTTGATCAACGTCTGGTTTGATTTCCATTCTCAATTAACACCAATATGCTTCTGCAAGACTAAGCAGGGTAGTCATCTTAGACTTATTCTCCTCATGTTTTAAAACTTTCACTATGTTTGGATCTTGTCAGGTCAGTAGATATGTATGCAGTCCCAAAATTGCAGACCTATACATGTAATTAATTTCAAGGAGGCCCATCCCTCCTTCAGAACAGGGACTATATAATCTTGGTATGCACTGATTTTTATAAATCGTCTGATGAGAATGAACCATGAAACATCCTTGCTTTCCTGTCCAATCTATTCAATACCTTTCCAGGTCAGTCAATTACTCCAAAACTGTAAAACTTGGACTTTGTTCCTAGATGTCAATGCTGTTTTCAGTCAGTATTAATTTAAGTCTTCTAAAATATTCCTTACTAAATTTTATTCACATTCCTTCATGTTTTGTTGTTGATCCTTCATCAATTCCCAAATATTTATACATTCCCTCTTGCTCAAGTTCTTCTATATCACATTCCTGTCCCAAGCTAATATTTTCTTGATGCTGTAGCTTTCCTGCTTTAAAGGTTGTTTTTGCACATTTATCAAGAGCAAATGACAATCTTATATCATCTGAAAAAGTTATGAACACTTGCAGTTGTGCTTTCAGTTCTGTATCTGATGAACTATACAATTTTAAAGATCTACAAAAAGAACATGAGAAGTTATTACACTTTGTTGTTTACTAAGAGCTAAATTGTAGCCATGACCTAATCTGTTAAGTAGACAACTTAATGGGTTAAGGACAAGACAAAAGACCAGCGATGACCAAGAGTACCATGGAATATCCCTCTTTGAATTTTCATCCATTAAACAATAATTTGACCATTATCATGGCTTAACTATAAAATGGTTTGCCACAGTTTCAAAGTCGCTGTAATGTTATTAATCACTCTAGGCTGTATCGTGTACATTTTTAAGCACTCTTATCCATGAATGTGGGATACTGTCAAATGTTTTTTGTATTCTATTCATGCATTACTTAGATTCTTCCCCTTTTTACAGTTCTCCATTATGACTAACAGCAAATGATCTTTTGTTCCATATGACTTTCTTTATTTACCCTTTTGTTCTATTGCGATGATTAAATTTTCTTCTTAATGACTATAAACTCTATCGGCATCATTTCCACTCTATAATTTATATGTCATCAGAAGGCAAGTGTTTGGTCTATAGTTTTTTGGATAGCATGCAGGTTAACCTTTAAGTAGTAGTATTGTTCTTCCTGTTGTTAACTAGGCTGGTATTTGTTTGGGGTGCACATTTAAATAGTTCTTGCGCATGGATAAATCTTCATGTAAAGATGTTAATACTTTCAGCCAGAAGTTAGGTACTGCACCTGTGCTTCGGGTTTTCTAATTAGGAGCTTTTTTTAACATTCTTTCAATCTCTCTGGCTGTTACTGCATCACATTTAATATCATGTACATTTGAACTTATTTTTATTTCTTTTTTCCATTTAGCATCTTTGTTATGTTCCACAGGATCTTCATAAATATTTCTCTAATATATGTGTATATATATATATATATATATATATATATATATATATATATATATATATATATATATATATACACAACATATACATACATATACATACATGTCTTCTTTTTTTTGGTAGTGTTTCAATTCCTTTTGCCTTGTTTCCCAGTTCTCTATAAAACTTTTTTGGGTATTCAAGAAATTGCTTATTTTGTACTTTTCCTTTATATTTATCTGCATAACTTCTAAATTTTTCTGCCTGTGCTGATATTTTTAGTTTATTTACGATAGTACATGATAGATCCTGATCTGTTCTGATTCTGTGCATTGCTTTTATCACATCTGAGTATTTCTGTTGATCTGTTCCATCTTCTATACTCTTCTAGCAGTGACACTTCTTGCCTTTACTGCTTTGTAGTTTTCTCTATTCGATATTTCCTTGATGGCATTCGATTTCTACCCTTCCTTTCCCTCACTACCCTGTGTTTTTATGGTAAGACTTTATTTGTTATTAATTTAAGTGCACAGCAGTATATCCTGTTTACTTCTGTTATATCACATGGATCTCTAAGGACAGTCCTAATTACTGTATTAATTTGTTTAATCAAACTTTTAACTATTTTCGGTTTTACTGACTTTCTATAGTCTATTTCTTTCATTGGTCTTAATTTGTCTCTCCATCTCTATTAAATAAAGCAACTCTTCTGTCAGATCATTTTCTTCTAAACTGAGAGCACATTCTTTGTTCTCCCTTTCCTTGGGCATTCTGTAGAAAGTTCCAGAGTATCTTCCTGTGCCACATTGCCTTGGTTTCATCCTGTGTTATCTATTGCTCATTCATGTGGGAACTCACTGGCCTATCACTATAGAACATTGACTGCGTCAGAGTTGCCACAGTTTCTTGCTCCTCCCCTTGCTGTGCAACTCCAACTGAACATTTGTAGCGGTTTGCTATGGAAGGCTCCAAAATATCTTTATATGGCAAAAGATCAAATGTTTCTTGCTCCACTGGTTTCTCCTTAATTTGGGGATCCACTGCTCTGTGCTGCTGTGGCATTTCCTGCGTTAGATTTTCTACACTAAATCTTTCACTTCACAGGTAATCCATAATCTCAGTTTCTGTTTGTTTAACTTCTCCATTATTAATCCTTTTTTCTACATTTCCTCTCTGTTTTCTAATTTTTGTGTTGTAAAAGATGATCCTCGGAGGAGCTTCTCATTGAACGGCAGATCTCAATTACACTAGGTAAAATATGGTTAGTTGGGAGATAACAAAATAGTAGGAAAGCAGGTTACCTACCTGAGTCCACTGAAGTGAGCAGTAGAGTCTGTCAAGGCTTGGTGTTGCCAACAAATGTATTTATTCTCTTCATTGGACATAAATAGAGGTGGAGATTTAAGTTTAATAAAATATATATTGCTGATTCCAAACTTGAGAGGCTATAATTATGTCCACTAAGGATGGAAAATTAAATGATAGTGGTTTAAACAAAATCAGTACCTAGCACAGTTAACAGCAATATGATTCTTACTAACACATTGAAAATTATAATCAATCTTTTTTTTTACCCTCATCCCCCCGACTAAGTAGTGTTCATACAAACTGCATCTATGAGAAGTTGTTGTTTAAAAAGGCATGGTACAAATGTAGATATAGATGCATTCTTATGAAAGAAAAGGTTTGGGAAAAACATCACAGAATGCTTCTTAATTATCCTTAAAGACCTAGTAACCTTCCAAAAAGACAGATAAGACACAGTTTCCTTATTAAAATTGTGATAAAATTTCTTTGCAGATTGAGTCTACCACAAGGTTTGCAGCCAGGGACTCGTATGTTCAAATGCAACTGTATGTTCAGGGACAGTAGCTGAGGTCAAGCAAGGTTAGTGTAATAGCCATAAAGATGAAGGTGGAGGAGGGAGGAGCATAGATTTGGGTTTATAGACAGCAATTGAGAGTGGAATACAGGTTTAGCGAGGGAGAAGTTTTATTGCTAGTGAGCAGAAGGAGGCATTTAGGAGTTCTTAGTGAGTGACTGGGGACTTTAGGTTTAGAGAGTTGAAGGGGAGTTGTGGGTTAGGGAGTGGGAGTAAAATTTTAGGATTAGGAAGTGAATGTAAACTGTAGGCTTAAGGAATTTACTTTTATGTTCAGGGAGCTGTCAGTGACTTTAGGGTTGGGAGCAGGAGGGAGTGCCATGGTTAGGGGTAGAGATTGGTGGGAGTTATATGATTACAGTTAGGTCTCTGGCTTTGCAGTTCATTAGGTTTGGGTGGCAGATGGACTAGGTAATTAATTAAGATCAGGCTAATGAGATTTAGGGCACTTGTTATTTAGAACAAGTGACAGAGTGTCATGAATTACTAGCATGCAAGCACTTGCAGACTCACAACTGAAGTACATTCTGTTACAAGAATGCTCAATTGATCAATTATGGGCTTTAAATGTTAAACAGGAGTAAGGTTTTGTGTGTGTGTATATATATATATATATATATATATATATATATATATATATATATATATATATATATATATATATATATATATATATATATATATATATATATATATATATATATAAAAAGAAGAGGAGCCAAAGAAGATTATAAACTATGTCATGGCATTCTTGCTGTTTGACATGAGGCTGAAACAATAAATCCATGAATCACTGTTGTTTGAATTGAAGCTGTTAAAAGTAAGTCCATGAAAATTAAATTAGGATAAACTGAAGTTAATAAATGAGTTTGTTCACTGGCAGTATTTAGGGCAGCCACGCTGGTGCAGCGGTTAGCATTGCTGCCTCACAGCAAGAGGTTCTTTGGTTCGATTCTTGGCTGGGGTGTCTTCTGTGTGGATTCTGCTTGTCCTCCCTGTGGTCATGTGGGTTTCCTCCCACATCCCAAAGACATGCTGTAGGTGGATTGGACACTCTAAGTTGGCCCTAGGCGTGAGTGCATGCATGTGTGTGCACCTTCTGTGGAAGGTTGGGTGCCGGGCTGGCAACTCAACACCGTAAAACATTGCCAATCATGAGCAGACAAGTGATCTGCTGTGGTGACCCCTAACCAGGAAATGCCAAAAGAAGAAGTTGTTCACTGGCAGTATTTGTCTACTAGTTTTATCTCAGAATTAACTGCAGAGGCACTTAGAAATAATTCAGTCACATAATTTTTGTGATAAGGTATATTATGTTATGCTTTCCAAGCACTTAATACTGCTCAGCTCACAAAGACAGCAAGGCTGTACATGCTAACCCCACTGTAAATTTGTGTCTACCTATCCAGTCACCAAGACAAGCATTAAAGGTAGCCAACATAGTGCTTTATTTGACCTGTACTGGTAACTTATTCCATAGGCTATGAATACATTCAGTTAGGAACTTTTCTTTCAAGTCAATTTAGTGTATTTAATGGTGTAAACTTAGGTCTCTAGTACAGGTGTTTGTAGAAATACTGGTTTTGCAAAGAAATAGATTATATAGGAATGGGTCTTTCATGGCTTGAAATGCAAGCCACAGTTCATCTTGCAGCAGCCTGTACGTTACTGAGTGTAAGGAGTCTAGTAGGGTAGTTGAAAGATATAATACCTTTAATTCTCTTTGTTAGAAATCTTTGAGGGTCTTTCCAAATAAGCAATATGCTTGAATTTATATATACCAAAGGACACATTGTATTCAATAATCTGCTTGATAATGGAAGACTTGAGTGGTAAGATAACTTCTTTGGATCTGGAGATTTCCAATGGAAATCAACTGGGCCAGATACAAACTAGGAAACACTTTAGAATGCCCCAGGTTGACACACTTCTTCTCATTTGCATGTATGTGTGCATGGGTGTGTGTGTGGGGGGGGGGGGGGTAGTGTGAACTGTATTACAGCTTTTAAAGTTATTATATGATCAAAAAATCATAGCTTTGTAAATTAGTACTAGGCTAACTGCCTTGTGGGCCTTTTTAAGCCTAGCCAATTACCCCATGAAAGATTCAAACCCTGCACCCTGTAAGGTAAACACCTTAACCATTATGCCAACCTCTTCAAGAAATGAAATCCTGACTATGGTGGAAACATGATGATGAAATGAGACAGCTATACACATAACTAGTTCTCTTATGACAAAATCTGTCTGAAGAGGAATAACATTTCGAACATATGAGGTGGCTAGAACATTTCTGACAAATGCTACTATGCTGCACTTTATAAAATTTAGTTTGAAACCATTTTTGATACACCATGTATGTGCATATTCCAGCCCTTGCTGGAGCTCTTTTATATCAGTACATAAGCGAATAACAGTGCCCAGTTTGCAATCATCAGCAAAGTTGGTCAACAACACTTCTGGGATACTGGTTTGCATGTCTGCAAAATGAATTGCAAAAGAGACAGGGCCTACAACTCATCCCTATGGCATGCTGCTAGTTACAATTTAAAATTCAGAAAGGGAACCAGTAACTTTCACATCTTGGGATATATTTGATATCCAATTTGCAATTTAACAGACAATGCAGGGGGCTACATTAAACTTGTTTAAATTTTCAATAACACCAACATGTGGAAATAGTGTCAAAAGCCATGGCCAGGGCAAGACAAGCAATGTGCATAGAACAGTCACTGTCCACAGCTTCTGTAACCTTTTCAAAGAAGCTTACTAGGTTGAGAAGACAGGACCTGCCCTTCACATAACCAAACTGATTTTGATCTAGATCTCACAAGTTGCCTATGCCTACATAAAATAATTCTGATATGATATATTCTATGGCTTTGCAAATAAGGCTGGTGAGGCGCATACATATGTAATCATCTGGGTCTGTAGATGGGCCACCCTTGTATAGGTGAATCACACTGGCTGTTTTCCAGGTACTTGGAACAAACCCTGAAGTATACATCTCAAATGTTCAGATTTTCACAGAATGTCATGATTATTGTCTTATATTTTTGGTCTGTTCCTCATAAAATCTGTGTTTTTCTGGCAAATCAGTAATGATCAAAGATACTAAAGAATGATGTGCATTTCAGCTTCAGACTTCATATCCTTCAAAAAATGCATGCTAACACAAATCCTGTTTTCCTAACAATTTACTAAGCCTATAAGAGCAATAGTTCAAATTGTTCGGGCCTTTGTCCCTCCATTATTTTAGACTTTGTTGATCCTTGAGCTAAGAGGTTGAGAGACATACTCTTTGGATGGGTTGAGGTTTAACAGTCTAAGCAGAGGTTCAGACAGTGCACTAATGAGAAAGCAGACTGGTACATTGCCTGGTCAGTGGAAACTAAATTCTCAGGTGCAGTAGGGGCAACAATGTGAGAAGAAGGTTAATGCTGGCACTACATTTGTCTGCTAATATATAATCTATAACCTTGGGGTCAGAATGGGTGATATTATTTTGGATAAGCTCAATGCATTGATGGACATTACTCATTAAATTTCTGACGTAACTGAAGAACGTTTTGTAGTTTCCTTTGGGATCTGTAGCAATCTTATGCTCATTCTCTGCTTTATACTTTCTAAAAGCATTTTCATGTTCCTTGTTGGCATGTTTCAGCATAGTCTTGAGGTGGAGATATAGGGATTTATTGCAACTTTTCATTTTTTTCCCTGATTTTCTTGTACAGTTTATTAATACTGAAGTTCTACTATCGAGGCTTATTACTGAATTTATCATTGTATGTAGGGAGATGAGTACTGAATTTTCTATGCGGTTATTCGAGTGCTGATAGAAGTCAGAGGCGAATGCAGCAGCCCTCTCATCTAGGTCTATTTGTAAGGGATTGTTGGGAATTTTGCATAGGTCTTCTACAAGCTCAAGTAGCTTTTCTTCAAGAAGTCCCTATAAATGGCCTCATTTGGGGGTGGAGTGGTAACATTAGGCCTGACAGAGAAGATGACTGATTTGGAGACAGATTTAACAAGGGATGAGGAGATGTGAAGTGGGTTGCAGGTGTGGGCTAGGTTGCTAAGGACAAGGTCATCGATATTCGAGCCTATATTGGGTAGTTTTATGGTTTGATCCAGTGCACTGGTATTAATTAATCAAGTCTAGGAAATGCTGGGCATAACTATTTTAAAAGTATATGTGTGTCATTCAATGCCTGGGTTATTTAAGTCTCCTAGTAAGAAGGTATTTTGTTTGATATTTAATGCCTCAATGGTTTTGAGGTAATTTATGTGATCTTTGAGCGACACTGATGGAGATCTGTAGCTGGCAATGAAGTAATAGCTCCATTAGTTTTAGATTATTTCTCTGCATGATCCCTCCATTAAAGTTGTGGGTAATTTGATGTGAAGTAATGCTGCTTTTAACAACTATAGGTACTTCCCCACAATTAATCAAGGGTCTGAAAGCATGATAGATACTAAACCATGTGTTCCAATAACTAAACAGATATGAATGTATTTGAGTTGCAGGAAGGCCACAAATTCTGGTATATTTCTCTTTGGACTCCTAGCACATAGTAGTGCCACCTTGATATTGCCTGAGTTTGAGTTTTCTATATAGCGATGTCAAGCAGAGGACTCTCCGGAAAAGAGGCATTTTAGGGCCAGCAAAGGCTTTAGTCAGTATGTGTAAGCCCTGGAGTGACAGGTGTAAGCAATCCCTGGTAAAACAGGAAGTCTTAACCATATCATCCCTTGCTGATACATACTTGATTCCCTTAGAAAGACACCAATAACTGAACCAGCTGTTAAGCCAATTATCGTGTTTTCATATTGAAACATTATGAAGATGGCCTGAGTTTAACAAGAGAATATGTGAACCTAAGAACCTGTTGTATTGTATGTGACCACAATTACATTACTGACTTGAAAAACTGAGATGGAAAAACTTTATTCAGTGTTATCTGTAACAGCTAAAAGGCTATTGTTAACTGACCCAATGGGTTATGTACCAAGGTGGGTTTTGTACCAAGGCAGAAGACCAAGACAATCACCTACCTCATGTGATCACAGTACTCTGAAGACACCACAGTCTAGAGAGCTGTACTATACTGCAAAATCTCCATTTAAGTGTTTATACTTGTGCAGTTATTAGAAATATCTGACAGCTATGAATTCATCATGAGCAAATTCTGTAATCATTCTATTCCATTCAATATTCATGAGGATACAAAATGATAAGCAAAGCAGGAGTTACCTATTGCATGCGCACACACATACACAGAAACGCAGGAACAATCAGCCTACTTGAATTCAAATTTATAGCAGCTTGTCTGTCAGAACTGAAAAAAAATCCTTCAAACTGGATGTAAATTTCTAAAAGTAAAAAAGTCTAGCCTGATTCAAAACTTTAACGGAGCACTAAAGTCTGGATGAAGAAAATACCGCTGTAAGCATATTCAGTAACACAGGCAAATGCAGCTGACACCATTAATACATTCTAATAGATACCTAGATGAATGTATCATAGCCAAGTCCATATCGGGATCCATAATTAAGTTAATGCATAGTAATACAGTTTTCTCCCACTTCTGAAACACACTAAACGACTGCCCATTATGAAGTGCCCATTACCATTAATGTTCATGCAGTGGTTGAAAAGAGAAACCATGTAAGGTAACCATTTAACAAATAAATAAATTACATAAAACAAATGAATTAGACCAGTTGATGTGACAATTACTGGTCACATTCAGTGATTAATAAAAGGTGCTTCATAATATAGACAATGTTTTGAACAAAATTAAGAACATTGTTTTCTGCAACTACGAAATAATTTCTATTTAAACTGACAATTTTGATTGTGGTATTCATCTGATGAAGTGATACTATGAAAACGTTAGGATATTTTATACTACGTTAATGTTTTATGGTTTGCAGTGTGATTTATCAGTGTTGGTTTGTGGATTTGTGGAATAAACAATCATCTGGGACTGGCTATCTGGCTTGTACCTTTTTTTGGATTATCAGTGTTTTCTGCAACTGCTTATAGATGGCCTCAAGTCAATTAACATGATGGCCTAATTATAATAAAGCAAAACAAGTCCTCACTGTGTTAGATGGGAGTTACACCTCTTCTGATTGGGCAGAAAGTCCACATAAAATAATTTCTGCATCATTGGCTATCCATAGGAATTAAATACCAGGTAGAAAGAAACAAGCAACATAAATCACATGCTGAAATCAAGTCAAATCGCAGAGCAGACTTACAGTCATATGATAAGTCTTTCATCCAAAGAGCACATAAGAGCTACAGCTGACTTTTCCCAGATAATACAATCAGCTTATGGAAAACTTACAGTAAAGCATCATACTTTATCCATTTTTATTCAAAGAAATGCAGTCAATGTTAAATTCAGCAGAAATCAAGCAATAACTGTATAATAAAAATTTAGACTCAGAAAAGTCAGAGAATTGTAACATTTAATGAGTTATCAATAATGCATGTAAGACTCTCCCCTAAAGCATCAGGAATCTGACAAACAAGCATAATGTAGAAGGAAAATGTATAGAAAAAAAAAGACTGTCCATTGTCGCCAAGAGTGGTATAAGTGAAACTTCTGTAAGGAACTGCGAAGAAAAGGAAATGGAATTATAAATAAAGGAGTGCAAAAGTCAGACTGTGGTAGCTAAAATGATTTAAACAAACAATAATGCCTGACGGAATGTGTGTTAATGTGTAATTAACACCCACACAGGGATTATGAGGCTCAATGAACTTAGAGAATGGGCTTTCTGTAAAATTGTTTCATTTTTATTACTATATTATTTTTCTTCTATATTCTTGATGTAAAATAGTTCCTCTTCCACATCTTTCAAACTTGCTGTAATACATGTTAATGGTGTTAGAGGAAGCATTTTACATCCAAAATATAACACTTTAAAAATGTCCTAGTTTCTACTTTATTTTTTTTTATCCTTACTCGTAAAGCATTTGGTTTGTTGTGAGTTATTGGAGATTGGTGGCACTAAATAATGACATTGATTTGATTTTCAGACTTTTATTTTCTTCAGAAAATTCATGTTAACAAAAATGCTTTACTTAGTAAAATCTGTAATTTTCTGAGAGCAATATTTAAAATCTATTTCTGATGTTGAGCATTTGTTCCCCTTTACTTTAGACTTTATCCAGATTTCTTGACCTGAAAGGTCCCCAGGTATGCAAACGTCTTTACTGCTACTGCTGCCAGTAGTCATCTTACTCGCTCGCGCATACACCTCTGCTTCAGAAAACACATGCTAATGGAAACCCTGCTATTCTAGCAACTTTCTAAGTTTATAAGAGCAATATTTAAAATCCATCCCTGTTTTTGTTTCTTTGTTCCCCTTTATTTGTGGCTCTATACAGATTTCTTGTGCTGATAGGTTAATTGGTGTGTGTGTGTGTGTGTGTGTGTGTGTGTGTGTGTGTGTTTGAAAAGCTATTTGGTAATATTTTTGGTCCTTTGATTCCCCTTATTAGTAGCTCTATCCAGATTTCTTGTGCTAACAGATTAATCAGTGTGTGTGTTCTCATGTGGTTAAAAAGCTAAAGTAGAGTACAGAAGGAAAACTCTGCTCTTAGAGTGGAGCTTGACTTGCGTTCTTCTGTTTCACTCCAAACACGCACTACCCTGCTTAAAGAAGTTTCATATACTACACATCTTATCTCATCTCATCTTACTAGCTAGTGGTACTCTCCTCAGTTCAGTAGAACTTGCATTACATTTAGCACACTACAATGTAAGCTAAGCCTGACATTCATGATTAAGGCTTACCTTCTAGACTGGGAAGTCAATTGCTAGTATAAATGTGTTGAGTTAGATTTCTTTTTTGAAAGCTACCTTGGTTTTTAATAACTTGACATTGGATGTTAGTGTGAAATACAAAGATTATTATTTTTATAATTTCTCTGTTTAATTCTAATAAACCTTTAAGATGTTTTTGTTCTGTTAGTAAAACTGTATAAATTATTTTTGCTAGTCATTCCTTGTCTCTGGCTTGCAGTAATCACTTTTAATCCTCACCCAATATGCTAGTTTTACAGCATACCTCCTTCTTACCTGACTGGTATTGACTAGGACATGTATGGACTTTGGAATTTAGAAGTACAACTTTTCAGGCATCTGAGACCTGAAGCAGAGACTAAACTGTGGATAAGTGAGAAAGAAATACATAGGAAATTGTAAGTAAACATAGCAGCACTGGTGAGGCTATAAAACTCTTTTGTGCTTTCACTACATTCTGTTTTCACTTCATAGATTTTTCGGTCAGCATTAGAGTTCCCTTCTAGAGTTCCATTAATTGATTTTTCTACCTAAGATACATGCTTTTAAATGTTTTAGTAAAGACATTTGCTTCAAATTAATGTCACTTGTGGGAAGCAGTTATGAGCTTACATTCTCAGTTTGCTACTCAAATGTTCACAAAGACATATTTTATATTAGTCGTTTTAGAAATGAGAATCTATATTACCTAGGAAATACATATATTATGTTTAAACCATCTGTCATGAAATACACACTGGTTTTAGTGTTGGTAATGTTAGATGAAAATGTACGTCTTAATTGAGAGCAGTCTGGCAATGATATGGGCATGGATGCCTATTGAACTGAAGTTAATGCACAATTTTGCTTTTCCCTGTACAAGTAAAATAGATTCTCTGCCCAAAACAACAGACTTTATCTCCTGTATTAGCAGCAGTGAGATTCATGTTTTAAAATATATTGCTCCCTTGTCTAGATTCTTAATATCTCTCTCTGCCTTCAGTATTCATGATATAAAATGGAACAAAACTTATGAATGTAAGAGTGGTATTCTTGCTAATATCTACTTTTCCATAATTACTTTAGTTTCCACATACTTAGAGTGTGTTTACAGTGTTAATTATGTTACCCCCAAAATGTTTGTTAATACAGGAATGACTCATTAGATGACCTAACATGATCAAAAAAAGAACAATTAAAGTATATGGCCTACTGTTTTATTTACACCTGCTCTGCAAACTGATTAACATGTCTAGCCATATTTATATGTATAATTACCTGTATCTTTATATATATATATATATATATATATATATATATATATATATAGTGAGAGAAAGAGAGAGAGACCGAGACCAGAAACGCATGCCTGCACACGCACATGCACACACACGCACACATATGAGTTTTTACGATATTTTCTATAGGATAGGCATAAACGGCATCAGCTTGTTTTACTGAGAAATAATGGATCTATGAATGGAAAGCTGGTATACAGGAGGACCACCACCAACCTTAACTAGTAGCAATATACAGGGCAGCAAGCCAGAGGATAGAGAGCTTGTTTGTTTTTTGTTTTGTTTTTTGTACAAATACTATTAACACCTGGTGAACAATATGGAGCATAACTCTCAAGTGAATCAAAGACAAACCTCTTTTGCTGATGGTGTCAGGCCTTATAACACCCCTGAGTGAGCATTAATTACACATTAACACACACCCTACTGGGCATTATTGCTTGCTTGCTAATGGATCTAGAAGATTCATCTGTCCTTTCAATATGGTAAATTAATAACAGGCATAAGAATAATCAAAGATCTGAAACCATGATGTTGCCTAGTGTTTTGACACTAAGGGAATACTGCACATAATTTCATAATGTCTGTCATTATACCAGGCTAATAAACCAAGCAAAAGTTCTGGCTTTATTTTTTGTCCATCCCAAGTGTCCTGTGAAAGTATGATTAATGCCAATTTTATCACAAGTTTTCTAAACGGTTTTGGAACTAATGAATGCAGCACATCTTCTATGGGTGCATTCAAAAAAGAATGATACTGTGACCATGTTATAGGAAATACTGTGGTTGGAGCTGTGTTGTGTGACTCAATGTGCATTAGGTATGCATATGTGCCCACATATCATGAGCATGCTGGAGACAATGTTCAATACTGAAGTTGCACAGCTGTGGAAACAACACACACCACACAGATGAGCAGACTGCACTATGACAGTTTTTGTGATCCTTGGCCGTTGCCATGCTGGCTGCATCTTCAACGCAATGCACTTTTACATATCCATCAAAGCACCACATACATTTGCATCATCTTACCTGGAAGAACAGGCATGGGCTATACTTCAGAGTGAAAACTAGCTTAATTTTATAACAGGGAAGAAAGTGGGGTGCTAGGGCAGAAGAGCAAACAGGGAAGTACGCAAAGACAGATGAAAGGGTAGACTGATTCAGGAGCTGAAGGGAACAATGCTATTCCAGATTTTGTGGGAGAGGTGTTTCTTTTTGTGATTAAAGGGTAGAGTGAAATGGAAGCATTGGGAAGTTGCAGGTGGAATGGAGGGTATAGATATGGCAACAGAGGTAGGTACAGAAATATTTCAAAGACAAAGACTGATAATGAGGTGGTCAAAATAGAGAGGCACAGGAACAAAGTGTAGATAATTGGTGATGGGAATTGATTGCACAACAAACAGGGCAGAGCTAGGAAAGTGATACACAAGAAGGGGAACCCTATAATGTGGAATATGATAGTGTTAAGACGGCATGCAAACCATTACAGAAGAGAAGCCAATAAGAATTCAGTCTCTTCTGGCATCACAGGTGGGCTTCACTACTGGTGGCCAAGTGGTTGGGGCTGGGAGGCTATGCAACTTTACAAGTCATAGGAGGTTACATGCCAGGGTCCCAACATGGACACTGAGTTGCCTGACCACCTGAGTTGCATGCATCTGAAATATCTCCTACCAACTGACCCAATAGGCCCTACCATGCTACTCCCTGATGAGGAACATATGCATCATACCAGAAACCATATGTGAGCCCTTATAATTCACCATTCACAGGATATCCTCTGTCACACTGAATTTAACCAACCTTTGGACAGCTAGGGACCCCACTGGTTAATACATAGGCAACTGCCACTTCACTGCTTGCTCACTGGTTTATCATGTAGAAGAAAAATGAAATAAATGGAGAAGAACAAAGCAACAATAAAACTTAATTAAAAAAAGAGGATAAAAAGGGCCCTGGTCAGAATGATACTGCAGACTTTATTAAGACTGCATTTAATGGAGAAAAAACATCAGCATAACAATGTTTAACAGATGGTGATGAGGACTGGCTATTCCCAGACATGGTGAAAGCATAAGGCAATGCCAAAAGAAAGCTGGTTTGGTTCAAAGTCTCAAAAAATGTCAATTAAAAATTTACACAAGGATACAAAGTCACGATTATGAACAGAAATTAAACCAATAGAAGCCTTCATAATAGGAACAGTTATGTATCAGTGTTCAGCTCTGAGCCCACTTCCATTCATATTGGTGATGGGCTATATTAGCAAAATGTTGTAGGGCAGACCAACAATGTTGCTTTATGCAGATGATGTGGTATTACAAACTGATTATGAACAGAAACCTCAGCAAATGACAGGGGAATGGAATGCAAAAGTGAAGGCTCATGGGATGAATCTGTGTACAGACAAGAAAGCTGTCCTGATAATAAATGTTGGGAAATCAAAACAAGCTAAAGAATTATACAGAAGAGAAAATAGTGGAACAGGTTAACAGCTTCAGGTATGTGGGAAGGGTGGTTAATGAGAACGGAAGTCTAAATGCTAATGTGAAACCTAGAATCAGTGCTGCTGCAGTCAAGTGGCAGAATATCTCAGAAGTAGGGCATGAATGAAGAATGCCAAAGAAGTGGAAAAGTAAGGTGTGCTAAAGAATGATATGACCAGTACTTCTGTACAGAAACCTGGGCAATGAAGGCTTTAGAACCGAGTAAGCTAGAAGTGACTAAGATGAAGTGACTGAGATGAGTGACACAATGTACACTGTGGGATAGGTGAATAAATGAGGACATCACAGCAGCAGTTAAAGAAGCTCCAATTGCAGAGAAGGTCCAAGAAACGGACTACAGTGGTGTGGTTTGGGGACATGCAGGAAAGCAGATGACACAAGGAAGAAGATTTGGGAGAAACAAGAAGAAATGAGGACATCCAGCCAACAGATGATGGATTGCATAAGACAAGATATGCTACCATCAGGTATGAGACTCAAAGGTATGAGAGTGGTAATGAATCGAGAGCGAGACTGGTTAACATGCCCATCAGCAGCACCCTTTTTGTAATGTTTCAGTCAATGGCTACAGAATACCAAATGCTATGACTAAGGATAGTAGTAGTGGAGATAAATGGCTATATCATTGTCACCAGTATGTGTAGGACAGTGGCAAATAGTATGGAAGGAAAATAGTGTGCGCGCTATGGACAATGACACAAGGAAGAAAATCATAAGAAACAAATGAAATGGTCACTAAGATGGAAAATGAGGTATGTTGATTTGTCATATACAGCACAACAAATACAAGGATGCTAAGCACAGAGCGGGATAGTATTACAAATAATATGCCCATAACTAGCAATATTCATAGGCGATGGTCAAATAATTAATGCTGTAATAGACAACAGCAGGGAGCATACAGTTTCATTACAAATATCATACGCATTCAGCTGCTGATACAAGTGGTGCAGCAAAAGACATTATCACAGTTATAAAAGCATTATAATGTCACAGTCTTACAAGGGCACTAAAGAACAATGCAATAGTAATAGCAATTTTAAAATATCGAAGAAAAAATAGCCTAAATCAGTGGTATATAAGGATAGAGGTTCATTACAAGTTGTCATAAACATGACAGTTTCCGGAATAAGTGGCACTGTTAAATACATTTCCATAATTCCAAATGTATTAAAAACAAAGCGGTCTTACAAGCAATGAAAAATGATGCAATGGTGTAGTCTTAGACTGGCCAGTGCTATGGTAAGCTGGTTGAGCTCAGACACATTTCTGGTAGAAATAAAGAACTCTTAGCCTACCAACAGGAGACTCTGGCCTGACTCCATAGGCAGGCAAATCTATTTTTTTTTTGCAAACACATATACTTAAACACACACACACCTTCATTAATAACCGATGCTTATCCATGAGGTCAGAAAATGTTTATACCTATATGTTGAGGTATATCTCTCTGTGATATGGTGGATATTTCCCTAATGTATTCTTCCCATTGGCAGAAAAGGTCTGTATGATACTTCTTTATATCACTACACATGCACTGGCAATGCTTGTCATTACACATGATATCTACTTTATCAAATTATAGGCCTGGCAAATAAGTGCCAGGCATCAACCTTATACAGGGGACCTTAACAACATTCCCCCAAAAAGCATTATATTTACTGGATATGTATTAGGTGCAAAAAGATCTTAATCTGCAATTTCTCCATGGAGGATCCCTGCCACTCACATCTCATGCACAGGTCAGGCTGATTCAACAGCTCAACTACAGTAGTGAAAACAATAGCTGTGGCATAAAGTGCCACATGGAGCACATCAGTAGGCAAACACAGTAGAATCATGCCCATCTATGCCACAGAGATGTATATGGTAAGCAGCACTAGTGCAGTGACAGCTGAATGGCTATGATCTACAAGCATGCACACCCTGAATGAATTACATAACTGATCATGGCCATGATGCACAGTTGCATGGCACAGAGACCATAGCTATTAGTACAAAGGAGGTCTTTTACAGAGTGACCCAGCTCTACAGAACTGTGAATAATGGAGCTGCTCAAAATGAACATACATGATATGGACTGGGTCTCATAGGGATGCTAATAAATTATGTTTTTGGTTTAATTCACAAAACATTAATCTAAATTATCTTATTAGCATAATGCCATACTATAAGCCCCTTTGTAGCACAATAAAGTCATCATTCACCATGTTGAGAGAAACCAATGTTACAGAGACACTAATAAGACCACAGAACATAGGGAATAGTGGAGAACATTGGCATATAAGGAAAGTGACAGCAGACAAGAATACTGGTAGTGTATACCCTATTGCAGGGAGAGCTCCAAGGTTTATGTTTGCCACACAGTTATTACATCACAGAGACTGCCATGTGCTAAACCTACAATGGATTTGTCAGAAATATAACAGAAGTGTTAAGGTGGGTGTAGCCAATACTATAAGGGCACAGAGAACAAATCTGCCTGCTATACCTTGGGATCTTCAAATAGGCAAGGGCACAGGAAACAGGCAGATTAACTGTTATTCCTGACTTTGGAAAACACCCATTCATGCTTCACTGTACAAGCATAAGCACCATATATTGTGGTCTTTTGGAGAGACAGCTGTGCAAGCCTGTCAGGGCAACTCACATAATTGTTGAGGTAGGGATCTAGGTAAAGTTCAGGGAGACACACGGTCACAGTAGCTATGTCATAGTGTTGCACAAAGCAGTACTTATCATAGGAGAGGAGGAGCACCGAGGTGGAAAGTGTTCTCTCACATGGATGGCTCTGGACAGGCACACTGTTCAATGTACTGTCTTGGCACCAAAAGAATGGCAGGACAGGGAAAAATGCACTCCAAAGGAAAAAGGCATTGCTGCCGGCCATACTCATACACATAAGAGGAGAATCTTGGAGGATAAGTCAGAGGTCTTCAGGGATCAGGTATGGCAGGAAGTGATACAAGTAAGTGCTGTGGCTGCATGCAAATGGACAGTGCTACATGTATGCTGTAGGGTCACGGACATGATCTTCTTTTCAAAGAAAACCTTGCAAGATTTAGCCACAGACAGGTCAATCACTGTGACCAGTTACACAAAACATCACAAACAGAAAGAGGCATTCCTTATCATTCTTAGTGCCAAAACTAATAGAAAACCTTTTCCGTGTGGTGTTATGGCTATGGTAGTTGGGATGGGCAGGACTGCTGAAGTCTCTCTTGCAGATTCCTCAGCAGATTAAAGGCAAATGCCAGTTACACAGGACAATGAAAGCACATCAGCCTGGTGTACTCACACATGACCATGAGTCTTTCTGTCAACCAGGAACATCAGGTCTGCCACCTAAAATACCTGAAGCTCTTGTTACAGCTGCCCATGTGTCTGTCAGTGATGCATCAGATGAGTTTGGTGATATGCCATTGCAAGCAGACACTGCTTCACATTAGTGCACAATGTACACACACATATAACAGCTTTCTGTCACTCATGGACATTGGGTCTGTAATGAAGATATCCTGCAGAAGCAGGTATGTACATATGTGTTCATAGGCTATATATGCTCCCACAATGCAGCTGTCTGATGCTTGATGCACAATGGTGGCTGTCATATATGTAGTAGCTTGCTAATTAATAAGCTATTTGTATGCTTTCACAGGAACCATTGGGACACTATCTGATGGCAATGGTACTGGTCTACACATGCCTGAGGTCAGCATGTCTGTAGAAGCTTATGATGATTGCATTTTTCACAAGACAGAGGGACAATACCATAAATGCAAACTAAGTATGGAACATTACCACATCCCACATCTGAGACAACTGCAGACACCCAGGATATATTTCAAACATTGGTTTTGTTTATTGTATGACATCTCAACCATGTGAGTCACACGCACAGTACATAGGCAGCAGAAGTACAGTCAGCATTTGAAGGCCACTTAACTTCTAAGGTATATGCACATGACACTGTAGATAGAAATGCTGGTGTTAATTGGCACACTGAGGCTTGGCTATTCCATGACATTTGTGCTACCCTATCCATGAACTGGCAAATGTACGGAGATGTCATCCAGACATAGAAGGGTGCTAGTTAGGTCATTCTACAGGTTTTCAGCATGCTGCTAGGCTTGTATAATATGGTTGATAGCCTCTATGGATATTTCCTCCTATGCAGGGAAAGAGGCCAATGACAGACCACTTTGAAGTTATTGGTTTGAACATTTACCTGCTTGACAACTGCAGGCATAGCTGTGTAAGTGGACATTTACACAGTGCAGGTGTACATGGTCAATCTGCATATATAGCTGGTTGGACTGTGCTCCTCTGGCACAACCATGATCTCCACAAAGATCAAGGATGATCACATGGACACTCACCTGTTTCCACTGTCATCAACATGCCTGGCAAGGATAATCATGTGGCTGTGGATGACACTCATCTGGATCCTCTGTCACTTCCAACCCTACCCATGGACAATCATATGCATGAGGATAACATTGTTCCAGTTCCACTCTGACTTGTTTGACTTGTTGTTCTCAGCCTGACTATCGCTGATTTCTGTCTGCATTTGATTTTGAGTTGAAGTTATTATTTTAAGGTTTGGTTACTTATATTTTTCATCTTTTTTATATTGAATTTTGTTTTAAGATTTTAGTCTTTTGGAGTTTTAAGTGGTGTTGGTTAGGGCCATTTAGAAAAGTTAGAAAATAATTCCATCCTAGACAGTGAAGCAGGAGTTCAGAAGTAGCATTCCTCATTTAACAAGAAATACTTAGGGGCATCTATATTTAGCTGTAGTGCTTGTTTGTTTCATAGATTACTACTAGGCTGACTCCCCTTGTAGGCCATTTTAAGTCTAGCCAATTACTCCATGTGAGAATAAAACCCTGCACCTTGTAATAAGTAAGTACTAGGCTAGCTGCACTTGTACACCATTTTAAGTGTAGCTAATTTCCCTCAGCAGAGAGAATCAAACCCTGTACCTTAAGTTTGTGAGGTAAATACCCTGACCATTATACCAACCTCCAACATTGTTTGACTTGCTGTCCTCTGCCTGACTATCACTGATCTCTGTCTGCATTTGATTTTTGTCGGCCACCAGCCCTACTGCTGTTGTACTCTGAAACTTGGTGTCTTTTGAGTTGTCCACCCCCTACTATAAATCTTATTTTGGACACTCCTTCCAGACCTATCTCAGAGAATCATAGGATCTGTGACTAAAGGAGGTACTGCAAGCACAGCTTGCTGGAATTTTGCAAATAATTATATGTCATTTGTGAATATCAACATTATTCATATGTTTGTGTTACAAATGTATTAGGACTACATGTTGTCTGTATATCAAACTTCTGGTACAGAAGTGTGTGTTGAAAGGGTTTGTAAAGTACTGAGCTTAAAGATGTATCCACAGTGTATCCTACTGGAAAAGATCAGAAACCTATATGTAAATGTATATACACTATTGTAACTGTGTAAATGTATATATTTTAACAGTGGAAACTGGAACATAGAAAGTTAACTTGCAAAACTTCAGAAAAATAGTTGCAATTAAATTATTTTACAACTTTTTTTTTTTTTACATCTGAGGAAGTGAGCCATGGTGGTGCAGCGGTAGCGTTGTCACCTCACAGCAAGAGGTTCTCCTGTTCAACTCTCAACTGAAGCGCCTTCTGTGTGGAGTCCGCATGTCCTCCCCATGGTCAAGTGGACTTCAAAAGACATGCGTGAATGGGCATGCCTTCGTTGAAGGTTGGGCTTTGAGCTGGCACCTTGGCACCGTAGAAATCTACTGCCAATCATTAGCGGACCGGAGTTCTGATGTGGCGACCCCTAAAAGTCAAAAGAAGAAGAAGGAAGTTCATTGAAATGAAAACCAAGTGTGCTTTTAAAGCGTTTATATATCTGTTCTTTGGTGCTGTTACAGTTTTTGCCTAGTGGATTAAAGCTGAATTTTTTACCATTTAATGCCTGATTCTACTTCATCTGCCTTTCTTTTGGTTATTTTATAGCTACACCATAAAAGATGGTTTCAATGCAGCAAGGAGACAGGATGTCTAAAACTAGAGAGCCTTCTGCATTGTCTTGTAAGTGTTTTATTGTTTTATGTCTTCCAGCAGCTGCAAAGATCTGAGGGCTATGTATTTTTTACAAGTTGATGCTAAGGCTGGCAGTTTCTAGCAATGGGGGGTTTAGCTTGGGAACTAAAGTCAGATGACAAGAAGTGATGTCATCCTGCATGCTAACCGAGTAGTAATATTTGAGACAGTAATTTAAGAACTCTCTGAGGGAGACAGCGTATTCTGTATTCTGACTTGGACCCAACAATATCAGCTAGAAGATCCATTCAAAAACACTTGCCTTGCTCTACATGCAAGTTAACTAGGGTACAGTAATTTCTCTTAGATTCAGACAGGAATATAGGAAAGTACAGCTTAGATGTTTTCTGTATTTATTTGAGACTGTCCTGCAATGTTGTTTTAAGTATTCCTGTGATTTTGAACTCTGATGTAACTGTTACTATTTACTGAGTATTTTTCTTGTTCTTTTATTATTTATTATTGAATATATTTAAACCTATCATTGTGGCTAATATTTTTGAGACATATTTAAGTTCTAAGAGTACTTACATATTTATTTGGTGACACTGTGGGTCACTCATGATAGCCTTGCTCTTGGTCAAACTATCATTTTGATTAATGATAATACATTACATGATAAGATTGGGCAACCTTGGTTAAGGGCCTTAAAGTAGCTGATAAAGAGTTGTCTGGTGGCAGTAATAACTACCTTATAGTCTGGGCAAAAGGGGGCACAGCAAGTAAACCTGTGCCAGCCTTTCCCAGATGTGTGTGTGTGTGTGTGTGTGTGTGTGTGTGTGTGTGTGTGTGTGTGTGTGTGTGTGTGTGTGTGTAAATCAAATCTCAAAGAGTGTGTGTGTGTGTCAGCTACTTGGGCAGTGACAAGAAACACTGGTTGGACTGAGAGGGTGTTGGAGGTCTTGGCTTGGAAACTCTAAAGCTGTGCCAGTGGGGACTTTTATTGTGGATCTGGAGAAAGAGGGAAAAAACAGCCCCAGACTGACTGTGGTCTGTGTGTGCTCTTAAGGGAAATTTTACTTTACTGTGTGTGTACTTATCTCCCCAGTGTGTACATCCCCCACTATTGCCAGTGGTGAGAACTGAGGCTCCTTGATTACTGGAGCAGTGGTGGAGCTTCACATTTTAATTGGTTGGCAGTGGTGGGATATCCACATATTAATAGCCTGAAAACAGTGGTCACTGAAGAAGGTGTTTGTACTGTCAATCAGCCACACAGTGAACATTCAGCATTTCATATCACAATTGTTTTATTTATTTATTTTTTTCTGTTAGCTTAGTCTGTCAGGGAGAGCAGGCATGGATGTCAGAAGAGGCGTATGGCAAGCTGACAATGAGCCAGTTGGCTGAGATGTGCCTAGCCAAAGGATGGGGCATGCCAACCTAACTAAAGCAGAGATTGCAGCCTTAGTCACAGCTGCATCACAGACCAGCAACCAAGAGGACAATCAGACTGGCCTTGTGGTGGTACAACTCTCAGAAAAAAGGACAGTTGAACCATTCCACAGAAGACTTAAAGATCCATCTGGATTTAGAGACTTGAACTGGAGGCCATACATTTGGAAATAGAATCAGCAGAGAGACTGAGATGTCTGGAGGCCAAACAACATAATAAATTGAGATGTCTGGAAGCTGAAGGGAATAAGAGGGCAAAGGAAACATGAGAAGAAGATGCTGACTCTTCACCAGGGTCATGGAGGTAATGAGGAAGGGAGTAAACTAAGCCCCAGAAGCAACAAAGTTCAGTAAATTTCTTCCACAATGTACAGAGGGTGATACTTTTTACAGTTTTATTCATATGTCTGAAAGGTTATGTAAACAGTATAATGTTGAATAAGGGCTCTGGGTACTGTTCCTCACCACCATACTCTATGGTAAAGCTGTAGCTGGTACTTCTAAATTGTCTGATACTGACTGCTTAAATTATAATACTGTTAAAAATTATCTGTTAGAGTGTTTTAAGCTAATACCTGAAGCATACAGGAGAAAGTTTCATGAGCATAGACGCAAGGCAGATGAAAGTGTGTGTGAATATACTGCTGAGTTAAGCATTTATTTCATCGGTGGGTGAGTGGTTGTCAGATCACCACTTTGTAAGGGCTGGCAGACAGACATTTTGGTGAGAGAACAAGCCCTTAGAACTTTACCTGAGGACATGAGAATCTGGTTAGCAGATAGGCAATGCAATACTGCAGATGGGTTGGAGAAGAAGGGAGACCTATACCTAAGCAAGCAGGCCATCACTGCACATGAAAGAGATACCCAGTGCTGCTCTTGGGTCTAAGGGAACCCAGCAGAGTCCGCCAGTAGCAGGGGAAGTTACTAGTCCAGGTGCATATCCAGGACCAAGGGTTAAATGTTTTAAATGCAACCAGTGGGGCCATGTATCATACAGATGCCCATGGAGGCAAGGTGGAGAACAAAAGTTGGGAGAGCCAGTTAGTGGGAATGACAGAATGCCAGCAGTGAGTTGTCTGGAGACAACAAGGGTACCAAACTACCACAAGATGTTATATCCTATCTTAGTGATTGGGAAACAGACCACTGCTAAGAGAGAGACAGACTCTGACCTAAACATTGTGAAGCCTGCAATGGTTAAATAGGAGCACTACTTGCTTGGGCAGCCTACTCCAGTCAGAGCTTTAGGAGGGACCCCATTCCAAATACCTTTAGCTAGGGTAAAGCTAGCCTGAAGAAGTGAAGGGAAGCCACAGCTGCTTGTGGGTATTGATGTTCCCTTGCACAGAGTGACTGCAAGGGAAGAGGTGAGTAGTAGTACCAGGCTGACAATGAGGCATTGCTGTCAGAGAATACCTAACTTCCTGTGGAAGGGGAACTGGGAATGGTTACAAAGAGAGAGTTGAGACAGGCTTAGCTCTCAGACCCTACATTACAAGGCCTGAGGGAGGTAGCCAGGGCAGGACCTGATTCTCAAGGGAAGGGGGAATGTGTATACTGGGACAAAGGTTTACTGTACAGAGACTGAACTCCTGAGGGAGGGCTAGATAGTGAGAGAATACAACAGTTGGTAGTGTCCAGATCCTACCCTCTGGCACTTCTAGCCATAGCCCATGATATTCCCTCTGCAGGTCATATAGGCATAAAGCGTACCAAGAGATGTTTTATGCATAACTTTTAGTGGCCTGGGATTTCCAGAGATGTGACAGGGTACAGCAGGACCTGTGAGCAGTGCCAAAAGGCAGGCAAGGCAGGAGACAAGGTCAAGGCTTCTTTGATGCCTTTGCCTGTGACTGAGGAGCCATTTTAGAGGGTAGCTATGGATATTGTGGGGCCTCTGAATACCCCAAGTTCCACAGGGAAAAAGTATATCCTAGAGGTAGTAGATTATGCTACCAGATACCCCGAGGCAGTGGCCTAGTCTCCATTGAGGCAGAAAAGATGGCAAACTCTTTGTTAGAGATTTTTAGGAGGGTAGGTTTCCCAAAAGAAATACTGACAGGCAGAGGTGTTAATTTCCTGTCAGAGCTGCTGGCTTGTCTGTGGAAACACTGTGGGGAGAAGCACCTAAAGACCACCCCATACCATCCCCAGACTAACGGTCTAGTTGAGAGGTTAAACTCTACACTAAAAACCATGCCACAGGCATTTGCAGACCAGTTCAAGTGGGAGTGGAACAAATATCTGCCCCATCTGTTTGCTTACAGAGAGGTCCCTCAGGAATCCACAAATTTTTCACCCTTTGATTTGCTGTATGGACATAGGATGAGTGGACTTCTAGATGTGATTCAAGATGAGTGGGAGGGTAAGTATGAATTACACAAGAAGACTGTTGTGGCATATGTCCTAAACCTCAGGCCAAGGTTCAGGGAACTTATGGGTTTGGCCTAGGAGAACCTAGCAGAAGTCCAACAGCAGAATAAGGTCTGGTATGACAAGAACGTTCGAGCTAGAGAGTATGCTGTGGGGCAGCAGGTTATGGCTCTCATTTCTGTCAGACACAACAAGCTGCAGGTAGCTTGGACGGGACCCTTCAAAGTGGTAAGGAAAGTCAGTGATGTTAACTACATGGTAGAATTGCTAGGCAGGGGCACAAACTGTCCCATGTTAACACGATTAGACCTTACTATGACAGGCATGCCCTTGTGCTAAGTATTGGTAGTATGAGGCAGGAGGATTCTGAGGGGGATCTATGGCTACAGGGAGCCAGCCAGCAACACCCCAAATTACTATGGTGGAGCCTAGCATTACTGGCATATGATAGGACAGTGCAGCACTGTACTGGGGTCAGCAATGCCAAGGCAGGTGGAATCTCAAGACAGGGAATGGGGTAGGGTATTCCCAGATAGGTTCAACCCTCTCAAGCAGCATTTCTTAAAGGTCGCTTTAAAAAGCTAACTTGAGTCTTTCAGGATGGAAATATTGTGACAAAAGGAGGTACTGCTAGCACACTAGCTGGAATTTTGTAAATAATCATGTCATTTGTGAATATCAACATGATTTATATGCTTGTGTTACAAATGTATTAGAACTGTATGTCGTCTATATATTAAACTGCTGGTACAAAAGTGTGAATTGAAAGGGTTTGTAAAGTACTGAGCTTAAAGATGTATCCACAGTGTACCCTACTGGAAAAGAACAGAAATATATATACACTATTGTAACTGTATAAATGTACATATTTTAACAATGGGAACTGAAACATAGAAGGTTAATTTGCAAAACTTCAGAAAAATAGCTGAAATGAAATTATTTTATAACTGTGCCATAAAAGATAGTTTCAATGTAGCAAGGATACAGGATGTCTAAAACTAGGGAGCGTTCTGCATTGTCTTGTACAGTGAGTGTTTTATTGTTTTATGTCTTCCAGCAGCTGCAAAGATCTGAGAGCTATATATTTTTTCACAAGTAGATGCTAAAGGCTGGCAGTTTCTAGTAATGGGGGTTTAGCCTGGGAACTAAAATCAAATGACAAGAAGTGATATAATCCTGCAAACTAACCCAGCAGTAATATTTGAGTCATTTAAGAACTGTTCAAGAAAGACAGAGTATTCTGTATTCTGACTTGGACCCAACAACATCAGCTAGAAGATTAATTCACCACACTTGCCTTGCTCTGGAAATAAGTTAATTAGGGTACAGTAAATTATCTTAGATTCAGACAAGAATATAGTGAAGTATAGCTTAGATGTTTTCTGCATGCATTTAGACTGCCCTGCAATGCTATTTTAAGTGTTTCCTGTGATTTTGAACTCTGATGTAACTGTGATTATTTACTGAGTATTTTCTTGTTCTTTTGTTATTTATTATTAAATATATTTAAACCTATCATTGTGGCTGATATTTTTGAGACATATTTAAGTTCTGAGAGTACTTGCATATTTATTTGGTGACACTGTAGGCCGCTACTAATAGCCTTGCTTTTGGTCAAACTACCATTTTGAGGGCAGCAATAACTACCTTATAGTCTGGGCAAAAGGGGACATAGCTAGTAAACCTGTGCTGGCCTTTCCCCAATTGTGTGTGTGTGTGTGTGTGTGTGTGTGTGTGTGTGTGTGTGTGTGTGTGTGTGTGTGTGTGTGTGTGTGTGTCTGTGTAAATCAAATCTCAAAGAGTGTGTGTGTCAGCTACTTGGGCAGGGATAAGAAGCACTGGTTTGACAGAGAGGGTGTTGGAGGTCTTGATTTGGCTACTCAGCTGAGATCTCAACTCTATGACTGTGCCAGTGGGGACTCTTATTGGGGATCTGGTGAAACCAGCCCCAGACTGACTGTGGTTTCTGCATGCTGTTAATGGAAATTTTACTTTACAGTGTGTGTCCTTGTCATCCTCACAGTGTGTATGTCTACTATTGTTGCCAGTGGTGAGGACTGATTCTATTTGATTACTGGGCCAGTGGTGGGGTATCACAAGATCATAGGAAGTAATCAGGCTATTGGCGCTGATGCTCTTACAAGCCTAGCCAAGAATTTAGCCCATGTTCTGACAAGTCAGCACCCAATGCCCCTGTCCAGCAGGGACACAGGTGGAATCCCAGGGATGTATTTTGTGGACCCTATCCAGTTATCCAGGTTGCACATAAAAAGGGTTAATGAGGTGCTCTACTTGAAGTGGAAAGGGAGTCTATTCAACAATAAGGGGATTCTCTGGGACACAAATCTGTCCTGCCAACAAGTTCAATTGATGTCATAGACCAGGTTGTGGTCGCTCTTGTGGGTTAGTTTAGTGGAACATGACTTGCGGATATACAACGGTCCCATCAAAGCAGGATCTGAGATTGCTCTGCATGCCAGAGAGAGGTCACCACTGAGGAGTCTGTATGAGATTGAGTAGAGGGGCAAAGCTTTTAGCCTATATGTGTAAGGTAGATGTTTGAGGCCCTGGATTCTCCTGGTGAGTAACCTCTGTGGTCTCTCCAGCTGCTGCATGTGCTTTGTAAGGTACATGCCAAAAGGGGCATTGTACTCAATAATGGGACTTGGAAGAATACAGGGATGTTATGACCTCCTTGTCCCTGGATGCAGTACCCTTACTAATGAGGTGTGCCATGTAGAATGATTTCCATACAACGGATGCACTTTGATGGTGTAAAGTCAGTTTGCTATCAACCTGGGTGCCCCAAGTCCCTCATGAGTGATTGTGTACTTAGGACTTGGTTATTAATGTGATCATTTGTTGGGATGTCTCTCTCTCCAAAGGGGATGATGATGCCTTTTTTGGCATTCAATTTGAGGTCATGTTTCTGGCACCAGTCATTTGTTTGGGTGAGACCCTCTCGGCGGATGTCCACATCACTAGGAGAATTGATGACAGTGCTCAGCTTGCAGTCATCTGCAGATGTGGTCAGCCATAGCCCACTGGTTTTGGCCTGCACCTCGGAAAAGTATATACCAAAAAACAGAGGCCCTAAAAACTAATTCCTTGGGTACACCACTTGTTACAGGTCTACTACTTTGGTGGCTTCCCCCATTTTGACTAGGTGGGTTCCATCAGTGAGCCAGTTTGCTACCCATCTAGCAACATATAGATTGATGCCTAGTTGAGAGAGTTTATTTATTATACTTGATTTGTGAATAGTGTCAAAGGCTTTGGCTAGGTAAAGGTAGGCAGTGTGCACTGTCTTCCCCTCATCTATGGCTTTGGTGACTGTCTCAAAGTAGTTGATCAAATTTAACAGGCATGACCTTCCCTTGATGAAACCAAACTGTGTGGGATCAAGTGTTTGGAGGTTGCCAATGTCCTTGTTAATTAGGTACATGATAAGAACCACTTGGCACGACAGGACCCGGAAGCACGTAAACAAAGGCTTTCAAAATAAGCAGATGAAGAAATCAAACAGCTGCTAGGTCTCCAAAAAGATCCTTTAATATAACAAGGCAAAGTAAAAATCCACATCCTCATCTGCTTATTTTGAAAGCCTTTGTTTACGTGCTTCCGGGTCCCGTCGTGCCAAGTGGTTTTTATTCTTGGTTGGATTTTGCTTTTAGTTTTGGTGTTTTTAGGTACATGATAATCCATTCCACATCCTTGCAGATCAGGCTAGTTAGGCTGATGGGTCTATAATTTCCTAGATTGGTGGATGCTCCACCTTTGTGCAAAGGGGTGACAGGATGAGTAGTTCTTCCAGTCTATGGTTAGATAGTTAAAGTCTCCCAGGATCAGGTTAAAAGGTTGAATCTTGATAGATTTGAAGAGGTCCAGATAGGTGGAGTGGGCATCTTGAGTCAACATTGATGGCCTGTAGCTAGCTATGATTTGAATAGGGGTCTTGCTAATGGTTAACTGCACCGTGAGTATCTCCTGTGCGTCGTACTGACTAGCCTGGAGGTGTGTATGTCTTTAATATATATTGAATCTCTACCTCCTTTTGCTTTGCTGCCCACATTTTAAAGTCTGAATATTTGATAAGATGAGTAACCTGGTATGGCTGGGATGCTCTCTGCAGCTTTGAACCAGGTTTCTGTGACTGCACAAATGTCAGCATCTTCCACAGTTAAGAGTGCTTGCAATGTCAGCAGTTTCATGTTTAGACTCCTAGCATTTAGGAGCATGACATTTAATTTGTGTTTTGATGAAATTTTCACGTTGGTAGTTTTGATCTCATGACGTTGCCTGAAAAAGGAACTATGGGGAGGGAGGAGCCTTTGCCAGAAGCCTGAAGCCCAAGGGAGAAAGATGCAGGCCATCTCTGGTATCATCAGCTCATTCTTCTGAGTACTGAAAGCTCAGCTGGGAATGCCCACCCCCTTAGTCTCTTAAACGTGAATTATCTTGTTTCCTCCCTTCCCACATACTTAAAACAATGCACTTTATTCCGCTGGTTTTACTGTATCCGTGCTTCTTCCATACATCTCAACTGTACAGATTTTTGCAGAATGCCCAGATTTTTGCCTCATATTTTTGGTCCATTTTTCATAAAATTGTGGTATTTCTGTCAAATTTCTGGCAAATCATTAAAGACTGAAGTTAAACATAATGACAGACATTTGAGTTTCAGACTTCATACCTTTCAGAAAATTCATGCTAATGTAAAACCTGTTACTCTATCAACTTTTTAAGTTTGTAAGAGCAATATTTAAAAATTGTCCCAATTTTTGGGCCTTTGTCCCACTTTTATATATTGCTTTGTCCAGATTTTTTGCTCTAAGAGGTATGTTTTCTTCCTACTTTGTTACTTTATGGTCCATATTATATCATCGAATGCTTAAAACAGTGAATGATGAATAATCGACTCCATGTACGCAAAAGCTTACAATCTCGAAAGCTCAGAACAGTGATTTTTTCCAAGGTAAAAAAATTGCTGTTCCAAAAAAAAAAAAAAAAATTGAAAGAATACATAAAGTGGGGGGCTTCGCGCCCCCCCCCCACTACAATATACCAACTCCGAGATAACACTACAGAGCTGAAAATGGTAAAGTAACAGAAGCAGCCAGATAGAATGCGTCTTCGGTCATCTAATAGGACCCTTACTTTATTCAGCTTTTTGCTGCATGTTCTTAAAGTGTTCAGTTGCATTTAATCTGCTGAATTTATTACTGCCTGTTAGTAGCCTGAATAAATTGCAACTGTTATTCTAAACCTCTTAGTTTTGATCTAAGCACTTGGAATTCAAACTAGTTATCTTACATAAGGAAGGCTTGCAGTCCACACTCTTGTGGGAAGAGAGGGTAACCTCCACTGTTCTGAGCAGGGAATTGCAAGGGAAGATGGACTGTGCCTGTTATTCTAAATGTCTTTGGTCTGCTTTAAGAACTTCAGCTCCAATCAAGTTATTTTACATTAGGAAGGCCTGTGGTCTAAATGCTTGTGACAGGAAAGGATAGCCTGCGCCCTTCTGAGTGGAGAACTGCTGGGTGAAGGCTTATTGTGTCTGTTATTCTAACAGTGTCTTAGCTCTGGTGTAAGCACTTGGCCTTGAAACCAGTCATTTTCTATTAAGGTTTGTGGTCTACACTCTTGTGGGAGGACAGGATAGCCTCCACCCTTCTGAGCTGGGAATTGGTGAAGGCTAATTGTACCTATTATTCCAAGTGTCTTTGTTCTGATCTGTGGTCTGCACTCTTGTGGCATTACTGCCTAGACAGATTTTATTTATTTAGTTCTATAACTACAGGAGCATCTAGTTTTCTCACCAAGTTGCCTGTCTCATTGACTTTTTCAATATTTTGGTTTTCCTCACTCCTCTCTACTAGATTAGTATCCACAGATATACACTTCCTGACTCTCTCTCTGTGGCCAGTCTGGTTGAGATGGGTATTCTGTGACATTGTAGCAATTGCCACATATACACTGAAAACTACTTATTCTTAATAAAACAGATAATGTATGTGAGAGGTGTAAATACACTAATGCTGGAGGCAAAAGTCTCTCATACAGTCAAAACTAATCCTATACAGGTTGTCACTGACACTTGTACCATGCCTACCACACAGGGTAAAGACCCAATACATAAAACTACTTATAATGAAGCATTTACAGGTAACCTTCCTAAAATACTTAAGACCTCCTTCACAGTACTATCAAAGAAAGGGTCCTCAGCCATCTCATAATCACTCTATTAAACCACCACCAGCAGCTGCACATAGAAACACTGTATCCAATGCCTCCACTACTTCTATACCCTTAAGGCAAATTTTCACACAGCCAGATTTCCTGGTGATTGTATAGTGAGGCACACTGATATCTCCCACACCAGACTAAGTAATGACAGATTCACCATTGGCTGCCTTTCCAGGGCTAGGATCCATCAAGACACACAGTCACTCAAGTCATTGAATCACAAGCACCAGTATGACTGTCATAGTTTATCTCGGTGTTAATAACATGAGAAGTACTTTCCCTGACTATATGAAGCAAGACATGATTGTGTTTGCTGATTATGTGTCTCAGGCAGGTATGATTCTTGCACTGAGCAGCATACTACCTTCTCCAAGGATAATGCCGCATTACCAACAGAAAATTATTGATTTTAACCATTGGCTTAGCCTCTGGTGTCAGTTCAGGGGGGTACAATATTTGATGGTCTGGGAGGACGTGGTTAACAGGCCATTCTGCTTTCCCAGAGATGGTCTGCACCTATCCACTCTAGGCTTTCAGATATTGGCAAAGATCTTTTCCACTTTCAGAGTGCCTTTTGTAGGCACTGCCAAACTGACAAACTTACCAATTTAACTGAAGGTGGTACTGCTCCAATGCCAGAAATCTTAAAAAGAAACTCCAGTCCCTACAAGCCTTCCTCTCCCTGGAGAGTTTGGACATCTGTGTAGTTAAAGGAGACATGGTTTAAAGTCACTGACAGTACCCAGCAATGCAAGGTTATAATGCCTTTCACACCTTTAGACCAGCTACTGCATAGGAGGGAACTAAAGGTGGAGGAGTGTCAGTCTATATTAAGACCAATCTCACATCCATACTAGTTAAAGTGTATGCCCCGGTGGAAGTCATACATGTGTATGACCTACTAGAACTCATACAAGACCAAATTATAGCCATGGCCTAAGCTGTTAAATAGGCAGCTTAATAGGTCAAAGACAAGGCAGAATAGCAGTGATGACAAAGAGCCTCCATGGAATTTCCCCATTTGAATTTTTATCCCTGGGATAATAATTTGCCCTTTATCATGGTTTAATTGCAAAGTGGTCTGCCACTGTTTTATGGTCACTGTAATATAGTCATATAATCAGTGTAGGGTGTATCTTATACATTTTTAAGCACTCTTATTGATGAATGTGGGATACTATCAAATGCTTTTTTGTAGTCAATTCATGTCATACTTAGATTCTTCCCCTTTTTTACAGTTCTCCACTGACTTTAACAACAAATGATCCTTTGTTCCACATGATTTTCCTTTATTGCCCTTTTGCTCTATTGCCATAATTGAGTTTTCTTCTAAATGACTATAAACTCTGTTGGCATCACCTCCAGTGTATAGTTTACACAATGTCGGAAGGAAAGTTATTGGTCTATAATTTTTAGGGAAGCTTGCAGGTTTATTCTTAAGTAGAAGCATTGTTTTTTCCTGTTGTTAGCCAGGTTGGTGTCTGTTCGGGGTGCACATAAAAATAGTTCTTACTCAAGGCTAAATCTTTGTATAAAGATGTTAATACTTTTAACCAGAAGTTAGGTACTGCATCTGTGCCTGGGGTTTTCCAATTAGAGGCTTTTCTTAACTTTATTTCAGTCTCTCTAGCTGTTACTTCATCCCATTTCATATCCTGTACATTTAAACTTATACATTCTTTTACTTCTTCTGTCCATTTAGCATTTTATTATGTTTCACAGGATCTTCATAAATACTTCTCCAAAATATATCTATTTCTTCTTTTTTTGGTGGTCTTTCAGTTTCTTTTACTTTTGTTTCCCAGTTCTCTATAAAACTTTTTTGGGTCATCAATAAATTGCTTATTTTGTACTTTTCCTTTATATTTATCCACATATCTTCCAAGTCTTTTCACCTGGGCTGAGATTTTTAGTTTATTCGCAATAGTGCATGATAGATCCTGATCTGTTGTAATACTGCGCATTGCTTTTATCACGCCTATCTTTATAGGTCATTTTGTTGCTCTGTTCCCTCTTCTATACTCTTCTAACAGTGACACTTTTTATCTTAACTGCTTTACAGTTTTCTCTATTTGATACTTCCATGATAGTATTCAATTTCTCCCCTACCTTTCCTTCACTACCCTGGGTTCTTGTGGTAGAACTTTATCAGTTATAAATTTAGCTGCACAGTAATATATCCTGTTTACTGTTTAATCTTCTACATGGGTTGTCTGATGATTCTCTACTGTTTTAAAAACCCCAAAATATTCCCAGAGGTAGATGTCTTGAAATGCCCATTACACCTGAATAAGGTCTCCTCTTACCTCATTAACACCTATTTGGGGTGGAATTTCACGCCTCATCTTGCATTCCAGAGCATTTTCTAAAAAATAAACTTAAAAAGGATAAGATAAAATTAAATATTTTCTGAACAATAAAAGCTATTAAAACTGTACAATTACAATGTTATCAGAAAGAAGTATTTTTTTCAGTGACAATAGTAAGTGTATTCATAGTCTTTCCATAAATACTACATTATATTATAATGCACAAAATCTCCAAATTATATATTTTCTAAACTTTCACAATTTATCATATCTTAGGAATGTGTAACCTAGACACATATTTTTGCTAAGCAGGCATACATTTTCATATGAAAACAAGAAATTCATCTATCAGTGCATGCTTATTAAGATATTTGTAGAAATATGAAAACATATGTTGATTTATCTAATTAACAGTAGAAATAACACCAAATATTTCACAATATTTGCAACTTATTGTGCAAATTTGAAAGAATGCTTTATTCAACATCCAAGGTCTCACCTGATGTCATGAAACAAGTAGCTCATTTTTTGAAGTTTTAAGGACATATGCAAATATGGTTTATTTTTATAATTCCTAACAAACAACTAGCAATTGTCAGCTACAGTGTAATATAAATGCACATTAACAATGCATTTTCATGTTTCCTGTGTTAGTATATCACATCACACCCCTCAATAAAGCATAGGGTTCCCTGTTATGAAAATATCAGCATAAATATGGAACGTAAGTGATGAACAGTGATTAATTGTTCTAGTGCTGGACTTCCTAGATTAACAATCTTTTTGTCATTTTGTTAATATCTCCTTGCACTTTCCAGTATTGCCTATTAGTTGTTACGTCACTTAGTAAATGAAGCCAGATCCAAAAAAGTTCTGGATGCCATAAGGAGTTATGGGTGTGAACTGGAAGTATACAAAAATGTGCTACAGCCTTGAATGAGTTCAATGTCTATACGAGACAAGGTACAAGTTCAGATAGTTTAGTCTTTCTTAATAATTTAAATTTTCACATCCATGGATGCCCTTGGTATACTTCCACACTACGCTTTTCAATTTATTAATGCTTGTTTTCTTATTAATTTCAATATTGTTATCCCATACTCAAATTTGGGTTTAATGCAACTTCATCAATTTCATCATTTCTTATTTCCTAAACTTTATAAATCTTTTTTACAACCTATAGTTCTATAACTATCATTAATCGATTGACTGATGTGATTAGATTTGCTGAATATAGACTGCTTGGTATCACCTTCAGCACTGAAACCATCTTACTTTAAAAAGACCCTTCTCCATCATTGTGGCAGGAGTGTGTAACCAAGGACCTATCTGAGTTGGGGATTTCTGGAAAAAAGCTCAGTTTTGGGCTTTCCTACTGGTTAGTTTGTGTTAAACTGTTTATCTTCACTTGTATTTAAGCCTTGTGTTTGCTAGTATCTACTTACCTCACAACGGGGTTTAGTGGTGTTGTACACAGTCACAAAGAACTAGAAAGACAATTTTCCCTAGATATCTGCTAGGGAGCCTTCCTAAACTCCCTGCTGCTCTGTGCACAACTCATTTGCGCACTGAGAAGTGTCACAGTTTTTAACCCTAGCCTACTACAGAATAGACCCTTTTGATAATTCTAGAGCAAAAAAAAATGGTAAAATTGTTTAACTAGCCCACTTCCTACCAGTAATTAAGGTATAATCCTGACATAACGGATGGTCAGTTTCCCACCATTTTTCTGTCCAGCCTGATTGACATGGGCTTCTTGTGACAATGTAGTAATTGCCTCATGTTTACTGACAACCTTTTACTCCTAAAACAAACAAATACAATATGTGAAAGGTGTATATACTCTACAGAATTAGAATCAATTCTCTCATGTAACAACAAACCATACATTAAATGGGTTGTCAGCACACACACTTCACCTTTTGCACATAACAAGCACACAAAACATAAACCCACATACTCAGAGGAACTCACTGGAAGTCTACGAAAAGATCAGAGAACTCCCAAGCGCAAACCTGCTGCACACACTGCAGAGCCAATAGAATCCACTGCACATAACAACACATACACTAGAGTATCAACTAATAAGTCCCTAAGGCTTAACGCTTCAAAACCAAATGTCCTTGTCATAGGTGACTCCACAGTGGCACACACAGATGTCCCCTTCACCAGGCTGGATAAGGAGAAGGTCAAGGTTAGCTGCCTATCAGGTGCCAGGATTTGTCAAATCATGCACTCGCTCAAGTGAGTAACAAGTACAAGTACAACAAATTCAACTGCACAAGTACCAGCATGACTGTGTCATAGTCCATGTTGGGGTTAATGACGCGAGCCATGTCTCTCTGGGCTATATGAAGAGAGACATGACTGAACTCTCAGACTATGTGGCCCACAGAATTCAGAGAGATTTCAAACCAACTTCTATAAGAAAAATCACAAACAGTATAAAGCTAAATATTAAATGAAGTAAAATAAAGTTGCCACTCTGACCTACTGTACCAGATGCACTAGTCACACAAATGCTGGATTTTCCTTTACACCATGAACTCACCTTTGATAGGCCTCGCAAATCATTATACCAGTAAAGATAAAAAAAATCACAAACCAACACAGGATTGTTTCAGATAAGCTGTGGATTGTCCCCCCTGCAATATCTATGAAGTTTAAACTGACTAGGCCCCCTTGGGATAGTTAGAGTTTGCCTGTCTAAAATCTATCCCTTTCTAGCAACAAACAGTTAAAAAGTAGTAAAACAAAAACTAATCAAAAGTACATTTTTCTATATACAAGCCATCCATTTTTTTCTATCAAACAGTAAAAAAAAGAGGTAAAAATAAACTAGAAATCAAAATAAATCTTCCCTTTCCAGGCAATTGCACGATCACAATCCAATACATGATAATTAAGATTTGAGCCACAATAACTAGACATCAATAGAGTTAGTAGTTTTACTTTTCCAATGAAAATAAACAAAGTGTAGCTTTCAGGTGCATTTCTGCTGTTTTTCCATTTTCAGTGCTGATTCTGGCTTTTCCCTGTCACTTCCCAGCTCAGTAGAAGCACTTTTGTCCTTGTCCTTTGATTTGATGTAAGAGATGAGCCTCAGGTACTGCCCAAAGCATCGGGAAGCCTTATCACTGGGTGCACTATGAAGGTCAGTATAAGCCATACAACAAGCTTTTTGTTGATTAGCCATTCTCTTTGATTGCTTATTTTGGCTGGCTTTACCACAAATGCTGACAGCCTTTGCCTTTCATTTTACATAGTTCTTGCTTGAATTGATGACTGGCTGACTGTAACTCAGCCAGCACCAATCATTTGAATTAATGCATGAATGTGGAAGTGACCACAATAATGAATTAAGCCACAGGCATGCTGAACAATATTTTAAATAGAAGTGAGAAGTTCCTTGTTGATTGGCCATTCTTTTCGATCAAACTAGATTGGCCCTTACCGTGAATGCAGATGAGACCATAGTCATGAATACGGATTGTCTCTGCTTATTATTTTATATAGACCTTGTTTGCATTTATGACTGGCTGACTGTCACACAGCCAGCACTTATCATTTGAATGCAGGTGCTAATGTGGAATTGACCGCAATAATGCATAAAATTGAATTTTACTTTTATATTCTAGGATAAACATTTATTAATTCTTTTTTTGAACTAAGTCCCTTTTGAATCTGTTTTACTGTGAATAGAGCCATAGCCATGAAAATGGATGGTTCCTGTGCCTAGTTGTTGATTTTTTTCAGTCTTTGTTTGTTTTGCTTTTGATTGGCTGATTCATGGACTTATTGGGATTTTGTTGGCCTTTCGTGGATTGGCCATGGCATATGTTTATACAATTTGTTTGGTTCTTACTGTATATAGGAAAGAGGCCGTATCCGCTAATGTGGACGGCCCCATTTTTTCTTTTAGGTGAATCACTGATTGGCAGAGCCATTCAGTAAGCACCTATAGTATTAATCCAACTGTAAATATGGAAAAGACCACAGAAGTAGATATGTATGGTCTATCCTTATATATATTCATGTTTTACTTAAATGTCAAGTGAATACTTTGAATGGGAAGGGCCTTAGCCATATGAATGGATGGCTTTAGATCTTACTCTTTAAGCTAATTTAAATTATGTATTGATCAAACTAATAATTAAGCCTGTACATTAAAAGACCAACATTTTAATGGTTATTTCAATGTTAACAGTGGAAAATTTAGTGCTTTAACGAACTAATAATTGATTTGGCTTATACACTGATAGGTCAACATTTTAATATTATGTTAATGCTCCCAGAGGGATTAGTCTTAACTTCAATAGAAAATATTTCTGTTCGGCTTCCAAATAAATAGTAGTAATGCAGGCATTTATTTAATTATACCACAAGCCACTTCCGAATGTTGTCTATGGTTATGGCAGCAGCTGCAGCTATGGATGTTTCCCGTTATAGTATCTTAGTCTTGTATACGTTCCATTATAGACTTTTGTCCGACTTTGATTGGCAGTCTGTATTCTAAACAAATTATTGATCAGTTTATTCAACTATTTTAAATAATATAACCACGAATGCGGACATATCCCTTTTAGACCCTATGAGTCTATTTTCCCTTAATAACAAGTAAATATAGTTATTTTTAACTTTAATCATAAAGGAAGATATGTTTTTATAAAAGTATTGTGTAAACCATCATGCTTAACCACGGAAGCAGAAAGAATTATGCACTCATTTACTTATTTATATATCTACTAAACCTGAAATATTCTACGGTTAATAATTTGAATTTGCATACGGTTTTCATAGCACATTTTGTTTCTAATGATACTATTTTAATCTAAGAACCCTTTTCATTGGTTATTTGAACTTTTCCTAGTCCAGGATTGGTTAGGCATATATTTTTGTTACAGTGCTTCCTGGTTTAATGTTTGACTTTTGATTTGTTAATTTTCGAAAGGTGTGTCAGATGCAACAGATATGATTGGCTAATTACTGTTATTTTAACTAATATGGACCTTTGTTCTACATGATCTGAAGAAGGCAAAGTCTCGCTGAAAGCACTCATCCTTGTACTCAGGCTTTTTGTTTTGTTTGTTTGAAATTAAACTACATTTGCTTTTAAGCCTTTATGTTTTTGTACAGCCTTAGCCGTGGTGCCACGTCAAGATTTTTTTACAGTTTTTCTTATTGGAAAAGGTGGGTGTTGTCAAATGAGGGCCTTAGCTCATGCACCAAATGGCCTAGCTATACCTCTGAAAACCATTATGAGGGATCTGCTACCTACAGTCATTTGACTGGACTTGCATAGTCTTCAGGATTGGCTTTGTATGAACCTACCAGCTAGAGAACACTGTGAAAAGATCCCTGCACAAAACACTGGTATAAGTCACAGGTGTGCCAGATATGGGTATCGCTGCCTGGATGGTATGCATACACATTGTATATAAGGACCTAAACATTGCAGATGACCTAGCAAATGATGGAGTGGAATGACTGCTGGTTGGTATACTAAACACCAGGTTTAGAATGTTGAGCTTTGATGGCAATGTGAGAGCAAGCAAGAGGCCCAGGACCCTCAGTGAAATAGGTTATGTCACAGAATGCCCTTGTTATGGTGCTCATCTCCTGTGCTGTCCATTCTGAACAACATATGCTACTCCACACACATCAGCATTACATCTCAGAACTTGTGTTGTATTCCAAGTTTAAGGTATGTAATGCTCCTAGAATATCCCTAGTTGGATGCCAAATGGTCTCAAAGGCAAGCATAATTCATGCTACACAAATCATGTCTACCAGTATAGACATTCTGCACATCTCAATTCCACATGTTTAGACGTCCCCAGTCAACCAGCTCTGAGACTCTCCTTTTGTCTCCCCAATCTCATAAGAGGAAGTCACCGGATAACCAGCTCAAAATATGAGATCTCTGTCCACACAGTAGCAGTCACTATGTCTCAGTATTAAATGTGACAAGATTTCAGCAGCTGATGAACTCTTATGTAATGTGGATGTTGACAACAAAAAATATCATGGACACTGGCTTTGAAAAGCAGTCATTACCAGATGTCATCTTGTTAAGGTAGATACTGCTATTATCATCACAGAGTGAGGGATAAACCTGATAAGCAACAAATGCTGCTATACTCAAAAGCTGATCACCACAGCTCACTATGGAAAATGCACATGTTTCTAAATCAAGCCACCATGTTTGCTTTGGTCATTTGCATATGCGGTAACTTTCATTCACATGCTGGCAATGTTCTGTATGACACTGGTAGACATCATGCAATTGTAATTTAGCACATCTGTGAATTGCCCACATCTGTGCATCACAACTCACCATACTATTAATGTAATGTGACATTTGTTTCTGAATAACCCCACTCTGTTTTTATTTACCATGTACAGCAAGTCATTCTTCATCTCAAAATATGGGTATGGGATAGGACCACCTTATTCATCGGTCTCTCCTCCTACTCTGGCTATGTTTTATCTGGTCCTACTTTAAGTATAGTGTTCAAATTGGACATTCTTAACATTTTCTTTGAGAATATACAAAGTTAGGAAAACTTTCAGCAGTCCAAAATAGGAAAACTTTCATTAATACACTGATATGAACTGGAGGCTATAGTCTCTTCACCTAAGAACTTAGGTATAGGTCTTTTTAATCCTATTTCTTTTCTACAAAGGCAAATCCTGCCAGTTTTTTTCTGACTTTGGTTTTGAAAATTCCTTTACTTTTACCTCACTTAATTCTAATGCTGAGTGTCCTGTTCCTGACTAGCCCAACAGTTTAATCTTACAGAGATACATTTGTTCAAGTTACTTCTTTTCTCTCTGTAAATGTACCATTGTGTGTCTTCCCCTTCCTGCTTCATACTGGCATACTTCACCACTATAGTGGGTGTAATCATTTGACATTGCTCTACATTATGCATACAATTTTATCTGCCTCTATAGTTCCTTTTTTTCATTATGTTTGACAACTTTTTTTTTTTTAATTTTAGGAAACGTACAGGTTCTTCTATTGCATCTACTTTTAATAACTGCTGAAGTTTCTACACCTATCCATGTTTCATTATGAGGGCTATACATTTTTTAACTAGTTGTTAGATAGCTGTTGCCCTCCCCCATTCTTGGTAAGAGTATATTCAGTATTACATACTAATAGTAGTGAATAATGATGTTGCTGATTCCCAATCCTCATTCTTAGTATACTTGAATAATCTCTTGTATATGGTAAAAGCATTTTTTAGCATCTATTTGAGAGAGATTTTCACTACCCCTGGTGAGATCTAGTGTTACTAAAGCCTTGTTCTATCCAACCATTCTATATGCTCAGCTACTTTAAGCAATGAATATCTATTGGATTTTGAGATGCTGTTAAGATTTTTTTGCTGGAAAAGCTCATCCAGACTCTGCCACAGCTTGCTGTGAAGGAAAGATTAGTTTGGTTTTGATTTCTTGTACTTTGTATTACTTTTCCTTTTTCTATTGTATATACTGTGATGCTTTCCTTACACTGTGTTTTTTCTTGTATTCTGCTTTTAATTGCATATTAAAACTTGAAAAGAGACCACAGTTGTCTCTTGTCAGTCAGAATTATTTCCAAACCCTCCCTCCCAGTTACTGTTGTTTTTTAAACACCACTGTCTTTCTAGTTGCCTGCCCCCTATGTTAATTTGACCATATATCTCCTTCCATATCACCTTCACTGGTTGGTGAGAGTAAGCACAAAACTATGATTTTGCAAAATCACTACCCTTCAACTATTTAAATCTATTGGCCATGCCAATGTATTCAACAGTATCAGAATACAAACGTGCCCACCCCCTTCAATTTATGTTCTTTTAAAAATAGTTATTCTACACTTAGACAGCTAAAACTTAAGTTACCCTCTTTCGTATCTAACTGCTTAGTGTACACTACAGTGTTTAGGATAAATCAATTTTTTCATCTTACCTTTAAATATTGCACATCAGCTTATTAGAGAGCCCACATTCTGCCTCTCAGTAGTCATCTTGGAATGAGTGCTTCTGTTTTCTCCTGGTGAGAGATGGAGTACAGTGACATTATTTCCTGGAGACTGCTGATTATCAGAAAGCCTAATAACTACTTTATAGGTGGCAGGTTGGAATTTGTGCTTATATTCTGGTCCTGGTGAGAGAAGGAGTAGAGTGCACTGATTCCTGACTGTTTCTGGTTGGAGAGTGAGTGTCTGTGCTTAACATTCCTGATTGGTCTGATTGCTATTCAAGGCATCTACCAGGAAAAAGCTACAAGCCTACAGACCCTTGCATCATCTGGGACAAGGCTGTGGATCACTAAACAAGCTGTGGCCTGCTTCTCATCTTGGGATTGGTGCTAACATTTTGTTTCTGGTGAGAGAAGAAGCAAAGGAGCATTGTACACCAACAGAGTAAAGCTGTGGTGAGACCAGCAATAGTAGTAGCCAGGCAGTAGCCATTTATGCAACACCCTCTTTTCATCATTCTTGACAAGCTAATTATTTGTTTTAAGTAAGTACTGCTCGATTTGTTTGTAACTTCGGAATATCTGCCTAAATACTTAATTCTTAAAATTTCAGGGTCTATGTATTAGTTTCCCCTCAAGTGTTTGGCAGTGCTCTTTATAGACTCGGACACCCTGAGTGACATTTTTCCTATAAAAGCACAACTGAAATTTCTCTAATACCTAGCTGCACACAGGACTACTAGTTTGCAGTGACAAACACTGTTCCCATAGTTGCAAACCAGATACTCCTGACAGTGATTGATATTCTCACTCCAACTGTCTAATCAGTAAAAAAGGGTCTGTTGCCATGGATATGAACTTTCCTACTGTCTCTGTTACCAGCTTGGTGGATATGGGCATCCTGAGGCAATGTAGAAATTGCATATGGACAAAAAGCCAGCACTCAGCTAGAGCATACATATTTTTAATGTGCAAAAACACAAAAAACAGACCAGTTTCGGCCCATTGGCCTTTTTTAATGTGAAACCATTCGTACAAGCACCACATTATATATCAAAATATAATAGAATAATTGAACCTAAATTAAACAATTATAAATGTTCATTAAGACCAGGTGAAAACAGTCCTCCTAATTTTACAATCCAATATTTTTCTTTTTTATTTAACAATTTATGCCAACCGGTTTCCATGGATCTATGTCCCAAAATTCTGTCAACGAATGGTACAAATGTTAAAAATGTTAGATTTGCTCAGAAAGAGTCTTTGCCTGCGTGGCAAAAAAGAAAAAGAAACAAGTCTATTTTGAAAAAAATCTGTTAGTGATACTTCTGGGGAGGATTCATCCTCTAATACTGATACAGAAGTTGATAGCAGACGTCACGAGCTACAAAGAAGTCTTGTTATGTGTTGAAAGATAATTTGCCACACAATTCTGATTTAGTCCTGTTACCTTTAACAAAAGGAAGGGGGAGTAGGAAACATAAGTCCAAAAGTAAGCATAGATGGCTCTTTGGAAGCAATGTTGAACTTCCTGAAACCCAAGTAACTTCCCCTAACAATGCTATTAATATCTCTTCAGTTGTTCTGTCTGACTCTGATTATGTGTTACTAAATAAAAGTCTATATTTCATTGCAAGGTTTTTTGTTTCTGAGGATATCTTTGTTGAAGATTTGTATGCATTTTGTAGATTACTTAACCTTAAATGATACTTTCAGGGTATTGAATGTGCTAATGAAAATAGTAGCTTCAGGTTTAATACATTAACCTTTGTTCCATCCATGAATAAAAATGTGGAGGTATTTCAAAAATGTGTACTAAAGGATTTACATTTTGGTTTGAATAGTCAAAAATATGTTTCCCCTTTAAATTTGTCGATAGGGGAAGTGAATGCCTTGACACAATAAAAAAAGAAGAATGTTGTGAATGTTCAAGCTGATAAAGGTGGAGCAATGGTTGTAATGGATAAATCATATGTTGAAGAAGCTTATAATCAGTTGCAAGATGCAAGATTTTATACTTGCATGCCTTATGACCCTACAGTGGAATTTAAAAAGAAACTGATGCCTTTTTGGAGTCTGCGGTTAGTGAAGGCATTATAGATAAACATACAATGTTTCATTTAAAGGTTATGGATCCATCATCACACTATTTCTATCTTCTTCCAAAAATTCACAAAGATATCAAAAAACCTCCAGGAAGACCCATAGTTTCTGGTAAAGGTTCCTTCACTGAACCTTTGTCTTCCTACCTTACTATATACCTTAAGCCATTATTATCTGGAGTCAGAGTCAGGATAAAGGACACAACGGAATTTTTGAATATCGTTTCTGATACCCAATTAGAACCCAGTTGGTTGTTGTGTACATTGGACGTTATGTCCCTTTACACTAGCATTCCACACTGGGCAGGCTTGTGTGCCCTGGAATATTGGCTTAATAGAATGTCCTTGTACAGTTTTGGTTTCAACACATTTATTTTATATTTGGCTGAGCATGTCTTATTTAAAAATGTATTTTTCTTTTATACTAAATGCTACTTGCAGTTGAAAGGTACAGCTATGGGTGCATCTTTTTAACCCATATATGCTGACCTTTTTGTGGGCTATATTGAACAGATAATTATATATGATAATAATCATAACATCTTTCTTGGGGAAATTGATATTTGGTGTAGGTTTTTGGATGACTGCTGGATGGTGTGGAAATCGAACGTTGTATATTTACAGGAATTTGTCCAGTATCTGAATGAAAATAAATGGGGTATCAGGTTTACAATTAATTATGATGTTTCTTGCATCTGCATTTTAGATGTCACCATATCTAAACCACTTAATGGTACTTTGTCTAGTACATTGTATAGAAAGCCCCATCATTCAAATACGTTACTACATGCCTCCAGCTGTCATCCAAAACAAATTATGGCCAATATCCCCAAGTCACAATTTATGCATATACATAGAATCTGCTCAAATACTGAAGATTATATGCATTTTGATGAAGATTTAATAAATTGTTTTAGGGAACGTGGATATCCTTTGGCTATGGTTAGGCAGACCAGTAGGGAAGTGCAACTACCTCCGAGAAATGACCTTCTTAAATATAAGAATCATGGTCCCTCAGTGAATAATAAAATCAGATTCATTACCACCTATGGCAGGAACACTCATAAATTTCTAGATATAGTGCAACAATACTGAGATATTCTTTTGACCGATGATAGATTGTGTGATTTATTAGGTAATAGGTGTTTATTTTCTTTCCACAGGGGCAAGACCTAGGGTAGTCATTTTAGTCATTATAAACATTTTGTGCCCCTAGAAGGCTCTGTACAAGGTACATTAGATGGTACATAAGTGGTGGGATGCACCCCTGTGGCCATTGTTCTTTCTGTAAATTCATTTGTCAGACTAAGGTTTTTTCTATTGGAGTGTTTGATAATTGTAATAGTGATCGGGCTATTTATCTTGTAACCTGTCATGTATAGCCTTTTATGTTGGCCAAACCTCCAGAACCCCAAAATTGCGTATTTCAGAACACCTCAACAACATTAGAAATAAATATTCAGCAAATGCTTTATACAAGCATACTATTTCATAAGACAGCAACCTTTAAATTTGTCATTGACAGAATTTTGTGACATAGAGCCATGAAAACAGGTTGGCATAAATTGTTAAATAAAAAAGAAAAATCTTGGATTGTGAAATTAGGAGGATTGTTTTCACCTGGTCTTAATGAACATTTATAATAATTGTTTAATTTAGGTTCAATTATTCTATTATATTTTGACATATAATATGGTACTTTTACTGATTGTGTTTCACTTTGAAAAAGGCCACTGGACCGAAAACGGTCTTTTTTTTTTGTGTTTTTACACATTAAAAATATATATGCTCCTGTTGAGTGCTGGCTTTTCGTTCATATGTATTTTGGCTTTTGAGCCGGAGCACCTGCCGTCCTTGCAGAGGTTTTTGTTGTGGTAATGTAGAAATTGCCTTATGTTTACTGACAACCAGTTAATTCTCAAACAAACTGATACAGTATGTGAGACATTTATACAATGTCACTGGAGGCAAAGCTCTCACATAAAAGTACTCCTAATATCAGTAAGGTTGTCAGTAGTACACATGCTGCACCCATCACGCACAATTCAAAGCAGACATATAGACCCACATATGCTGAGGCACTTAATTGTAACCTTCCTAAACCACAAAGACCTCCCAGACAATGTACACATAACAAATACCCTCAGCAGCCCCAAAAGCACTCTTTCAAGACAACACCCACATCAAAAATATAGAGCTATATCTCATGGAGCCTCTACGTCTAAGCCCATAAGGCAAGCCACCACACAATCCAACATTCTAGTCATTGGAGACTCCATCATGAGGCACACTGATGTCCCCTCTCACCAGGATGAGTAAAGAGAAAGTCACAGTGAGTTGCTCATCAGGGGCTAGGATCCACCACATTATGGAGGTACTCAAGGTCAGTGGACCACAATTACCAATATGACTCAGTCTGAGGACATATGGGAGTAAATGACCTGAGACGTACCTCCTTAGGGTATATGAAGAGCAACATCATGGAGCTCTCAAAATGTGTATCGCAGGCTGGTATAAACCTAGCATTGAGCAGCATTCTACCTTCTCCAAGGATGATGTCACAATATGAACAAAAGATGACTTACATTAATAATTGCCTTAGTTTCTGGTGTCATTCTATGGGGGTGTAATATTTGTCAGCATGAAAGGAGATGGTCAACAGACCATGCTGCTTTGCCAGGGACGGTCTGACCTCTCTCTTCTAGGCTTTTGAATATTAGCTAAAACATTGTCTTCCCGCATAGTGTCTTTTTTAGGCAATGCCAAACTGAAAGTACTTCCAACATAGCAAATCAAAACCAAGAAAATCTATACTGCTCAATACTAGGAGTCTAAACAAAAAACTCCACACCCTAGAAGCTCTATTTACCCTAAAGAATGCTGACATCTGTGCAGTCACTGAGATATGGTTTAAAGCCATGGAGAGCACACCATCAGTGTTAGGTTATAATGCCTTCCATATGTTTAGACCAGCTACTTCACAGGTAGGGGACTAAAGGTGGAGGTGTCTCTATTTCTATCAAAGATAAATATACTTCAAGGCTGGTCAAACAGGACAATGCATTTGAACTGCTCCATGTCCAAATCACCATAGGCAAAATCCAATACCACTTCCTTGCAAGCTATAGGTCCCCCTCTATGACCCAGGAAACCCATGCCATGTATTTTTCTTTCCAATAATTTTTATTTTTGTTTTACATTTGCAAAAACCATAACCATTCCATATTTACAAAATGACCATATTTGCATGTTATACATTGTGGATAAAGTAGAAACATGTAGGTCATACAACATACCTAATTACAATATATACAAATATGCTGTCCCAATTAATGTCATTAGTCTAAAAACAACACATACAAAATTATACTTCATCCATAGTTAAGCTGTGTACTGGTGGGAATACTTCCAGTTGATAAGATATGGGGTACCTGGTGCTTTATGCTAATAAGATGTTATAGGACTGTTCCCAGATTGCTCGGGCTTTCATATTTTTGTTTCTTTTGTCCAGTACTATTTTATGTGCTAGTAGATGTTTAATAGCAGATTTCTGAAATTCCTCCCAAGAGATACTTACAGGATCTAACCATTTGCGAGCTATATATAGCTTCATTAATAAGAAAATTGTTATAAGTGGGTTAGCTTGTTTTCCTGAGATGTTGGACGGGAGGAAGTGTAATAGAGTAAATTTCCATATTAGTGTTGATGCTTGATCCCACATTTTTTGCAGTTGTAACTTAAGGGAATTCCAAAGCTTGAAAACACATTTACAACTCCAGAATATATGTATTAGGTCTGTAATCTGGTCTTTACGGTGTGGACAGTATGATGACTTAGCTGCATTGAATTTGTGAAGAATTGCTGGGGTGAAATAAGCACTATTATTAATCATGAGTTGCGTGTAAGAGAGTTTTTTTTAAGTGGAATAGTTTTCAATGTTAAGTTGATTGCCTTTCTGTTTGCTGGTCACCCATATCAAGTTTTAATTTTCTCCAGTAATTAGAGAAGAGAGGGTCTTTCTGGAATTTGATTTCCCCTATCATTTTGTATGAGTTCGTTATTGCTTTCCTTGACATTAACATAGTCTTCCAAAGTAGGGTGCAGTTTTCAATGTCACTTTCGAGTATGGTAAGGTTGTGGAGGTAACTGGAACACACCTCTTTGATTTGTCTTAACATTATTATATATACTTTAGGTAAGTTTAGATTACTTCTTAATTTATGAATTGTGCTATTAAGAAATAGGTAGATATCTTGGATTCTCATGTTTTAACCGAGGGAAAGAGTCTAGGTTTCTTATTTATTTTTAAGTTAGGATTTTTATGGAGGGGTTGTAGTATTAACATAACTTGTCCAAGGTTTAAGGAGTGAAAAAAGTTTTTGTGTTATATTTATAGAATGTTTTAGTGGCTCTATTATGTTATAGGCTTGTAATTTTTTTTTATTTAAGAAGGGAAGCGCTTTGGGATTGATGTCTAGTGTTTTTATGTACCTATAGTATATTGTTACCCAGGCCGGTGAACCAGTCTTTGCAGAGAGGTTATACTCTGCTATTCTCAGTATTCTATTAGTGTTGATAATAGAGTAGTAGGTTTTGAAATCTGGCAAGTTCAGACCCCCTTTGTTCTTGGGAAGTGTTAGTTTTTGATAGGAGATTTTGGTCTTTTTAGGTTCCCATACAAATTTTGCTAGAAAGGTATGAATTTGTTTGAAGAATTTACTATGTATAGTTATCTGAGATGTCATAAATAGATATATTAATCTAGGTAGTATGTTAATTTTAATTATTGATACTTTAGACAAAAACAGTAGCTTAAGGTTATTCCATCTTGTACAAGCTTGTTTTATGTTTTGCCATTTAAGAGTTACGTTATGTTGGTAGAATTCCTTGTTATTCTGAAAGAAAGCAATCCCCTGGTATTTGGCTTCTTCTTTTATTTTTATTTTGTCTAAGAGAGGTATCAGGGAGATGAGTCTAGGTGGCCTTAAGGGGAATATATTAGTTTTATTAAGGTTTAATTTATAGTTAGACATGTATGAGAATTGTTCAATTGTGTTTATTATTTTGGTCATGTCTGAACTTGGTGTAGTAAAGTATGTGTTTAAATCGTCTGCAAATGCTGAGAGATAAACTTTGAAGTTATGTATTGAGGGGGGATTATGATATGTATTTTAATATATAGAAATAGGGGTTCTAGGTAAAGGTTGAAAAGAAAGGGTGATAGTGGGCAGCCTTGTCTTGTTCCATTTTTTATCCAAATTCTGTTTGACCATGTTTTGTTTATATATAGGGATGTATATGGATTACTGTACAGAATTTGAATGATCTGTATACAATTTTTAGGTATGTCAAAGTGAGGAAACGTTTGCAGCAAGAATTCAAGACTGACCCTATCAAAAGCCTTGTGGGCATCTACTACCATTGTGAAGATGTTGGTATTTCTCTGATTTGCAAAGGATATTAATGCTTCTAATGTTAGCATGTTGTCAATGGTCTGTCTAGGTGGTGTAAACCCAGATTGTTCTGGAGAAATGATTTTCTCTATCAGATTTTTAACTCTGTTTGCGAGTATTGAGGTCAGGATCTTGGTGTCTATATTTAGAAGAGAAATGGGTCTACAGCTATCTGGATTTTTAGGGTCCGCCTGGTCTTTTAATATAAAAATAGTTTTAGAGGCATTAAAGTGAATATCATGTATGTTATTTATTATATAGTTCAGCATGTGGTATAATAATTTGGCAACTAGTGGACTGAAGGATTTATAAAATTCTGAGGTAAGACCATCCGGTCCTCGGGCCTTGTGTGGTTTTAGATGTTTAATTGTTGTGGTTATCTCGTTAATATAAATGGGCTCAGTTATTTTTTTTTTGTTGATCTAAATCTAGTTTAGGGAATTTTAGCTTTTGAAGAAAAAGATACCTATCCTCCTTTGAGGTTTATAGGGTTTATTCTCCATATGTTTGAGTATATATTTGTTCAAATACTTTGATAATTTCCTAATTTCTTGTATAGTTTTTCCTTTGGTAATTTACTTCTGCTATAACTGAGGTGGATTTTTGTTGAGCGATAATGCTGTCCAATGCTCTGGGAGGAATTTGGGCTTCTTCTGCATAATTAGCCAACTGTCTTGTCTCATAAAAAGATAAATGTTTGTCCTCAAGCATATATAGGTCTCTCTGTAGTTTTAGGAGGTCCATTTCCATTTGATTATTAGGGTTATCAATTCTTTCTCGCATTGTTCTATTTTCTCCTTTATTTTATGTTCCTCTTTCAGTTGGATTTTTTTATAATATGCTGCTTTTTTAATGAAAGTTCCTCTGATTTGTGTTTTGGTTGATGCCCATTCTATATCCATTGATGTCTGGGAATTGAAGATATTTACAAGGGATGTTTTTAATATATCCTCAATCTCTTTTACTACATCTGTTTTGAAGATCAGGTTAGGATTTAATGACCAGTTATTAGCTCTATTGTTTAAAAACCTTTTTTTGTCCCAGTTGATACTCAGTGTAACTTTGGAATGATCCGACAGAAATCTAGTGTGTATGACTATTGTAGGGTCCATGTTAATGAGTATGTCTGAGATTAAAAAGAAGTCTGTTCTCGCCCACATTTTATGGCATTGGGAGTAGAATGTGTAATTCCCAGTTTTGTTATCTTTATCCTCATATTTAAAGGAGTCATATAGTTTTGAATTCTTGTTTAAGTCCATTTAAAGCTATTGTAGCTTGTCTATTATGTAGTTTGGTCGGGTTCAATTCATCCTTTTCTGGGTTTTGATGTGTTCCAGTCACCACCAATTATTACATAATGATCTTCCAGTTGGTTTAGAATTGGGTACAGTGACATGAAAAAGAGATGTTGGTTGCTACAAGGTGCATATACATTTAACAACATTATGGGTTTTGGAAATACCATGTTAATAAATGTTACATAGCACCACCTTCCCTCTTGGTCAGCCTTAGTTTCAAGTATTTTATCCTGAAAATATTTTTTAATTATTATGGCCACCCCAGCACAGTTAGTTTTATCACCAGAAGTTATAATTTGTCTTATCCACTTTTTTCCCCCCAATATCTGTCCACTGCTCTGAAGTTAAATGTGTTTCTTATATTAAGATGAGATCAGCTTTGGTTTTCAGGGCTAAATGCAAAAATAGTTTCCTTTTTATTTATTTTGTAGTCCTTCAACGTTCCATGTTTCAATTTCCCCCATTTATGTGATAGTGTTTTAACTGATCTGTATGTTAATTTACATTTATGGTTTTTGTATGTGTTGTTATAGTGTGTCACTGGACAGCATCTAACTATTCCCATCCCTACACTGTGCCTACCCACTATACCCCTGGACCAGGAATAAACGGAGGAATACAATGTGATTTTAGTATGTACCATAAGATTCCCACTGGTATTAAATTGTGTTTTTTCTTCACGTATACGTTTGTGACATGGTGTCCCCCTTATTTTACTAAATACAATATGGACAAAGCTTAACAGACTAGTTCTCTACAAAAAAACACTGCTGCGTTATATCCCTAGTCTCAACCTTTAAACTATTATACCATTAGAGTGCAGCAGTTAAAGTACAAGACATACAGCTTATAAGTTTATTATCTATTCCTCCTAAAAGTGCATTTTTAAACATGTTAATGATCAAATTCTCAGTTAGATATGGCAAAATATACAACAATGTAACCTATATTTTTAAGCCAGACATGTGATATTTAAATGATCCTTCTCCATATAGTTCTCTTACCTTCCCTCTTATTATATATATAAATTACCCAGCTTCTGTGTTCGGGCATTCTTCTTTAGCAATCTATAACAAACTCAGATTGCATTATTGGCATCTAAATAGAAGTGGGTATAGGAGGAAAAAAAAAAGATTGCAAGCTTAGGCAGGTATATACTGCTAAGACTTGCTTGTTTAGATATTTATAACTTCTGCAGTCAGTTAGGTTATATTCATATTGTCATATAATTCCTCTCCTTAAAACTGCTTAAACTCTCATTCCTGCAGTTATTCCAGTTAAACATCATTATTTCAATCAAGAACAATTTACTTGGTCTGGTTCTGCCAGACTCGCATCCAGAAATTAAGACTGGATTCTTTACAATAAGCTTGTATTGGAGAATCAAAGTCACAATTTTGGTTTGGTAAAACAGTACCTTATTCTTCTGATTCTTCAAAGTTATGTTTACAGGCTTTACTAGTCACCTTTCTGTCAATTGTTGTCTTGTTAGTTATTTTATGTCAATTTTTGTGATTTTGGTCTTGCTGTACCTTCCTTTTAGGTCATTTTGGTTTTATAGTGAAGATTTTGAGCTCGAACGGGGACTGTTTTAACATACCAGTTTCCTGGAAAATGGTGTCACCTTATATTATGCGCATCGGAAACGGTACTTGAATTTTAGTTCCTACCCGGTTTTCATTTCCTTTTCCTGTGTTCCTTGTGGCTCCCATTGTTGATTTAAGGGCCTAGGCAGCAAGGGGAAACTCTCAGGGTGTGTATCACATCAAAAATACTTATAAATCGGTCTGATTTTTACTCAAGGGTCATTTTTAATTTCCAAGCATTTTATTTAGTTTCTGGAGGTGGAATCTGCTTGAAAACTGACAGGAAAGTTTATTTTGCTTCCTTGGGGTTAGCAATCATGTATTTAATATCTTTTACATTGAAAATTAGAAGGTTTGGGTATTTCATCTGGAACTTTATTTTCTTTTCTATCAGAAACTTGCAGTATGGAGATAGAAGTTGCCTTGCTTTCCTTATCTGAATAGGCAGATCTTGAGCAAAGGAAATTCCACTATTATTCCAGGCGAGTGTCCCTTTCTTTTTTGCTGCAAAGAGTATTTTATTTACATCTTGATAATTAAGATTTTGGCATACACAGGTCTTGGTCTCAAGGATGATTGAGCTTCTCTCAGAGCTCTGTGGGCTCTGTCTATTATTATTTGTTGTGTTGCTTCAGAATCATCTAGAAAAGATTTTAGTGTGAGTTTGATAGTTGGTATTAGATCAATGTGTGACACAGTTTCAGGTATTCCCCTTATGATAATATTGTTTCTCCGAGCTCTTGCTTCTAAATCTATTATTTTTGCTTGTAGACTTTGCAGCTCTTTGCCATGGGAATCAGATCTCTGAGATACAGAGTCTAATTTTATTTCATTTTCTAATATCTTTGCTCCAGAGTTTTCAATTCTGGTTAGAATTTGATTAAATGAGTCTCCAAATGTTTGAAACTGTGTGGATAAGTCCAGTATTGCTTGTTGAATGGGCAATAAACCTGTTTTTATTTCTTCCAGGCTGGCTGGCTGTTCTGACTTGGTTTTATTTGCAGGCTTGGAATTGTCAGATTGCTTATTTGTCCTCTGTCTTTTTGGAGTTGTGTCTTTGTCTGGTGAGGCTAGTATCGAGAATTTGGATTTAGTTGTTAAAGTCTCCATATTATTTTCTTCTTTCGACATCTTGCTTTTAGGTAAGTTTTGCAGACTTTATATATGACTGCAGGGCCACAGCACCACATGGCTACAGATGATTTCTAGAATCTTAGTTGATCTTTTTGTTTTAAAAGGAAGCTATTGCTTTTTTTCCCTTCTTTTGAATGCTGTTTGTTGTCTGGAATAGATATGCATTCGTATTTATTTGTTTTTTAGTCTGTGCTGTCTTCTGGGTTTATTATAATCCAGGGTATTTCAGAGAGCTAGGTATTTGCAGTGCTCACAGAACAGTGGCCATCTTGAACTCCATTCCATGTATTTAAACTTATTAGAAACACTAACCATCCAACCCAATACCATATCCAGTGATGACTTTAATTACCCCACTTTTAGCTAGGAATCCTTAAACAACACCAAATGTACATACACAGAGATTCTTGGATTTTGTAAACACAAACTTCTGGACCAGATTAGTCAATACACCAACCAGGGGTGTAACCATAGTGGATCTGGTCCTCACTAATATAAGAGAGTGCTGCATACCCCCTACTGTAATGCCTTCCCCTGGTAAAGTCAGAATACAAAATGGTGTCCTTTGAAGTAAAAATAAAACCTGGACTCCCAGCTAAACCTGGAATATTCGGGAACTATTCTAAGGCTAAAGTCTTGCTATTAAGTGATAACCTTACAATATTTCAAGCCCCCGTAAACTGAGAGAATACTGCTACCTATGCAGAACTGTTCAGAGAAACCCTATACAAGCATGTTAATAGCTGCATAGAGGCAGCTGTACTCACCAGGAAAAAGTACAGAACTAACTCAAAAAACAAGTCACCCTGGTGGAATAACAAAATAAATAGGCTGTATAACAGGAGAAAGAAAATCATGGCAAAAATTAGGAGGTGCAGCACCCAGCAGGATGAAAGCACTCTCATCAAACTAAACAACTCAGAGGACAAATAACATCTACCAAAGCCAAATTTCAGGTAAGTTTGGCCTCCCAGGCCAAGGACAGCCACAAAGCATTCTTTAGCTATGTCCGCAGCTTCAAAGGCAATACACAATTGTGTGCAGAGCTCCTTGTAAATGGAGCCATCTATAGTGAGCCAGAAGAGATAGAAATCCTCCTAGCTGATAAATTTAGCTCCAGCTTTACCTCCCTCTCCCCCTCAACCTTCCCTTAGGAAATATCATCAAATATAACTTCCCCCTACTATCACTAGGGAACAGGTCCTTAATGCTCTCTCTAAGACCAAGAACACTGCATCAATGGGCCCAGACTATATCCAAGATTTCCTTCTAAATAGCATGAAACATGACTTATTAGGGCCTCTGTAATTATTATTCAACTATAGCCTCCAAACAGGTTTCATGCCTCATGAATGGAAAAAGGCAATAGTCATTCCTCTGCACAATGGTGGGCTTATCTACAGACCCATATGTCTCACTAGCCTTGTATGTAAAGCCATGTAAAGAATCATGTAGATAATTACTAGAGATATAGTAAATCCCCAGACACTGGACCCAACCCAGTCTGGTTTTGTCAAGGGCAGATCATGCCTTCTCAACCTGGTGGACCTCTTTGAGAAGGTAATCAAAGCAATGGATGAGGGCAAAATTGTTCACACTGCATACCTTGACCTGGCCATGGCATTTGACACAATACCCCACTTGACCATTGTTGACAAACTCAAGAGGTTAGGTACAAACCCTTATGCCACCCGGTGGATACCCAAATGGCTCAAGGACAGAACCCAGGAAGTTAGAATTGTGGAGTCCACCTCTACAAATAGGCCAGTCACAAGTAAAGTCCCTCAGGGATCAGTCCTTGGACTGCTCCTTTTTGGCATTTACTTCTCAGAAGTCAAGGCCAATGTCAGTGGTCTCTGGCTGACTAAATTTGCAGATGATTGCAAATTAGGGACTGTCACTGAATCTCACACTAACGCAAATGTTCTCCAGGAGAGGCTGACACAGACAAACAACTGGTGTCAGAATCATGGACTAAAACTAAATGCCAAGAAATGCATAGTATCCTTTGGGAAGTCATCCATCCCTGGTAACTATCATATTGACAGCACACCCCTTAGAGATGACCCGGTAGTCAGGACCTAGGGAATCACATAGATAGTAATCTAGCCTTTGACCATCATGTGTCTACAGTGGTAAGGAAATCATTCTATATTGCACAACTTATAAATGGAGGTATGGCATCTAAGTCCAAGGAAGTCATTGTTCAACTGTATTTGGCATTCATCAGATCTATCATTGAGTATAATGCCCTATTTGGTATGTACCTAACCAGGCATATCCAACCATTTGAATGTTCACAGAGGTTCCTCACTAAAAGAATACAGGGAGTAAGAAAAATGTCCTATGCAGACTGCCTCAATGCTCTATTCCTGTATTCTCTCCTACTGGCATTTGAGGGAAGATCTATGCCTGGCATACAGGGCACTGTCAAAACCCACTCTGATGGACCTCCTGCATATTCACAAAACAAACAGCACCAGAATTACCCATTCTAAAGACTTAAACCTTGCCTGTGATATAAAAAGGACCTGGTGGAGAGATAGGTATGTATTTCAGAGACTATCCCGTCTATGGAACAGGCTACCCATCCATGTGAAGCAGAGTTCCTCCTTAACCCAGTTCAAGTGCAATATGGGAAAAATGGATGTAAAACCAGAAATTCATCCCTGGTTTGGCACCTATGTCTCTAATGAACACTGGTAAACTGTAGATGGTTCGTCTCCCAATCCCCTGCTTACACTTATCAATGGTATCAGAACTTGTCAGAGATTTGGAATGCATGGCTAGGCATAAAATGGCCCTTGTGGTAGTTAGCCTAGTAAACATCTATGGACCTATAAGTTACATCAGATTTAGGAAACAGTACTATGAAACTGTTCCACTCACCATTTGATTCTTCTGTTGCTTCCACTGTAAGTATCTTAAATACTTTCTTCTGTACTGCCTTTTTGCGATTTTTATATTCTGCAAGTCTTTGTCAACTTTTTCTCATGGACTGGTGTGAATATGATGTTGAATCAATTATGCTCTACCAGGAAACAGATAAAGCACTTGCTTGTTCCTTAATGAAAAATGTTGTATTTATTTATTCTGTTTGTACAGCATATTGTCTGCCTGTTCTGTTTTTCTTCTTCACCAGAGTTATTAGATTCTTGTTGCTAAACTAACTACAGATGCTTATACTTTCTCCCATAGCTTCAGAACATTGATGTGGTATTTCTGTTCTGATCTTTTCTTTGCAGACTGTCTGATTCTGTAGTTTACTTTATGTAACTTTCTATTAATTCAGATGGACTCTGCCTTTTACCAAAAAATGTGATATTGCTGTAGACACAAAACTAATATGATCTCCATCTTTAAATTCTCTGATCTGCAGCTTGGCTTCTTTCCACACAATCTCCCACGATACAGGCACCACAACTTTCAGCCTATTTTGTAAACTGGTGTAATCCTCAATAACACTTTAAATGTGATATAATCATCTTCATACATTTCTCTAACAATACCCAACAGTGTGTGAGGATGGCTGCTTTATGATAACGCTTGCGGCATTTCTCTAATGACAGATGGGAAATATGGTATTATCCTCTCTGTTTTTTTTCGAAAACAGTCTTTATTGTTTTTTTAAATTCTTCACTAATCTATCTGATGATGGAGCATGTAGGGTTTCTATTGCTTGGCCTTAAAACACTGGCACAGCTAATGCATTATTATGGATATAAATGAAATCCTTGGTCTGTGCATATTTTTTCATGAAGCCCTACCATGGGCAACAATAAGACTATTTCACTAGCTTTAGGTTTAGCAATTTCCTTCTATACTGCAATAGTTTTATGCACTTAGCTTTACAATCCAGTATAATTGACCAAAATCCATCACAGAATTTTATAAACAGTGCAATAGTTATAATCTATTACAATCAAAGTATTTTCAAAATCTGGGTGTGGGTCTCACTATATTTTCAGCACATCCAGCAAAGATGATTTCAATTTCTTTTATTGTCCAGGGCCAGTTAAACCCTACTAGGATCCTCGTTTAGCTGTATCATTTCACAGGCACCCCTCTACTACTATTCTGGAAGGCTTGACATCAACATCAGGCATACTCTTTCTTTCTGGCTGCTTACTCTTGCTAACAAGTCATTTTGTAACCTAAGCATGGATAAAAAGTAGAAATGTCTTCTTCAGCTTCTTCTTGATAAGTCTAGCTCTAGTTCCTCTTGCTCTTCTCAATGTATTATCTTCACACTATTTTTTTTTTAACTTAGCTAGCTTACATGAAGATAAGGCAATATACAGTGTACCGCAAAGTCAGGCTTTCATGAAGTAAAATACACTGTTTCCTCTCTTACTGACATAGGCATTGGTATCTCAATATCTAACTTGTATACTAGAAAACATGGCTGTTATCAGAATGATTTAGTACCAGTAGAGTAGCTATTGCCATCTAATCAAATTTTTCTTCTTTCCTTCCGTTATTAACCAGATGCAAACAACCCTCTTTCTTCTGCTTAGAATTCAAAACAACAACAATATCATTAGTCCAAACTGTCTCAGAGTAAACACTACCTTTTTTAATCTACTTAATGCTCCTTTCAATCTATTTATGGGTGAATGAATACCAGCCTCTCACTTTTTTCCCCCCCTAGGTTGCTTTTAATGTTAATGGTGTACCAAAGAGCAAATTTTATATTCAGCTTTGATTTTCCATTCCTTGTACATACCCACTGTTTGGAGTCTTTCTTTCTTTGATTTTTTTTTCTGCCTTACATTAACAAAAGTGGGTTTAGAAGTCCACCAAGACATTTTTTTTCCTTTTGCCACACTGTTGACATTTTTCTTATTCATAATGTTTTCCTCTAACACTCTCCTGCTGCTGATTTATTTATTTATTTTTTACTTATGGGCCTTCCATATTAGCTTGACCCGATAATTATGAATTCTGTTCAGGTTGTGCAGTTTTCATTGTTAGTTGCTTCATACCCTCAGAATACAATCTTTTACTGACCAATCCCTTCTCTTGAGTTCTACTAGTCACTTTTACTGTATGCTTCACAGCACTTTCAACTTAAATGACACCTCCGCTCTGTCATTTCCAACACTTCTAGGTTGCTTTGCTACTTCTCTCTACTTTGCAACACTTTCAGGTTACAATATTTTATTGTGTAAGTCTCTAGCTGCTACTGGTTCTACTCTTGCAGTCTGCTTTGTCATAGGTGCATTCTAATATATTTTATTAAAAGGTACACATTATTTTTCTTTCCGTGTCCTTAGCCAAATGTTTGTAACTCTGGGGCTTTCTAACACTGAACCTTGATCTTATTTTTTTGACTGATACACACTAATGAATATGTCTGGTGACTTGCCACAGCAGCAGCTCTTTATACTCAGTGATATAAACCCAAGGGCTTAGACACCTGCTCTAACACAAGAAAACAAAATGCCTTGTTTTCATCATAAAAAGTCTTGTGTCTATATAATGCATTTGCTTCATTCTTGTGCTTAACATCATAAACATGTCTTCTAAATAGCGAGCGCTCAGTTTTACCTACATAAGAAAAGCAGGCATCACAAAAAGCAAAGTATACCAAACCAGTGGTGTTGCAAGTGAAGCTTTACTTAAAATAAAGGGTGTAATCTATAGTGGGTAAGTTGACTACCTCCTCCTCGTATATATAAAGACACTGTTATCAAACCCCGTGTTTTCTAGTGCCATTTGTAGACCCTCCAACAAACTTATACTACACATGGGCACTTTTTCAATTTTCGCCCTTAGATTACCACACCTTTTAAAAGTGAAATGGGGAGTATCATCAATGAGTGCTTTTATGCCAGGATCAACCCCCAAAAAGTTCTAATTAGATTTAACTATGTTTATAATGGTGGTACTTTCTTGAGAATATCTTAACACCATTTTATAGGTAAAACTTGCTCTGTTGTACTAGCTGTAGTGTGTATTCCAGTCAGCTACTGACATATACAGAAATTGGGGATTTGGCACTAACCTTGTGAGTTTTTGCACTTAGTTTTCTACAAAGATCACTCCTGTGTATGTGGTATCACAATATAGCATATTTAAAATGTCAAATCTTTAGGTGTAAAATTTCCAAATGCACATTGATTTGTGAGTTAATGTGGTCATAAGACTGTCTGCACTTATTTACACGCAGTAAATTGCATTCATTTTTTAGGCAATTTTTCAAGCATGGTTATTATTCTGTAATGTCATATTTTGTCAACTTTAGTGTAACAGGATTCTAAAAATTGCTTCCACTGTCATTATTACAGTGACATAATTTAAAATTATATTATGTAATAAGTCACATTTTGAACCTGTTCCTTATTTTCTCTATACTGTCTGATTTTATTTAAATGGTACATTTTAGTTGCCACTTTTACAAACTATGTCAGCACAAATATGATCAGACATTGGCTTTGGTGTGGATAGTAAAGATATCTCTCAACCTCTTAGAACAAGAATTTTGGACAAAGTCCAAAATAAATGGGGGACAATGGCCCAAAATATGGGCAGATATAAAATATTGCTCTTATAAGCTTAAAAATGTGTTAGAATAACAGGACTTGAGTTAGCATGCATTTTCTGAATGATATGAAGTCTAAAACTCAGACATCATTATATAGTGACTTAAGTCCTCTGTGATTTGCCAGAAAGACACAAATGTTAGGAGGTACAGACAAAAATATGAGGCAAAAATATGGACAGCTGAGAGGCATGATGGTAAATGAAGCCATTCTTTTTAAGGGCAAAAAAACCTTGCAAGACAATACCTGCTGGGAGATCTTCATTTATGGACTTAGATCCACGAATCAGTGGAGATACCAGAAATAAATAAACTACATAATAATTAAGACTACAAAGAACCCAGATGTAAAAAGAAAGATGGGAATTCAGACCCTAAAAAAGCCTAAATAAGTGTGATAATTAATATTTTACTGCAATCGACCTATATGCATAGTTTATTAATATCTGAAGCTAAATGTATATTGATTTAATGCAGTTCACGTGCAATGGAATGTTATTTGATGTACAATGAAAGGCATATATATGAAAGCAGAGAGCAAAAGTAATTTGCAACAACCTGTCCTTGACAAACACAAGCTTTTTATCAGTGGCTACACAACTAAAGATAAGTGAAGAATAGAATTACACATTTTAAATTGTTTTTGCATACACCAAGTGGACTTTTTTATATTGGGATGATGACACCCTTTTTATATGTACATCTCAAATAATTTCAAAGAATTCTACAACAGAAATACACAGAAAATTTTCTGTTTTTCTTATTTTTTTATTTAAGTTTAACGTGAGGCAATTATGCAATTATTTAAAACAAATCACTCACTGATTTCTTATCAGAAAATTGATACTCTCACATTTCATTTCAGTTTTAGTATTTAGATAGCTGTCAGTATGCCATTATATTAGATCGGCTAAATGTACTTATATATATATATATATATATATATTGCTGTCTTTTCATCTCTTTTTCATTCTGACATTACATGTCATTAACAATCAGTGATTATCTTAAGTTGGTAAGACAGCTTAAAATCATTTGTATGTCATCCACTACTTTCTTTGAAAAGAGAAATAATTATTTTCCTTATACTACTGTTATTTTTCGAGGATGACTGTTTTCACACTTCTGATAAATGCTTACACTAGTAAATGCAACAACCTCTTATTATAACTTGTTTCACAGGGGCTGAAGTGCAGTTAATGCGATACTATTCTATAATGTTCTCATCATGTTTTATTCACCAAGAGGTAAGAACGTGCGACTGATTGCATAGCGTAGAATATCACATCTATGTAAAGCATCCTCTTCTAAATTGCCATCAGGCAAGTAGATAGCTTTATATCCCAACTTTCCAAAGGATAAATATTCAAAGTATCTGTTTTGTCTGTCTTTGGCTATTATCTTCCCTAAGTTCAACTACCTGGTCAAATCGAATCTCGGTGAACTTAAGCCCAGGAAAAATAGTTTAGTTAGTCAGACAGTTAATAAAACAGTAGCCTATAAGCATAACAGAAAAATGTAAAGAAATGGATATAGCTTCTAAAACAAATGCATGCAACTCTTGTCATTTGAAAGTAAAAATTGCAAAATCACTTAATGCTTGTGAAAGGCCATCATCTGTAATGTCTGGGGCAAATGTTAACGCTTGCTTCAGAAAAAAAAAAGTCATGCTGGTGCTGCAATTGGGTCTAATTATATCTTGTTTGCCACAGCTCCTTAACTGACAAAGCAATTAAAACAGATCACTCTGGGTTGCATACTGGGTTAAATACTATAAAAGAATGAAGTTAGATTACTGAATTTAAGGTCATACTTAATAACCAAGTAAGATTATGCAACAAAAAGAATATGTAGGTCTGAACTCTTGTTACTTTCGCTAATGTACAAAGTATAATGTTGGAGTTGCATATTTTTAATTACAATAGCACTGACAAATGACACAACCTTTAAAAGAGATCCTGTTTTTCTTTGTTTTAGTTTTTAAAGTAAGAAAAATGCCCATGGCATTGATGTTCAGAGAGTAGACCTGTATGTGCCTGGGACTAGTGTCTACTCACTCGGAACTGATTTTTCCTGACAGGCACAGTACATGAACAAAGCAAACTGAAACTGACCTCATCACCACCAATCATATCACATCACTTGGCACAGTGGGAATATTTAGCCTGACACTGACCTAGTTTGCTATTTAAAGAAACTGCATAGTCCTTTTTGAAAAAGCAAGTTTAATTTTTTTTCATAATTCTTATAATATTTCACTTGTATTTCACCATCCCTATAATAATGATACTGAATTATTATCATTAAACACTGACAAACGTGCTGATACATTATTTCTTCCTTTCAGCATTTGTCTTAAAATCCTCACCTTTTGATATTTACATTAGGTACAGATTTGTACAAATCATACTTTTTTATCATTTTGAATTTGGAACAGTATTTCAAAGATTAAGTAACGCAAGTACTATAGGTCTGAATATGTCATCAGAGTATAAGGAACTGCTGTGTTCCATATACCTAAAATCCTGTGACTGCTACATTAAGGAGAATGGTCTTTGGTAAAGTGGGTTTGATTGCCTTGATAATCCTATGTATCTTTGGTTGCTCAATAAAAAAAAAAAATAATGTATATAACCTTTGTGACAGAAAAAAAATCAGACAAAATCTGAAATCACCAAATATATCAGCTCCAAAAAGTCTTCCATTCATAGCAATCTAAGAATAAAATCTTTCCTTAGAATCTGATATATGTGTGTTCACATAGGAGCTTGTAGGTATATTTGTGTTTGTATATAGTGTGGTGGGGGGGGGTGAGAGAGAGAAATGCATTTATTCCTAAATCATGACTAAACAATTAACAACAAACTTACCTTTTGCCTAGTCTATTCTACCTTTCTTACTCTTGTTTAAGTGTGAAATTGACAAGACTGGGACTTCCCTAGTACAGCTGGTGGAAGTGCAAGGCTTCATTTAGTGCTTGCCATTGAGAAGTACAACCACAGTGGTTTCTATTACTATGCTGACAGTTAATTAAAAATTGTGGGCATTTCAGTTTTCTACACTGTTGGATACTACTATATTAAATGACTAGGCAAAACACAGCTCCAGACAGGTACCTGCTTGAAAGTTACAAGACCATAATTGTGATCTTTGTGAGGTACTATCGTATTGGAGGTGGTATATATACACACACACACACACATATATATATATATATATATATATATATATATATATATATATATAGGGATAAGTCCTCATGCAACAAAAAGGAAAACTTGAAAGTTGGAACAGTTTCACAAGTGGTCTTTTAGCACTTGATTTGCACTTTATTTTTCAGTAGTGTACATAAAATAACTACTCTTGTGAATGGAATGTATTATTAAAATGAAGCAAAGTTAAAAAATAATAAAAGACCAAACAAAACACAGACCAAAATTAGATGATTGTGGAATGACACCTACATCATAACTGTCACATGTCTTTATAATCTAGAACAAAATAAAGTAATTAAAAAGGCAGGAATAAACAAAATATAAAACAATTCAATAAACATTCTGAGACTACTAAAACACAAAAAACTTACTTTACAAAAAATCATTGAAGGACTTGTGATTTTATAATAAAAGTAAGTATTTGAACTAGAAAAGAAAAGTGGTTACAGAACATACACAAGCTATGATGATTTAGGAATTGTTATAAATAAAAAAATTCAGTTTAAACAACATATTACAGCTAGTAGGCAGTATGCTGAAAAGTTGTAACATTCACTTCTGAATGATCAATGTGCCTGTACTCTTGTAAAGGTATAGACACAGATAACTACATAATCATATCACATTATTATGTCACAATATTGCATTAGCTTGTGTGCCTGCATATGCAACACACTGCTTCAGTGCGCCTCCTTAGTAGATACTATTCAAAGAATTAAAACTTCAAATAATTCTTTACAGCGAAAGAGAGAGAGAAATTTAATGGATACTAAGATTTACACAAAAAAATTGGAACTCCAGTAAATGTTATCACTTTAGAATTGCAATAGCAACTTTATAGCTATATCTTTGAGCACTGGTAACATTGATAGATATGTAATGCAGCTGATATTTGTCTTAAGATGCAGTAGCTAAAGAGAAAGTTGCTGCCATCCTGTTTCCTGAAAAAAATAAGCTTTTTTTTTTTTTAATTTAGTACTAGTTTTTTTTTTTTTTTCAAAATATACTTTCTGGAATTATTTTAAAAAGTGCAGTTTATATTACTATCAGTATAAACTGAAAACAAATCTGGTATTGTAAAGTTGAAAAGAAAGTTTTCATTCTTAATCAGCAACATTTATTTTTATTCAACAGCATGGTGTCAAATATTGTTACTGGTAGACATTCAATAAAGTTGTATATTGCTTTCCATTGTAAATATATGCAGGGAATAACCATGAGTGCTCCACAGTCAAAAAACGATTATGCACCTTGCAGGTTTTTACATATGCTGCAACAAACGGAGATATTTCTGGAGTACATCAGAGCAATAGTGCATAAAAGTATATTGGGTATATTGGAATAGTTGTTACTGAATATGCTATGCAAAACAATCTTTTTGAAATACATGGTTAGAATGCTGCTGAATTATTTCACTGCAGAGTACTTTAGTACTTACAGACAAAGCAGCAGTACTGTTGCAAGCACCTTCTTGGATATTATAATGAAAGCTTCTTATAGGAGAGCAGTTTCTTTCTGCTGATATAGCACTCTATAATCATAATTTGTGATCAAACTTCTAAAGGGCTAATGACATTTGAAAAACTGCTTAGAATATACTTGCCAAATGAAAAGCCTTGGTGCTGCATAATGGATGAAAGGGTTGTGAGAGAAAGAAAACTCAGCTATGTTGAAGATTTAAGACCAAAATCAGAAATGTTTCTGTATTAGATTATGCCAAGCATGAATAATGTGCAACATGTTATGTAAAAGGAAACATAGTACTGTAGCATTAATTTGAATTCTGTGTTATAATTGAGAGTCAGAAGAGTTATCTTTTTCTGTCAGTTCATAAAGGATAATATAGAAAAAGAATACATGTTTTGAGTATTAATGTTCAGTACCCTTGTGCCAGTTTGGCTATCATTTAATTATAAATTTGTTAGCATATGTAGTGTATAGTGAATATATTGTAGCAGTATTGTTATGCTGAAGGTACCAGTTGTTGCCTCTATATGTTGTGTGACTTCTACATTTTAAACAATTTAGTAAAGGATGTTGCTGAATAACCACTATGCATTATTCCTCTTTTTTAATCATCTTGTCTGTTTATGTACTTAGCTGAATAGATATACTGCACAGTATCATCTACAAAGCTTTTTTGGCACCAACTGTTTCATGATTCACAAAATGTTCTAACATCGCAAAATATGTTATATATATAGTCTACACTTTTTCCTCATCCACTAGGCCTTGTATAAAACTTTTTGGGTCATCAGTAAATTGCTTATTTTGCACTTTTCCTTTATATCTATCTGTATCTTTTAAGTTTTTCTGCCTGTGCTGATATTTTTAGTTTATCTGTGATAGTGCACCACAGATCCTGATCTGTTCTGAGACTGTGAATTGCTTTTATCACATCTATTTTCTGAGTATTTTTGTTGATCTGTTCTCTCTTCTATAATCTAAAAATGACACTTCTTGTCTTAATTGCTTTCTATTTTTTTCTGTTAGATACTTCCATGATGATATTTGATTTTTCCACTTCCTTCCCCTTACTGCCCTGTGTTTTTGTGGCAAGACTCTAGCTGTTGTTAATTTAGTTGCACAGTAATATAGTCCATTTATTTCTGTTCTACATATACACAAATGTATATATTATACATGAATCTCTATGACCAGCCCTAATTACTGTGTTCATTTGGTTTATCAAACTTCTAACTTTTGGGGGGTTTATGATTTTCTGTAGTCTATCTCTTTCATTGATCTTAAATATGTCTGTCCATCTCCACTAGCCAAAATAATGGAAAAATGTATCCATCAACAATTCCTTGACCACATTCTCCAATATAACCTTCTAGCTGACTGTCAACATGGTTTTAGACCATTCCACAGTACCACCACTGCTCTCCTATCCCTTTACAGACTGCATTAATAAACATTGCAACAATAACACATACTCCTCTGCTCTGTTCATTGACCTCTCTAAAGCTTTTGATATGGTCAACCATCAAATACTACTCAACATACTCAACTCTTTCTCACTTGACACACAGGCATTACAATGGTTCAAATCCTATATGCACAATAGACAGCAGGCTGTCCTTTGGGATAATAACCTATCCAAACTTCTGCCTATTACCCTTGGTGTCCCTCAGGGCTCTATCCTGGGACCTCTACTCTTCTCCATATTCATTAATGACCTTTCTACTAATTTACCTCTACCTACCAGCATACAATACGCAGATGACTCCACTTTGATTTGTAAAGGAACCACCTTATCTGAACTCCAGTCCATCACCCAAACAGTATTTAACCAAGTAGAAAACTGGTTCCATCAACGTCGCTTTCTCCTTAATGCCAAAAAAACTAAACTATTACTATTTACTCCAACTATTAAATCCACCCCAATGGATTTCTCTATTATATCCATTGACGGTACAATCATAGCTCCTGACCAAACTACCAAACTCTTAGGTGTATTGATTGACCACAACCTCAACTTTGACTCCCATATTAATGCCACTATTAAAACTGTAAACAGAAAACTTGGATCCTTATATAGGATAAAGCCTTTTCTCACACCAGAAGCCAGAACTACTATTGCCCAGAACCATCTGATCTCCACCCTCCTCTATGCCTCACCAGTTTATACTAATATTTCCAAAAGCAACCTAAACAAATTGTCCACTTCTTATAACAATATTGCCAGGTTTGCTACTGGGTCCTCATTTAAAACTCATCACTGTCTAAATCTCAAACTTCTTGGATGGCTTGAACTAAATAGCCAGCTAGAATTTCAACAACTCTCCATTACCCATAAAATTCTGTACCAGCCTAGTAATACTCCTATTCTCAGTAGCCTCATCTCCCCCTACATAAACCTTACAAACCTTTGTTCAGCAAATAAACTACAGGCTACCATCCAGAAATCCCACAACAAGACTGGTGATTATCTTTTCTCTAATACAGTAGGGAAGATTTGGAACAAGCTTCCCACAAAACTTACATCTCTCTCATCATTACCACTCTTTAAAAAGCAACTAAAGATTCAACTAAAAACACAATGGCTTTGTCCTTGTACTAACCCTGACTAACCCCCCCAATATAACATTACTCTATAACTCTCTTCCAATAACCCTCTTTGCAGTATTAGCAATTTCATCCCCCCCCCCTTCTTAGTATCTTATTCCCAAGCTGCTTGCACTGAATATGCTCCTAACAACCTTGCCTTCTTCAGAGAGCTCTTATCTTTTCACCTTGTATATAAACCAATCTATTTCTTTCACTATGACTGTAACTACTTCCCCATGTACATACATTCAATAATTCTCTTCCTTTAATTTTCTTCTAAAGTGAGGATACATTCTTTGTTATCCACTTCCTCTTGGCATTCTACAGCAAGGTCCAAAGCATCTCCTTGTGCCACATTCTCTTCAGTTTCATCCTGTCTCATTCATTGCTCTTTCATATGTGAACTCACTGGCCTATCACTCCACAATTACTGGACCACAGTTTCCTCTTCCTTCTGTTGCTGTGCAACTCCAAGGAAGGCTCTAAAGTATCTTCATATAGCAACTGATCTAATGTCTCCCACTCCAATGCTTTCTCCTTAATTTGGTGATCCATTGCTCTAGTCTGCTGTGATGTTATCAGAGTTAGATTTTTTACACTAAATCTTTCACTTCACAGATAATCCATAACCTCGGTTTTTATTTCTTTAACTTCTCTATTACTAATTCTATTTTTTACTTATCTTCTTTGTTTTCTTATTGTTTGTATTGTAAAACTTTCCATATCCAGATGCCTTTGCCTATATTTGTCATCAGATAGCTTGTGTGCTGCTCTTTTTGCATGGATTAGTTTTGCTTTCCTTTTGCATCAATATTGTTCCATAATGAATCTCTTTTTCTTTCCCATGTCCATATTTTTTCTTTAGATGTCACCTGCTCCTCCTTACTTGGGGGACTTGTTCCACCATGCTGTGATATAACCTCTGTTAGACTTTCAATACTAAATCCTTCACTTTGCAGGAATTCCATAACCTCAGCTTCTATGTTTTTTTTTTTAATTTCTACTTTAATAATCTTCAGTTCTTCGTTCCCTCTTTCAGATTTTAATTTTTGTGTTGTGAAAGCTTCATATCTGGGTGCCTTTTCTTATAGGTCTCTCTGAATATTTTTGGGGCTGCTTTTTATATTGGTTAATTTGGCTTTCTCCTTTTCATAAATATTGCACCATATCAGATCTCGTTTCATTCGCATATCCATGCTTCTTTTTTATACGTTTTTTAAAAATCTTTAAATTTTTTTCTTTAAATTTTCACACTTCCTCATTTGCTTCTTTTTCAAAATGGCCCAAGTTTTCCTGATCTATATAATATTTTTCATAAATCTGTTGTATTAATGAACACACATTTTTATTTGAAGCTTCTGACAATTATTGTTATGCAAATATTTTTCTCTCTTCTAATTTCTCTCAATGTTTTTGTATATCTTCAGCCTGGGAATTCTGGGCTTCCTGCATGAAAGTAATCACAATTTCTTTCTTATACTCAATAGTCTACTCTATTCATCCTTATGGATCTTTTTTGACCTATCAGTTTTTGTGATTTTTGTGGACTAGTGCTACTTTTTTCAACAGGGGACCATCCTCCCCATGAGCCTGGCCTAACCTCATTGTAGGAATGTTTCCATGTCATGAGGATTCTACTCTGTCATTTTTTTCCCATTCCTGGCACCAGTGCACCTATCAGCATTGGGCATTTTTTTATTCTGGGTCATGTGCACCCAGCTATCTTTTTCATTGCACAGCTGACTAAGAGTTTGTTGTACAGATCTAGGGATGTCATTGTCCCCCTTTACTTAGTCCTCATTAGGCCAGTCATCGAATCCAATGCCCCCTTTGACATGTATCTGACCAGACATATGCAAATGGAATGCTCACAGAGGTACCTTACTAAAAGGATACAAGGCCGAAACAGCATGTTTTACATAGACCAAATGAAAGTCACATCACTATACTTACTTGGTATCCTACAGACTGCTAAGATCTAACCTGTGTCTGGCATACAATGCATCATCCAACTCAGTACTGATGGGTTTACTGCATATCAGCAAGTCAAATGGCATCAGAAATATTCAGACTAGGAATATAAACATTTTCTGCAACATCAACAAAATTGTTTGGAGGGACAGTTATATTTCACAGAGGATACTGCTGCTCTGGAAGAGACTCCTCATCCACATAAAACAAATATTCTTCCCTGTCCATGTCCATGTGTAACTTGGATCTACTAATGCTGAGAAACAGAAACTACCCCAGGACTGCCTAATGTACTACTAATGTAGAGAGACAGTTCCTAAATGCATTATCACATGCATAGGTTATCTCAAATTATCTATGGTATGATCCCACTTATTCTCATTAGGGGTAATATATAATTATTGACCACTGAATAGGCAAGACCAATCACTAACCAAATGGGATACATTAATTCAAGCAACAAGAGAGAAATTGGCTAGAATTAAGATGCCCCTCAAGGACAACTAGTCTCATACTTACCTATGAACTTATGAACCTAAAAGTGATAGTGTTATATTCCTTTTCATTCTATAATGCTTTTACACAAGAGTTTGAGTCACATCTAGAAAATAACCAAGTATAAAAGAACAGCAGGTGATATACTCTACTGACACAAAATGTCATAGCAAACTGAGAAAACATTTCGGTGTGCAAAGTTTATAAACCATACATAAATCAAGACCCAAGACAGGAAATGCTGAAGAAATGAATATTGTAAAGGATATGGAAAAAAAATGGAAGCCGGATCTTTACAAAAGTGAAAGAGTGAATTATACAGAAATAAAAGGACTTTAGGAGAGCAATACATGCAGAATAATGTTCAGGAACATGAATGAAATTTTAAGGAAGTCAGGAACTGAGCAACTTATGTAATGTTGAAGTGAATGAAAGTTATGAAAATGTTTACAGCATGAAAACAATGAGATGTTACTATGGTTTGTTTGGTTTTCTGTTACTGGGCATATATCCATGTCACTTATTAATGAGATGTTTCATAAATATGTTTTAAAAGGACAGGAAATGCTACAAGATGAAACACATACTTCCAAAGTGAAAGTTATTGTAGATTTTAAGAGAATAAAGGTGCAGATTACCTTATTTATGTGGGTTATTATTCTGTGTATAGAGAAGCATTACCTTATCTGTATGGGTTATTATTCTGTGTACACAGAAACCATACAATTACATAATACTGTTTTGCTCCAAGTATCAGACTCTGCCTTTGGTGGACAAGGTACACTGATGAATTCATGTCAGACAATAATTCATCATCAGTAAGCTAAGAGTTGTGTTCCTTTCAGAAACAACAAGAATTTAAAGAAACTACCTCATCATAGCTATTCACAAAGCAATGGGTAAGTACACTATACGGTCTAAACCATGAAGAAATAAATCAAAAATTACAATCTTTAAGGATTTCAGTAGCACAGTTACTGATGGGAGCACATCTCAAAGCTAAGCTACATATTTAACAGTCCTTAATTTTATCTCAAAAATTTAAAAAAAATTGTTAAAGAGCTGTTAAAGAAAGGATATTTTAGAATTACAAAATCAGGAAAGACTGAATTTTGCAATTAATGCAGAGAAAAGTAATTTATCTGCAGAAGGGAATCATCAAACAGAGGAAACAGATCTTGCTTCATGTGAGGTCCACATTTGTAAATAATGAGAAGGATGAAGACATATCTGACTAAACAGACTACCTTTGAAGAAGATCAGGTATTAGTACTGAAATTCCCAGGTATTGCCTTAAAATTCAGACCTAGATAAAGTACTGCCACTTTCTCCTAATGAAAAGGTTTCTGAGTGAAGCCAGCTCCACTGCCATAGAGAGAACCCCCTAAATATGGTCCTTGTGATCTAAACATGTTTAGCAGCTCAGACACTTGACAGTGTCAGCAGGAAGCCATAATCAATATGCATAACCCAAATGACAAGGCATCCCTTATGTTATTAATTGGTGTGCAGCAGTATTTTATTTTATTTATTTATTTTACATTTGTTTACTGGGAGAGTCCGACTGGCCATAAAACCCTTTTTCAGTGGAGGCCCAGGGAGAAAAGCACTATTGTTAGTAGACAATTTTGTTAATAGAAAAAATCTTATAATACAATGAAGATAAAAAAAGTAAACATTCATATTGGTAAAAGACTAAAACAGAAAAAAGCTGGTTGAGTGGAAGACAAGAACCTATAATCTTAGGTACAAATGCTTCTAGAAGACAGTTTATACAATAGTAGGCGGTAATGATATCGTGAACAGTGGGTACAATTAGGATACTTAGTCATATATACAGGTAACATAGTAAACTGGAAACTTAATGTCTACTAGATATTAACAGTGAGAATTCAAAATAAGCAAAAGGTAGTCATATGACTTGAATTCAATGTTCATTACATATGCAATTAAGATTTAAAAAAAGCTACTTCCAAAGTTTGGGCTACCCATTACCACTACATGTGCAAGTCCAGGAATTGGTAAGATGGACTTTAATGTGATGCTTGAAGTTTTTTAAGCTAGTTATAGTTCTGATTGGTTACTGGAATTAGTGTTTTATTAGTGGATCTTAGTGGATGGGACAATGATGGGTTCTAGGAGGACACTAGGCTATCTCTTATTATAGCAGACTACCTTGCTTAGGTCTGATTTGGAGAGGGAGAGGATGGAGTGGCGTGCAAAAGTTGAGTAAGAAAGAGGAAAGATGAAAGTGGTTGGATTTATTAGTTAGATTTGAGTTTTGCATCTTAAGTAAGTATTTATTACCTTGTGTACTTGAACTTCAGATTTTGATCTATAATAACACCAAGACATTTGGTGGAGGATGTTACTGGTTCAATCAAAGTGTTATTGTTGCCATGACATTGAAATAAGGAATCCAACACTCTAGTCATAGGTGACTCTATAGTCAGGCACACTGATGTTCCACCACAGGCTAAACAAGGAGAGAAAGTTACTGTCAGCTGCAGGGTCCGGGGAGGATCTACCACATAACACAACATCAGGTCACACTCCACAATTGCAAAAGTATGACTATATCATATCATTGTGATGTGAATGAAAGATTCAAATGACAAATTCACCACCATAACAGGTACAAGCAAGGAAAATCTGATAATGTTAGAAGTCTAAAACCTCAAAATGCAACTGAGGCACTCCAAATCAAAGAACATCGGATCGGTTCTGGTGACAGAGACCAGAGTGGTGACTTCAACTTATCCACACCACAGCAGGGGCAGCAATATCCTCCTGCCAGGTCAATTCCTCGCTGGTCAGATCCGACTACAAGCAAATCACCCTTGACATCCACATCCCCCCCCCCCCCCCATGAAAACAAAACAAAAACACATTTCTCCAAAGCCTTCACACAAGACAAATATACAGAATCAATTGATATTGCCAACATTCTGGCAGATAGGTTCAGTGCTTAACTTACCCTCTCTCTCATCCCCAAAAGGGCCTCTATCTATAAGGAATACAGTTCCTGTAAAATCAAGGCCACAGGCACCATTAGCCTGATGAGCCTGGTCTGCAAGGCTATGGAATGTATCATCATGGAACTTATAAACAACTTTTGACTGGTAATCTCCCACCTGGACCCCTAAAGTTTGTTTGGGTTTGTAAAAGACAGATGTCTCCTAAACCTGATAAACTTCTTTGAAGAGGAGTCAAAAGTAGATCACCATTAAGATGGGTTGCAAACTGGCTCACTGACAAAACCCACACTGTAAAAGTAGGAGACTCTAAATCCAACTTCAGACCAGTGACAAGTGGAGTACCACAGGGTTCAGTCCTAGGTCCTCTCCTGTTTGGTATCTACTTCTCTGAAATACAGGCTAACACAGAAGGTCTTTGACTAACAAAGTTTGCAGATGACTGCAAACTAGGGGCCATAATCAAAACTCCTACCGATGTGGACATGCTACATAAGGGCCTCACTGAGACAGATGCCTGGTGTCTAAGCCATGGCCTCAAGCTCAATGCAAAAAAGTGTATTGTCATCCCTTTTGGTAAAAACTCTGTACCCATGAACTACTACATAGGTGGTATTCTACTTAACACTGAAAGTGTGATAAGAGACCTTGGGACACAGGTGGACAGTAGTCTCTCCTTTGATAATCACATTGCCACAGCAGTCAGGAAATCCTTCTACATGGCACACCTCATCACAAAAGGTTTCTCATCCAGGAAAAAAGAGGTCTTTGTTCCCCTATACTCATCACTCATTAGACCCATTATAGAGTACAACTCCCCTTTTGGTATGTACCTCACAAGACATCTACAACTGGAAAGGCCACATAAATACCTCACAAAGAGAATTACCGGCCTCAAACAGATGCCCTATGCAGCCCGTCTCAAACAACTCCAGCTTTACTCTGTCACATATTGCCTATTCAGAGACGATCTCTGCTTAACATACAAAGCTATGTCAAACCCAGAGCTGATGGACATGCTCCACGTAAAGAAATCCCAATTGCTCCAAGCTACAAACTATAGGGACCTAAACCTTGTCACCACAATAAACAGAACATGCTGGAGGGATAGATTCCCTTCCCAGAGACTTACATACTCTGGAACAAACTACCTATCTATATCAAACAAAGCTCCTCATTAGCACTCTTCAAGAAAAATCTTGATGATTGGATGGGAGAAAGGAAATTCACCCCAGGGATCACTTCTGTGGCTCTGCTTAACAGGGGCACAGGAAAATAATTTTCTTGGGTGGCAAAAGCCAGGGTACCATTTGGCTAGGTTTATATAGGCCCTGGGGCACATAGCCTAGTAGCTACCTATGGAAACTGGACAGCAGATAGCTTCAGATGTTAATTTTAAGTAGATTGAGGGTAGGTTGAAAGCTACTAAGGTTGTGGGTTTTAGCCTGAGCAAGTATTTGTATATAGTATATGTTGGGACTGGTTTTATGGATAAGGTGTTATTATCTAGTAGAGATGTTAGGTTGATGGGCAGTGAAAGAGAGTTCAGGTTTTCTTTCCATGTTCATTCTTATCTGTTCTTCATGGGGAAGTAACATATTGCTGCATTCCCCTGGGGGAGATGACATGAAAAAGTGCAACTTGGGGATGTGGTTTCAGTTCACCATATCCCCCAATTTTTTTTTTGGTAATAAAATTAAAAACACACACATATGCTTTTGAAACCTTTTTGCATATATTTAAATGCTAGTATCACTAAAAAGGCATATCACTACAATGCCAGAAAAATGGGTGTGTATTGTTTCATTCCAATATTTTGCCAATATAAGAGTATTCCCTATTCAAAATAAGGCTTATTTATAACCAGTACTGGAACATCATGGAAATGTGCTCATAGGTATAATGACATGTGAAAACTAACACATCACAGAAGAAATCCTATTAAAATAAAAATTGTCGCCTTTGCTTTTCTGCCCTGCCCTCAATCCATTATGCTATGGATGCACTATAACTTTAAGAAAACAATCCTAACAAATGGCGTGGATGATTTAAATCTGTACAGCCCATCTGACAAACTTAAATTTCAACTACACTGCTTAAAACATTTGAAGAATGGCATTAAAAACTGACAAATATGTAAAGCAGCATTCATAACACCATAACTAAAGCAACATGAAAGTATCAATTAGGGAGATAAACATGATATGAATGAATTAGAAGAAGAAACAGTCTATAAATATTTTGGAAAATGTGAAGAGCCTCCAATACACTCATTATGAATAAACGAGAACAATGCTTAATAAATCATGTTTTACATGACTGAAATTAATTCAAAAAGCAGCTTTAGCATCTGGGATGTTCAAGCCATAAATCAACTTGTCTTCTCTGATCTAACTTACAGCTTTGGCATCACTGTCAGGATGTAAGTATGTATTGCATCAACATCACAAGAAACATATGAAAACAAGAAAATGCCTTCAGGCCCCTCAAATGGCATATACCTGCACGTATTTATGTATGCGAGCATATATAGCTAGATAGATAGATAGAAAGATAGCTATAGACCAACAGACAGATATCTTTCAAACAGACTACATGTATTTGGAGTTTGCATTCATTATTTGTTGATGCCATCAGACCCATATATAATGACATTTCTAAGGAGTTTGCATTCATTATTTGTTGCTGCCATCAGACCCATATATAATGACATTTCTAAGGAGTTTGCATTCATTATTTGTTGATGCCATCAGACCTATATATAATGACATTTCTAAGGAGTTTGCATTCATTATTTGTTGATGCCATCAGACCCATATATAATGACATTTCTAAGGAGTTTGCATTCATTATTTGTTGATGCCATCAGACCCATATATAATGACATTTCTAAGGAGTTTGCATTCATTATTTGTTGATGCCACCAGACCCATATATAATGACATTTCTAAGGAGTTTGCATTCATTATTTGTTGATGCCACCAGACCCATATATAATGACATTTCTAAGGAGTTTGCATTCATTATTTGTTGATGCCATCAGACCCATATATAATGACATTTCTAAGGAGTTTGCATTCATTATTTGTTGATGCCACCAGACCTATATATAATGACATTTCTAAGGAGTTTGCATTCATTATTTGTTGATGCCATCAGACCCATATATAATGACATTTCTAAGGAGTTTGCATTCATTATTTGTTGATGCCATCAGACCCATATATATAATGACATTTCTAAGCAGTGAAAAAAATCAAGTCTGACAAGGATAGCAAACCAATGAAACCAAAACAGATAGCAACAGAAAACGTTAAAAATGAACAAGGAAGCAATTGATAACGGGTCTAATCAATCATCAAACAAGAACATTTAGCACAAACAGTATTATATCAGCCCACAAATTTCTTCCTCATACATCCCAAACCTTCCCACCTCAACATCACTATTGCCTTTTTGGCTGTATTTAAAGATAAAGCCACCACTTCTAAAGGCTATGATAATATTACAGTGTTACAGTGCCAAAAATGAATTAAGACTGCAAAAGAGATTAGTACCAACCATTATGCAGTTACGCAGACACCAATAAGCTCTCTCTCCACAATGTTAATCAAAGCACTTCTTAAGCTATCCAATTAGCTAGTCTTACCGCAACAGGTAATGCATTCTGTCTCCAACATACTGTAAACTGCAAAGTTTCACAGCCTCAGTTTTTACTCATTTTTGTTTAAATTTACCAATAACTGATTGCTTTTCTTTCTTTCTTTAAAACCTCAAAGCTGAAATACCTAAAATGCAATCCAATTCTTCGTCTTTAAGCAATTATACAACCAGACCAATTCAACTCTATAATATAAATAATCTATAACAGATTTAGAGCAGGTCAATACTCGTTAGTCTTGCATCATAATGTAATCATCTTAAACATCAAAGCCGTTTGGTAAAATATATCAGAATTCCTTCTAATCTCTGAATACCCATACGCAAATACATAGAAAAACTCACTCCATTTTCAGAAATAATTCTAGCCACAGATTCGTCCCTATGCAACTGGATTTGTAGAAGAAATTGTTCTTAAGGTGGTTGTTACTAGGGGATGACATTTCTTTAAGACTTTGTTTACATGCCTTTCAAATATGAGTTGATCATTAATTATAAATCCCAGTTCTTCATATTTTATACACCATTGTATAATTTCATTGCAAAAACTGTATGGACATTCTGCATTTTTCCTACAAAGCAGGATTTTACATTTTGAATTTAAATACTACCCATCTATGCAGATTATCTAGGTAATTTTGCAAAACATTTATCAGAGAAACTACACCAGTAACCCTTGCTTCATCTACAAGTTTACCCATTTACAAACTAGCAAAAACCTCAACCTTAGATGTGGACATGAACACATGGAATAAAAACCGGAAGTAATAAAGATCCTTGCAGTAGCACACATTCAATAACATACACTTTTTCTCTTCAACCAGTTTACTATGCACTGCAAAATTTAATCTATATTAGTGCCGATGTGTGAAAGCTTGTCTGATGTTCGGTGAGGAAAAAAATCAAAGCTTTAGCCAAATCTAAGTATAGAGAACACCGACAGGAATGTCACTATCAAGGACGTTAATCACATCAGAACATGAGATGAAATTTGTGATAGTATTTTGTATATCCATGTAGAGAGATATGACAGTATTTATTGCTAATATCTTCCTCCAAGAACTGCACATTTTCATAACTATTCCTAATCAAACTGGTAAGTCAATAGTTCTAATAGTATATACTCAATGTGCTTTGCCACTAAACCTGAAAATAATGACTACTGAAAGAGAAATATCGGGACCCAACAAACATTCATGTAAAACAGATAAAAATATAACTGTTCTTGTCTGTCCTGGAGTAGTATTCTTCTTGATGACATCCAATTATTTACCTACCAATTCATTATTAATTCCAGAAAATTCACAAAGTGCACCTGTGCTGTGCAAAATATACTTCCTGAACCTTGGTCATTTACACCAATACTAGAAAAAATGTTCAGACAAAATAATTTTAGAATCACATTATGATGAATAACAACATTTTTCCCAACAGGTATCCAAACACTACTATCACGACCCTTGCAACATCTCTGGAGATCTTTAGAGAACATTTTTCTGTTATCTTTAATATATTCCTGAGCACTTACTCACAACATCCTGACTTCAAAGTTTCCATTACTTGTTTTTATTCCCCACATCATTCACCTCAACTCACATTTTGTGAGCTTACTCCACCTTTCTTTCCACATCCCATTCTCCTCTTTTCCCCCGACCCTACCCCATATACATAAATATAGTGTACGTAAAACCTTAAGTCAGTGGCATTCTACAAAAACTTTCTGTCTGCTGGTGTATTTTATCTTTTTTATATTCTTAATTTCCTGCAGTGATACCAGGTTCCTACAACAATTTTCCCCACTTCACTTTGAGATGCCTGACTACCATGCATTACTATATATAGTATTACTATAAATTTTATTTTGGCATCACTCTATCCGAGTATATCCTAAACATGGTTAATCATTATCAGTACTTAACTCCAATTAGAAAATGTAAATAAAATAATAAGAAAATCCTTAAACTTGAAAATATCTTTTGAAAAAATCACTGATGGACGGACAATGGCCATTCCATTAATGAAGCCTGTTTTGACCTTGACAGAGCCTTTGATCCAATTCTCATTGTAAGCATTTTGTCTAGATCTAAAGATGTTTAAAATTCCCCTGTCCTTATCCTTTATATGGATCATTATTGCAGATAATGCTCCTTTCAGCATGTACCTTTCTAAACATGTTTCCCAATTTAGAGTGCTATCAGAGATTAACCGAAAAGAGCACTGGTCTCTGCTACTTTACTGATACCTCTCTCCTTGTAATTAAGACTCCCAATAGTTCCTCCACAGTGGCATTTCCCTTGCTTTTGAGGTATGAAAAAGCCTTTCCTATTCAACTATTTGTACCTCGACAGAGATCTCAACCTATGTCAACAACAAATAAGAATTAATGACCAGAAAAATACTTTATCCAAAGCGTCCCATGCCTATAGATAAAGCTCATCTATATGACAAAGTAATACTTTGGTCAGTTTTTAAGTTAACCTTGATAACTGAATGGGCAGTCATAAACTAGTTTGTACGATGTAGCATTTCTAGACAAAGATGGTGAATACTCTTGAAAGCATGCTAATTTAAGGGGCTATTTCGGCAAGTTCTTAAGGGTCCAAGAATGAACCTAAAAAGAATATAAAAGACTGTGAGCAGAAGAAAGAAAATAAGAGAGAAGTAAAAAAAAAAAAAAAAACACCCATCTGTAATGGTAAATGTATATACTTCCTGTAATCAGCACAAGTTAGTCAAGACTGGATGTGTGAATGGCTAAAGGCAAGTGAACTTAAACAAAAGATAAACAGGTAATAACAGCAGCCTTAGACAGTGTTCTGCCTAAGTATGCTGCATCAGAATGTCTGAAGAAAATGTTATAGATACAAGTATGGGTTCTGCAATACAGCAGTAAGCACAGTTGCACATCTTGTTTGCTGTGATATACTTATGACACAAGGTCTATATATTGAAATGTGTAATAATATTGCAAGGCTGTTATGCACTGCAATACATAAAGAATAATGTTAAGGAGGATGAGTGAAATTTTGAGGAAGGCAGGTATTGAGCAGAAGTCACCTAGGACCCTGAGGATATAAAAAGTTTACTAGCAGATATATTTAGCTCTAACTTCATAGCCCCACCCAACATTCCAAGATCACATACTTGCATCTACAACCCCAACCAAATTTCCCAGGAACAAGTCCTCAAAACACTTTCCAAAGCCAAGAAAACTGCTTCTGTGGGACTAGGTAACATATAGGCTTGCCTACTGGTCAGACTGACAGAGTATCTGCCAAACCCTTAAAGATGGTATTCAATATCTGCCTCCAAACAAGCTTTGTGCTGGATGAAGAGAGGACAGCAACAGTCATCCCCATGCACGAAGGTGGGGCACCAAAGAATCTCCGTAATTACAGACCTTTATGTCTGAGCAGCTTCATCTGTAAAGCTGTGAAGAGAATCACTATGGAAATAATAAATAAGGACATAAGTAATCTACAAACTTTTTCATCAAGCCAGTTCAGTTTTCTTAAGGGCAGATTCTGCCGGCTTAACCTAATCAGCTTCTTCAAAAACATCAGTGAAGCAATGAATGAGGGAAAAAACAGTACATACCTTATATTTAAAGCTTGCAAAGGCATGCAACACCATCCTACGTTCAGGTATTGCTAATAAATTCTCCCAGCTAAACATTAATCTCTATGTAACCAGCTGGACAGCAAACTGGCTCAAACTTAGAATCCAGGAAATTAGGGTAGGTGGCTCTTCTTCCAAAAGACCTACCATTAGTGGTGCATACCAGGGTTCAGGGCATGGGCCACTCATCTTTACCATTTACTTCCTGGAGGCCAAATCTATTGTGAGCTGTCTATGGCTGACCATGACAGCAGAAGACTGGAAACTTGGTACTATCATAAACTCTCAGGAGGACAAAGAGAGCCTCCATGAGGGCCTTTCTAAAAGAAATGTCTGGTTCATAACCATGGATAAAAACTAACTGCCAAAAAATCTAAGATAGTCACCTTTGGAAAGTATGACATCCCCTCTAAAGCTGTAATAATCACATTGACAACACACACCTGAAAATCAATTTGGTTATTAGGGACCTGTGAACCTATGTGGGCAACAAACTATCCTTCAATCACCATGTATCCACTATTATATGAAAGTCTTTTTTCTTTGATCATTCAACTGCATTTGACACTTATTAGGCCAATCATTGAGATAATGCCCCCTTTGGTATATACCTGTCCTAACATTGAAAACAATTTGAGTGACCACAATACTTTCTAACGAAGAAAATCAAGAATTCTAATAATAAAAACTATGCTGACCATCTCAAAACCTTCTCCTTGTCAGTATCATACAGGCTACTGTGGTACAATATCTGTCTCACACAGAGATCCTCAACGGACTCTATCCTTCCACATCAACTACACATTTGTAAGTCTATTGGTAGTATGAACACCCAATCAAGAGATCTCAGTCTCATCTACAACATAAATAGAATATATTGGAGGGGCAGATATGTATAAAAAAATAAAAGACCACTCCATTGGAATTTTCTGCGTCTCTGCATAAACCAAAGTATTTCCCATATTCTATTGAAATGTAAGCTTTTGCAATGTATAGGCTACCCCAAATTTCACCATTGTCTCTTATCAATAGAGATAAAACATAAATGATCTGGTCAGCTTTGGGTTATTTGTACTTAAACAGAAAGGGCTAAAAACTTCATAGGAATACAAGTGGAACCTTCTTAAATCTTCACAGCTGATGGCCTATACAGTATAACCTTATGTAATACTATATTCTTCTTCTTTCAGCTTTTCCTGGTCAGGGGTTGCCACAGTGGAGCACCTATCCACTCATGATTGGCAGCGGAGTTTTTATGGTGTTGCTTGCCAGCCCAGCACCCAACCTTACACAGAAGGCGCACACACGCATGCACGCAGTCATGCCTAGGGCCAATTTAGAGTGTCCAATCCACCTACAGCATGTCTTTGGGATGTGGGAGGAAACCAGAGCACATGGAGAACCCTCTTGCTGTGAGGTGGCAACACTAACCATTGCACCACCACGGCCGCTTGAACCTGTGTAATTCTATACTGAATGAAAATTGTAAAAACATCACATGTATGTATGCTCCAGTATAATACTAAAGAAAATAGTATTAGAGTTGTATTTTTTTTCGGTTACTTTATTTACCACTTTTTAAAAATATCAAGTTTAATAAAGAGGTTTAAAAAAGCAGTAGAAATTAGTGAACTGCTATTCCTAGTGACTATAGTGTACAAAGGGACATAAATATGAAACATATGAGGACATAAAAGCAGAAATTTAAGCAATGTGGAACAAGGGCAAGCATATATTTCATCTAGTAGCAGCTGAAATAAGTGGGTTATACAATAATATTTCTAAGCATACTTAAATATGCAACTCACTAAATGCAATTCCATATGAAGTCTTATAATGAATTCTAGAGCAAGACCATCCTTGGCAAATTGTGGGTGGTGAGATGAACACTTTTAGTAAATATCAAAGGCTGTATCAATACTTGAATTATAGCTTTAGTATGACTTGGGAATGGGAAGCATTCCAATCACAGTATCAATTACCTTGTATGTAGCTACATCAACAACATACCCCTGAAAAATGATCTGGTTATAAGGGACGTGGGGGCCTGTGTCTTTGTATTTATAAATATATATAACATGTATGTATCTATCAATACATACATACAGAGAAATTAAAATGACAGATAGATAACTTGCCTATGCACTTTTTCTCTCTCTGAGATACTACAGAACATTACAATATCCTGCAAAAAATGAAGGAGCACACAAGCAAACAAGAAAAATGAATATTCATAATTTTTTGTTTGTTTTTTAAAATTTTTACACTGCTTTGATAACTCTTTCAACCATGTGAAAAGGAAGTAACATGCCTCTTCGGAAAATATCTAATTACATTTTTATATCACAAATGAATTAAAGGGTAAATGTTGACTAAAGCCCCTTCTAGTAAGGATTAGGTAGCAATACCTACAAGTCATTACACAAGGAAATGTATGGAGATGGAGGAATGGAACAACAGTTTCATGGATAAATGGAGTTTGCTCTACTAAAAATCTTGTAGCGAAAACCACTCAGAATTATTGTGAACTTTAAGAAATATGTTTTATGTGAAAGCCTTGATGTAGCTCCATGGTACTCATGCACTGGAGTTGTAGTGCCTTATCACTTGTATTATAACAAAGTTTGATGTCTCCATACCACAGCAGAAGTAATAACATTTGAACTCTGAAAATTTTATTTGATCAGTTATCCATTAATCAATATTTTTTTTGTTATGCTGATTCTTGATCAAGTAACCAGATACTTCTGTGACCATACACCAAATGCACACAGTTTGAGTTTGAAGTGCAGAGCAATAAATACAATGATGCACATAAATGACACAATACTATACTTAGAAGGGTATCCAAAATCAGATGGTGCACTACAAAATCCTGTTCTAGCTGGATTGCTTGGTGCCTGTGAGGGAATGTTTCAAAGAAAGATGTAGTACTAAAAAATATTAATTCTACAGGAGAGTTAGTGCACAGTGATCTTTTGGTTAATGCCACATACAAATGTGATAGTGAGAAGGAATAACTAGTCCAGATTAGCCATGTGAGTTGCCCCAGAGCTAAATGCCTGGATCAAGAAAGCATGGTATTGCAAGTAAGACATTCCTTACACACTGTTTCAGAGTGGTGCAGTGAAGACTGAATATGGCAGTTTTACAACTCTCACCCGCTTGGTATCTGTGGCATCAGCAGGTCTGTTAGCACTGCAGCAGGTAGGTACTGGAAAGCTGTGTGTGTGTGTGTGTGTGTGTGTGTGTGTGTGTGTGTGTGTGTGTGTGCATTTACATCTGTGTAGTTGCCTGTGCAACAGCCTTAGGTGGATTGTCAGATGAAAAACTTAATTCGGCTTTTATTTCATGTGAATCATGTATGTCTCTGAAGTGTTAGTTTGCTCTGCATCTCTATTACAACATGACAAGAAAAGACTTTTAGTGTTATACACATACACACAGATACACTAGAAAAATGATTCACAATTATACAATTATCTCAGCAGTGGCAGCTGGTAACTTCAAATTAAAGGAGGGCTGCAGGAGACAGTTAAATGGGTGGGGCCAATGGGGAGGGGGTGTGACCAACTAGAAAGGGGTGGGGATATGCTCAAAACCACAAAAAATGTGTCTTTAATTAAATACACTGCCCTGGGTGCCAAACCATCATTATGGGATTCCAATCAAGACAAAACGAAGTGTAGAAGAAAAAAATATTCCAATGCATTGGCTATGACAGTTTACTTAATATCTGGATGGAATCAAAAAGGTTGAGAGGCATGAAAAAATAAATTACTTTTTAAATACATTACTGGAATGCTAGTCAAAATCAAGTATAAAAAAACAAGCAGCCCTCAACCCAAACCACTTTTCCTTGCACTGCAGTTATAATTATAATATGTATTCATCTTTATAAAAGTACCAAGTAACATGCTGAAAGTAGCAGTCTTTGTGATACCCCCACTGTGCATCCCTCAATAACAATAAATATTTGAACACACACAGACACACATACACACACACACCCCTCAACTGTCCAGATTTTTGCCTCATATTTTTTGGTCTGTTCCTCATAAAATTTGTGATTTTCGGACAAATCACTGAGAATTGAATCACTAAATAATGACACACATTTGCGTTTCAGACTTTATATCCTGCAGAAATGCATGCTATCACAAAATCTGTTATTCTGGCAACTTTCAAAGTTTATAAGAGCAATATTTAAAGTCTGTCCCTACTTTCTGTGCCTTTGCCCCCCCATTATGTTACGCTCTATCCAGATTTCTCCTTGTAAGAGGTCGAAAGGTATAATTGTGTGTGTGTGTGTGTGTGTGTGTGTGTGTGTGTGTGTGTGTGTGTGTGTGTGAAACATAGAATACAGAAGGACTGCCAAAATGTCCAGACACCACTCTGTGAAGCCTTCTCGCACTGAGCTAGTTAGTTGTGCACTTGTGATTACCTTGTTATAAGTAGTAACTATCTATAAACATACAGTCACTGTTGTTCACCTCTGTATTGAGAATATTCAGTAAAACAGAAAATGGAGGAATTTATGTCTAGTAGCAGTAATAGAAAGTCATCATTATCAGTTTCCAGTTAAACAATTAACACCAACATTAGCAAACAGTTAATGCATGCCATTCAGCAAACTGGTTAAAATATATATGCTGGGTTTACAGATTTTATTATGGACATTTTTTCATCTTGAAATAGTACGACTCAACCATGTGCTTGTTTTACCAACATAACAGGATGCTACTAGTAGTTTGGTATACAAGAATAAAGTGTGGTATGTTCACAAATTCATGTCTAAAAACATTCATACTTCCCATGTGCAAGCTCAAACACTGGAGCTTGCCAAGCTGTCACTAGAATTTCTGGTTCTGTGAAGTTTCTAGTGCCATTTGCTTTTAAATTAATACTTAGGTTTCCAGTACCATTTAACTTTACAGTATTACTTTAATGGCACTAGAAACATCACAAAACCGGAAATTCTAGAATAGTTTGGCAGGTTTCAGTGCCTATTCTTGCATGTTGTTGAGCAATACATACCACCGTTACCTTCCCATAAGAGGTGCACCCACTGCAGCTACCTAGAATGATGTCCAGTTGAGCCTGGCTTTGACTAGGTTAAACAGCCTGTAATATCTACTACTAGCCAAAATTTAAAAAAATGCAGTTAAACAAATCCTCAACTTTTTTCTGATCTTCAGACTAAAATCTTCTGCGACTAGACCTGTACAACATGTTTCAGATCTGGGATGCATAATATTTAATGTCTTAAAAATATTTCAATTGCATGATGGCATTTACTACTACAATACCCCAAATCAGCTGCTCCTGTACTGTTCCTTGTGGCAGTCAGAATATGGCATATATTTTCATCAGTTTTGGTTGGAAATAAATATTTGTTTTGCTGCTTACGTAGCCATTGTTCTGCACACACTGGACCCTCTAGCATCTTTGTACAAATGAAAATTAGACCTGCGGGAGTGTGGGTGCAGAAGCTGAAATACTGTGCTGCTAAAACAGACAAACGGCTTCCTCATACTTTTTTTTATAGTTGTTGTTTTGCAAGTGAAGTGTGACTATTATTAATGGGTGTTTGTGTCTTTTTAAGTATGTGTATGATTTAGTAAACAATCTATGGGGTGGTGCAATAAAATGTATTAATGGAAAAGGTCGAAACAGGTATATCTGTGCAAGTTTTCTTGACAGTTCTTTAAGCTGCTGGAAAGCATCGCCTACCTCAGTTTTATGTATCTCACACTCGGCTCGTCTTCTTCTTTTCCTCTCTGCTCTCTTTGACTGCAGTGGAAGGAAAGCCCTTAGCCAAGACCAACCAAGACAAAAAAAAATAAACTTGCTTCAAGTACCACCAACGACAACAACGTAATCCACTAAATCCAACAGTCCCAAACAGACAGACAAGTACAGTACTTCTGTGCTAGGGCTACTGACTGTTTCTCACTCTCTTTTTTGAGAAGAGAGCGAGAACCAATCAGTAGCAATCCAGCCATCCATGTCATGTACGTGCTTGCCGACGTGGCAGTCAGAACCCCCTTCTAATTTACGGTGTGGTCAAATTGCACAGACTTCTGGGCATCACACTGATGCTTTTTCTTTAATCTGGACTGCCTTCTACAGCAGTCAGATAAGTACAGTAGATACTACATTTGTTTGTTGTTAAAAAAAAAAAAAAACGGAACTCTATGAGCATGCGCAGTTCGAGTTCCAGGACTTTGCAGACTTAATTATCAGGTAACTTAAAACACGAAGAAATATTTTTTTTTTATGGCATTGGCAAATGAAATGTCAACTACACTTCCATCTTTTTCCTGGGAGGGCTGCAATCCTGCAGTCTGATAGCATGAGCTGCCCCTGTATCTCAGAATCAGTAAAGAAAGGAACCCAGAAGATGTACCCTTTATAAAAATTGATGGAAACTACCTCAGTTCCTATTTAATAACCAAGTAATGAGTGCAGTTCATAAAACTGGATAAATGGTATATTTAAAAAGATAGGAGCATAGGAATAATGCTATGCAAGAGATAATAGTGACCTTAAGCTGCCTAACCATGTACAGCATTAAGGAGATGAAATTAAAAGTTCTTGCTACCCTTTGTCAAGCACTTAATAGTGCTTAACTCCAAAATTGAGCTGAGCTACATGACAATCCTGGTGTAAAATTGTGTCTACTCATACTCATCAAGACTAAACTTAAAGGTAACCATAGTAGTACTTGTTTTGACCTGCAGCAGTAACTTACTCCATAGCTTGGGAATAAACTATGTTAGGACAGTATCCCTCTAATGGGTCTTGTGAACATTTTGATATAGATTAGCTTTGTGAAGAAATAGGTCAAATTAGTACCACCATGATGTTGACAGAATGTGAATATGCATGTTATATAGGACTGTCCAGTAGAGGGACTCCGCCTAAACAATGCATGTTATATAGGACTGTCCAGTAGGGGGACTCTGCCTAAACAATGCATGTTATATAGGACTGTCGAGTAGGGGGCTCCGCCTAAACAATGCATGTTATATAGGACTGTCCAGTAGGGGGCTCCGCCTAAACAATGCATGTTATATAGGCCTATCCAGTAGGGGGAGTCTGCCTAAAAGAGGCACTATGAGAATCAAAGATGTGATACAAACATTTCTTATACATTAAGATTAGCCTACTAGATTGTGCTACCTCATGTCTTGCTAGTTATAACAATGCATTATTTATTTTAAGACTAGAAAGTAGTTTTCCAGTGTGATGTCTTTCTTTTAAATCTTTGGGTCTTTCCGTTCATTAGCAGTCAAGAAGAACTCAAACACAGACTGTCATATGTCTACTGAGAAGTACCACTGGGGTGTATGGATTTTCATTCACGTTCATATTTTTGGCAAAAAACACTGCACAGTAGAAGGTTCACAAAATATAATTTGCTTTTGGGAAATTATGACTTTGTTTAATTTATCAGTGGACTTAAACATCTGATAAAGAAACTTTCCAGAAAACTGCAAAATGCATCTATTTTTCAATTATGGGCATATAATTAACAACTCACTCAGACAATTTCTGAATGTTTCACTGTTCATTTGAACCCAGTTACAACATTTGCTATATAAATTTTGATACTTTGAACATTGCATTTTTAATTTCAGCCAACTTGGAAATTTGTCCTGTTTTTTCTCTACAGAGAGAAACCATTCAATAACACTGCAACACCAGAATAAACAATATACACTGAGAACAAGCCTTTTGGAATCAGGCCCTCAGTATAAGCCTACTCTGTGCATATACCTCACACCAGACTAAGTCACTTACACTTTCTTTTGGAAATAGGGCAGGCTTACACTGACATAAGTCACATATAATGAGAACAAGTCATTTGGGATCTGGCCCTTGGTGTAAGCTTGCTTTAAAGATATACCTTACACCAGAATAAGTCACTTACAATGACAGCAAGTCTTTTGGAATTGGGAAAGGATTACACAGCAATAAGTCCCACACAGTGAGAGCAAATATATATATTTTTTTAATCTGGCTCATTGTCTTTGCTAAAAAGGGGGCCGACTCCTCCTGTCATGAATAACAACATATCAAACAGATGATGTTGGTGCTATTAAATATTTATTAGAAACTATGTAAAACAATTTTAATCTGCAGGTTGGAATCACATATACTAGGATGTGGTATAAATGGGCATATACACATTTTCATATTTTGTATTTCCGTATTACACTGTTGGAACTTTGCATTCTGCAGCCTTTCATGAATGCTTAGCATTTTTTTTCAAATTAAAAAGCAACTTTAGCCTTGTGTTTTTCTTTGTTTGTTGTGCAATATGCTTTTTGTTAGTAATCTTTACAGAATTTATAAGTTTGAAAAAAAAGTATATGCAAAATGATTCTCTGTCCACAAGATAAATGTCTGACGAGGAGAGGATGTATCCCTCTATAAAGATATTAAACCAGGATGCTCTTTAATTACATCATATTTCATTGATATTTAGTAGGCTTCTCAAAGTACTATTGGGCAAGCTATTAGCTGACATGGATGTTGACAGCATACTTTATCTGTTAAGTGGTGCTTTTATAAAACTGTTTAACCATACACCAGGTAATACAATATGTGGAGGATGAGAGATTTTATTTTCCTAAGAAGTGTAATATATCTGTTATTTCATGGACGTAATGTTTTCAGACAGTTTTGAATTTGAAAAATAATTCATTTATATGCAAATAAAAACAGTCAATTGAAGTAGAATTGCTATGTATTCATTCCGGGAATATTATTTTGTATTAAAAAATCTTACAATCTGAATTTGGAGCTACAATGATTTAACAATTAATAAAATATGGACAAAGATAAATTTTTGAGTGTTTATTAGTCAACTGGAAAATTTTATTTAGAAGGCAACTTCATCTTCTTTAAAATTATTATTTTTTTACTGCTATGGTGTTTTTTAATAATCTGTTGATAACACTGAAAGCTGCATGCACCCGCTTTCTTTTTTTTCTAAAGGGGAAAGAGTTTTAGAGCAGATTTGGTCCAAAATAATATCCTAATCTTCAGGACTGTGCAAGGTGAATTATGATGACATTCACGTAGTCAATCTACAATTATTATTTACTATTTTTAAACTGGTTTTCAAAATGTTTCATTGAGGACAGAATATTTTCTTTGCTACTTCTTATTCTGAATTTTCTGAAAGGAAATGGGGGGGGGTGATATTTTGAAAGTATAAGCACCCAGTGTTTGCTACAGTCCTGTGAATAACTGCATGCTTTAGTTCAAAACAAAAAGACACTGCTGCAGCTTTTGTGTATATCACATATAGCTTAACAAACAAACAAGAAATGTCAGCAGAAAACTGAATTCAGCCCTGAGTTGGAATGAACTGCCTAAAGGTAGAATTTCATTCAAAGGTACCTATGTACACTAATATAGTTCCTTGGATGATTTTTATGGACTTTCAAAGAAGGATTGCCTTATGTCCTTTTAATATTCAGATGGAAATATTGGGTTTTGCAGACATTTTGCATTCACAGTTTTGCATGCAGCATGATACCCATTTTGCACTGGGGCTAGCTATATTACTTCTGCTCATATTATAAAAAGCAATACATATCCTGACATTACCATTGTTGAGTTATCTTTAACACAGAATTAAAAAGTATTTTTTTTCACAAGGCAATATTTTCTTTTCAGTGCAAGTGTGCCATCAAGTGTGGCCTTTGAGAGTGGCAAGATATGTTGTCAAATTTGATAATGAGCTGTATTAAAATACTCACATCTGGAAGAGAAATACTGGGCAAAACATGTACTTCATTTTTGTCTTGCAATTTCCTGACAGTTTGCTTTTTAATAAATTGTTAAATAGGAATTAGTTTATAGTCTTTTAAACAGAGATACCAAATGTATGTTTTCACTATAGCATGTTGTATTATGCATGGTTTTCATTTAGCATAAATATATGTTCTTGCAGAATATCTTAAATTAGGAGCAGATATTAATCAATAGATCCACACAAGAATCTTACATTCCAAAAACATAGAAAACCTTTATATTGTACGAATACCTAAAGGATGTAGGTCCACTGAACTTACAAAGTATCAATCTATTGCAATATACCACTATCTACATTAAAAGATATATCCATTTTCAAACCCTAAACTTTCTAGTAAAACATTTATTTTCTCACTTCACAACATGGCTTCTGGCCCCATCACAGTACAGAATCTACCATACTATACTTTCTGGACAACAAAAAAATAAATAAAAGTAATCCTGTCTGCACTCTTTCTCAACTTCTCAAGGTCATTTAATGCCATGTCTCATTCTCTTCATCTCAACAAGTTCTCACAAATAAGACTAAGCAGCACTACCAAGGAATGGCTTTCCAGTTATCTCAACAGCTATACACCATCTGTCAAATGGCAGCATCCCTAATGTATTCCTCAGCCAGTCCAAACAGGAGTTCCACAGCGGTCAATACTAGGACCCCTTCAATTTAATACATTCATAAATGACATGGATGCGGCAGTCACACATGCAATAATCATACAATATGGTAAAGATTAAACCCTTGTCTTCAGGTACATCATCCCCACATCTCCAAACAATCATCCAAGACTCCATCTCCTCTACTGAGACCTGGCTGGAAGAATTCAAAATACTCCTGAATCTGCAATCAAAAACTAAACTAATCACATTTGCCTCCAATGAGTTGGCACCAGGGCCGGTGTTAGCATTTTGGGGGCCCCCAGCAAGTGTCAAGTTGGGGGCCCCTAGGCACTTCCAGTATAAGTATCATCCTAACAATGCCATCCATCCTAAGCAACCCTTTATTTCATGCTGCAAACTTTTAGGAGTAGTATCCACAGACAGACCTGCAGCTACAAGCTTTTACATTACAACAGGCCTATGTATCACACTATCACTATGTTGAGCTGTCTAACAAAGAGGCAGTTAGAGTTACTGGCACTTAGCTGCAACAGTGATACATTGCAACAAGTCTATGTACAGGTCTGGACATAAAGTGAAATGATTACTGGACCTACATTTCAACACCCCCCCTACACACACACACCCTCCAGTCCTCACCTCAGAGTCCTTCTCCTTTTGTGCTTCCCCCATACCATTCACATTACTCTTTCTTCCTTTTCTCACATTTTGTCATACTCTAAGCTTTTTCAAGAAGCCATAACTTTCTATATGCTCTGAAGTGCATTTTACACAACCTTTTCATCCAATAATAGCTTGAACAGAAATTATGATTAAGGAAAAAAATCACTGTTGTGGTTCAGCTTTAGTTTTCCTTGCATCCTTCAACACACCTTTCCTGAACAAGACAGCCCAGTAATAACCATTTAGGAAATAACTCAAATCAGGGCCCAAGAAGCCACAGGTTTACAGATGGTCTGGGATGCATTTTAGAGCATTTTCTCAACATTTTACTCTAATGGTTGCCTAAATAAAATTATGAAAGAAAAAAGAATGTCAGTCTTATTTTTTTCTTTCAAGGCATAATTTGTGCCCAAGGCTTAATTTTCAAAGCTGACAAAATTGTAGCTTAGAGTAAACGAACAAGCCAGTAGTTGTGAGAATATTTAAGTCTTCTCTGGAAATACTGCTTACCTCCCTAACCCTCTAAAAAAGACAAGTCACTGCCTATGCATCCCTCTGGTGTTAGACTGGGATGAAAGCAGAGATTTAAATTGCCTTTGTCATATATTTCAAGGGACTGATGATATACATATACATAGCATGTTCTTCACCCCAGCTGTCAAAGGTAGCCACATGTATATGTGCCTAGTACGTGATTGTGAGAATGATTTCAGTAATATTCAAATTTGTTGCTCCTAGACAGTACACCTCTCACACAAGCTATAGTAACCTTCTTTGTACACCTCTGAGGTCTGTGAGAAACACTGCCCTCAGCTCAAACACAAGCTATAATGACTTCATGCACCTCTAAGGTTAGACTGTGATGAAAATCAAAGATGTAATATCCACACAATCTCAGCCCCTCATAACCCAGCAGCTTTATGTACACACACACACATTTCAACAGGGCTGGTTTTAGAATGGGTGTGGTTGTAAACAGAGGCTATTATTAGCTTTATCCTAAAAGGGTCATATCTCAGCACCATTCAGGTTAAACAGCGTATTCAGAAAATTGACACATTTTTCTCCAACAAGCAACAGCTTTGGTGGGGGTCCCCATAGAGGCAAGGATGATAAAGGGAGTCCCCATTATCCATTTAGACAGTCTGGTGAGTGGAGGCAACCAAACTCCAAGAATATCTAAGTGTCGGAATGTTCTGTGATATATGTTATGTCTTACTTTCGAAATATAATTATTTGTTAGGTACATTTTTTACTGATGCACAAGAATAATGTCTGTGTCCTGGCTTTATTGGGTGCTTGCACAGATAAAAATCAGTGATGTTTTTTACACACACACACACACACTAACATGCATAAGCCACAGCAGTACTAGTTATGTACTTATTTCAGCAAACAGCAATGCCTTGTGCAACATTGGTACTGCCACACCAGATTAGTCACTGCTGTTTAGCATTTGTCAAACAGCAGAAGCAGTAAGATTTATTTCATCGAGGAGTAATGCATACTTGTCACTGTCCCTACTTTCACAGACCTTCCCTGATTTTGTTCATACTTTTGCTTTATCCTTCGTAAAAAGTCTGATTTGCTGGTAAATCATTCAGGATTACAGTCAATCAATCCAGACATCTGAGTTTTATACTTATTGTCCAAAAATAGATGTTGATGCAAAATATGTTATTCTAGTAACTTTTTAAGTGAATTAGAGAAATTTAAACATATTTATGATTCTGAGCATTTATTCTATTATTTTTGGGAATTATACTGAATTCTTAAGTAAAGAAATTGAGTTATAGTATCCGGTGTTCTGGTATTAGTTATAAAACTACCTGAAAGAGAAACTATCCCTGATGATTGGAAACATTAGCTCTTCTTAAAATCCAAAGTTTGCACTGAGGTAAGTCACTCTGGGCTGCTGATCCTTCTAGTGCTTATATTGTTCATGTTCATTATCATCTTCATCCTAATAGGGTCATATCACAGCCCTGTTCATGTTAAAGAGCATAATTAGGAAATTAATGCATTTTTCATTCCTCATTTTTACCCAGTCAGCAGCAGCTTTTGTGGGGCCCCCACACAGACAAAGATGATTAAGGGGGCCCCCTGCAGCCATGGTTTTGCAGGGACTAAAAGCTGGCTATGTAGTTAGTTTTAGTGGAGAAAATGTCCAAAAGCAGGGTTTAACTAAGCCAGGAGCACTATGTCTGTAGTAAAATATTTAATGGCATGCTGATGCCTGTTACTTGACAAAACACCATTACTACAACCAGAAATATCTTTGAATTTTAAAGGAGATATAAATAAGAGTTATTACCCTCATAGTTTAAGTATGCAAGACTGCTGCACTAACTTTGGTTGGTTTTACAGATGTGACAAAATATCAGGATAAGATAACTTGCTGTGGTTGGGGGCCCCCAGGGAACAGGGGGCCCCCAGCGACCGCAGGGTTCGCTGGTGCCTAAAACCGGCTATGGTTGGCACTCACTGCCAAATAAATAAAGTCACAACTAACAACACAAAAATAAAACAAGTTATACATACCAAGATACTGGGCATCATCATAGATGACAAATTTGACAGGACACCAGTGCTGATTACGGAAAACCCACCACAAATTAGGGCTACTTAAATTAAGAACATTTCTCACTGATCTCCGCAGGAATACAACTGCAGCCTCTCTCTTACCTCAAAGCCTCCTGTATACACCTCCTTATTTCATTAATCGTCTGACTACACTAATGGGCAAGCTTGAACAGTGCTATAAATAAGTAATTGCGCATCCAGCCTCGCAAACTGAACCTATCACTGTATTCCCTTGCAGAATCTGTACTGGCTAGAACAACCTTACCTCTTCATGCATACATCTCATAGTGGCACATGAAGTACTACAATATCCCTCAAACTCCCCATCTATCAGTAATGTAATACAATGTTACAATCTCAAAAGGAATCTTTGATCAAGGAACCAACACCTAATTGAATTCACAAAACCCAGAAACGCACATAGAGACTACTCATACTCAGTAAGCACAGCTACATTATGGAACGGCATTCCCTTTACTACCAGACAAATAAACAAACTCCTCACTTTTAACATAACCCTTCATAAAAGCTCCACAATAATGCAGAGCTAATATAAAGTGTCTTGAGCACTTTCATCTCCAAATGACAAAGGACTTCATCAGAATACCTAACTAACAGACATCCGTCATTTTATTCAGACAAAAATAAACAATTGCCATTCAATTAAATACAGTGCATAATTAAATAGCTGAATTAAAAATATTTCACTTCTTAATTTCCACATAAAAATAGTATAATCATTTCTTCAACTAACAATTTACTAAAAAAAAATATTTTTTTTTACCATTTCATTTAAATGTAGTAGTTTAACTGTTCCCAAGCTAATACATTAACATAAGATTTCTTATGATTTGGACTCCTATTCAGATATTTACATAAGGCATTACCCATATTTTTGTTTTGATGTCCTATAAATATTCACTCATCTGCTTATACAGTTTTCTTATAGTCATACCTATATACAAAAAGGATGGAAATACTGAACATATCTCAATGTAAACAACCCCATTTGAAACACAAGTAAAATGTTCCAGTATCAAGTGTATTAGATTAAAAAAGTACCTTCACTAAATGATTTACTACTGTAAACATTTCAGTATTCCCTTTTAAAATTTTCTGGTTGTCCAATAATATATTTCTAATTGTGATACTGTCTACTGATATAACTAATTTAAAATTATGTCTTAAATTTAAAAAGGCTATTTTCCAATTTTCTCTGGGAATGCCTTCTTCGAAAATTGGTGCTATTTCTTTTAGCATATCTATCTTATGACATTTTACTGTAAACATTCCTATTATAATTTCTATCTCTTCTAAAAATTTCTTATCATCTGAAATGAGTCTTTAAGCTCTAATAAACTGTTCCCTCAGAACAGTCCTTTTCATATATTTTGGATGAGGATTTAAAGAGGAGTAACTATAGAAAAAAAGTTGAGATGAGAGAGAAGCTATTTGGCAATTTAGATTGGGTGCTGATTAACTGCCAGGTTTAAAAGAAATTATAAATATTAAATGCTGTTTTAATAAATCCTTAGTTGGACAAATGATTATTGAATCGTTTTTATTACTATTTTTATGTGGAAATTAAGATGTGAAAAGGGGTCTTCTTTAATTCAAGTATTTAATTATGTAATTATAACTGAACAACCAGTTATTATTGTTAATTATTTTGTCAATGTAAAAACTGATGGGCATCTGTTAGCTGGGTACTGTGATTATGTCCTTTGTTGTTGGGAGAAGAAAGCAATCAATATACGTTTGCATTAGCTGCGGTTTATTGTGGATTTTTTTTATTATTTTTGTAGTGTTTTAGTGTGTTCTATACGTTTGTTTTATTTTTAGTCATTTAAAACAAACTGCAAGCCACATATAAATCATAAAGGAATTGAGTTTATTGCACTACTCTTATGAAAAACAGTCACTTCTGTTCTTTTATTAGCTTGCTACTCAGCTTGATTAAAGATGCGTACCTCATTATTTTAGCTAGCAAATGTTTTCTCTGCTGCTTACTGATGTGATCACATTTATTATGATAATTTCCTGTTACACTTATGTTTTGTAATAATTTCCTCTTACACTTATGTTTTGTAATAATTTCCTGTTACAGTTATGTTTTGTAATATGCAGCAGTGTCATTGTTTCAGACCTATTACACTTTGTGTGATATTTCCTGTTTATTCAATTGCAATGCATTTCAGTATTTCTGCACCTAGTATTTAAACTTTGTTATATTGTATATCTACTATTTCTTAGAGCTATTCTCACAGGTTTCCTCCAAAAATGAACATTGTACCTATCCATCTTTTCCTGTTTAACATAAACATAAAGACAGACAAATATAAATCAATGAGGGGAAAGCAAGATGCAACTAAGCATATTTTACTTTTTTTTTTTTATTATACTGGACATAAAAAAACATACACATTTCACAGGACAAGGCAATGTTTTCTCTCTGCAGATGTGACTTTTTTTGTGTGGTAAGGCAGCAATGTGGTATACTCAGATTCAACAGATAGCTACATGCAAAATGATTCCCCATTTTCCTGTTGCAACTGAATTTTATTATGAACATGTAAAGAGTAGCTGCATTTGCAGTTCTGTATTGAAGTAATTTATGACAGGTTTAATCATTTCACATTGACAAACTGGCATTTTGCATTATATTAAGTTTGTATTCCTCCACTGTTCACTGATCTCAGCAAAAACTGCACCTCCGGTTAACAGCAGAAGTGAAAAGAACTTGCCATTTACTTACACTGCTATAGTACAAAGAACAACAGTTCAATGTTGCTGCAAACTAAAGTTTGATGAAGGCAGAAATGAGTGTGTAGGTGTTTATGTATGTATACCTCATATGGTTAGCATATTCTTATGAATTAGAACTTAAAATATACTCTTTTCATAGGTAGGTACTAGGCTATTGGCCCAAGGGCCTAAGTAAGCCTAGCCAACAAGGTTCCCTGGCTTACGCCACCCAAGAAAGTTATTTTCCTGTGGCCCTGTTGAGCAGAGCCACAGAAGTGATCCCCAGGGTGTATTTCCTATTTCACATCCGCTTATCAAGATTTTTCTTGAAGAGTGCTAATGAGGAACTTTGCTTGACATAGATGGGTAGCTTGTTCCAGAGTATGGGAAGTCTCTGGAACAGGAATCTATCCCTCCAGTATGTCCTGTTTATTGTGGTGACAAGGTTTAGGTGTTGTACTCTATAATGGGTCTAATGAGTGTCGAACAGAGAGAAACAATGACCTCTTTTTTCCTAGATGAGAAACCTTTTGTGATGAGGTGTGCAATGTAGCAGGATTTCCTGACTACTATGGTGATGTGATTATCAAAGGAGAGACTACTCTCCACCTGGGTCCCCAAGTCTCTTATCACACATTCACCACTAAGTAGACTGTTGCCTATGTGGTAGTTCATGGGTACAGAGTTTTTACCAAAGGGGATGACAATGCACTTCTTGGCATTGAGCTTGAGGCCATGGCTCTGACACCAGGCATCTGTCTCAGTGAGACCCTTCTGTAGGATGTCCGCATCATTTGGGGACACACAGCAATGGCTCCTAGTTTGCAGCCATCTGTGAACTTCATTAGCCAAAGGTCTTCTGTGTTAGCCTACAGAGAAGTAGATACCAAACCCAGGACTGAACCCTGTGGTACTCCACTTGTAGCTGGTTTGAAGTCAGATTTGGAGTCTGCAACTTTTACAGTGTGGGTTCTGTCCGTGAGCCAATTGGCAATGTGATGTAGGGATTTATACCTAGTTTAGTGAGTTTAGTTATAATTTCAAAATGGGGGATGGTGTCAAAAGCCTTGGTGAGGTCAAGATAGGCTGTGTGAACCACCTTACCCTTGTCTATAGCTTTGGTGACTACCTCAAAGAAGTTGATCAGGTTCAGGAGGCATGATCTGCCTTTCACAAATGCAAACTGGGTGGGTCCAGAGTTTGCAGGTTACCAATGTCTTTGTTTATGAGTTCCATGATGATACGTTCCATGGCCTTACAGACCAGGCTCATCAGGCTAATAGGGTGATAGTTCCCAGGATCAGTGGTGGCTCCCCCTTTGTGGAGTGGGATAACTGTTGCTGTGTGCCATTCAGTGGGCACAAAGCCTGATGTGAGACTATGATTGAACATGGTGCTTAGGTGGGGAGCCAGTTCGTTCTGAAGTTCATGTAACACACAAGCCTGGGATGTTGCCCGGTCCCATGGATGCTGTGTTTTTGGCTTTAGAGAGTGCAGCTTTTACCTGCATAGTTCTGATTACAGGGGCTCTGCATTCTTCCTGTATAGATATGGGCCATTTAGGGGGGGGGTAATATCTGCCAGGAAGTTGGCAATATCAGTTGGTTCTGTAATTTTCATGCCATTGTGCTGCAACGCAGAGCAGATCTGGGTGCTGCCACTGAGATTCTTGACATAGCTATAGAATGCTTTGTGGTTGCCCCTAGAATTAGTGTTTTTTTTTGTTTTTGTATTTAGCTTTGGAGGATCTTATAAGGGATCTCAGCTTCTTATTGAGGTTGACCAGGGAACTCCTCCACTTATGGGATTTTACTCTCTTTTGCAACAGTTTCTTCCTTCTGTTGTAGAGTTTGTTTATGGCAGGGGACCACCAGATTGGCTTCATTTTTTTGGAGGATAGCGTCTTGGTTCTGTTTGGGATAGCACGATCCATGCACTCGTGTAAGTGCTTATAGAGCGCATCTGTGTAGGATTCAGCAGTTGTAACTGTATTGTCCATCTGCATGGGTGTCATGAATTTGCCACTTCTGTCTTAAGAAGCAAAAAGTTGACTTTGGAGAAATTTTTACCGTGATTTCCTTAATGGTGGGTGGGGGCGGGATGTGGATATCTTGGGTGATTAGCTTATGGCTGAATCTGACCAACGAGGAGTTGACTTCAGGTGTGAAACACTGGTCACTCATGTTTGTAATGACTAGGTCTAGGATATTGTTGCCCATGGTGAGGGTGTGGATAAGTTGATCCAGGGAAATGGAATTTATGAATTCCAGAAAGCACTGAGCGAAGGAGTTTGTACATGAGTAGTTTTCCCAGTTAATGGTGGGGTAGTTGAAATCACCCATTATTAGGGTGTTTGGTTGAACCCAAATTTTTTGTAGTATATCAAGAAAAGAGGAGTGAGAATCCTGGGGCATGGTGGGGGATCTGTAGCTAGCTACAATTTGGATTGCAGTTTTGCCCAGAGTTAGTTGCACTTGGATAATCTTGAATGCATTATGCTGAGCAACTAGTCTGGAGGTGTGGATATCCTTAATGAAGATGGACACACCTCCACCTTTGGTGTTCCGGTCCAGGTTAGGTGGCCGAAAAGTGTGGTATGATTTATAGCATGGTAATGCAGGGGTGCTCTATGGAGCCTTGAACCAGGTCTCAGTCACTGCTCAGATATCAGTGTTCATCATTTTAAGGAGTGCCTCAAGGGAGTGCATTTTGAGATTTAGACTTCTAGCATTGAGTAGCATTACCCTCAGCTTTTGCTTGCCTGTTCCTTTTACGGTAGTGAATTTGTCATTTGAACCTTGCCTAAAAATGGCACTATAGGGGCAGCAAGACCTAGAGAAAATAGTTAGATTTTGTCATATTAAATGTGGAATATGACATGCGATGAAATATATTAGCACGTATAGTAATTTGTTGATCATTCAGGTAGCTTTCACTGTTTTTTTTTTATTTTAGACTGTCTAGTAGTGATGTAAAGATATTCTTATTTCATAAATAGCATCAAATCAGGGCAATAACAATCATTTAGTGCAACATAAATAAAATAATTATAAATATGCAGCATTGTTACTTCAGGTCTAAAAGGAATATATTTTTTATACTGCTGAATAAAACTGACATTTTTCTTCTATCAGACTGTTGTGTTATGATATTGTTTTTTTTTTTTAACATTACAATTAAACTTGTTGCTGCTTCTTTACCTTTCAGTCTTGGGATTATTCAAGTAACATTCCCTGAAAATTGCATGAGAATTTCTAAACCCATTTTGCAAGTACTAACATGAATGTACAAGTTGCAAAAATAGCTTAAAACAGCCAATAGTCTGGGGATAGTTCTTTGAAAATTTTAATTTGGGGAAGCAGTCAAAAACCATAAATATATGTTAGTAAAAGGTGTCCATGCTGTGCAACTTCTGTTATCACTGAGCTGCCCAGAAATAATACATGCTCCACACTCAGATTATCTTGTCATCATAAAAGGTATACAGCTGACTTTTTAAGAAGACTAACCAGGTATTATTTTATCTAACTATAAATTATTTATTTTATTTATATTTCTTAACTGGGTTGAGGACTGATCATAATTCCATTGCAGACATTGTCCAATGCATTCATATTAGGGAATACAGAATGCAGTAAGTAAAGACCAAACAAAGAGCATGCAATCTCTATGTCAGTCAGGAGGGAATGAAAAGAACTGCTAACACTTTTCAATACACTTTATTAGTAAATCAGAGTAGTTACAGAATAAGAAGATATATGCAGTATTTAGAATGATTTTCCTGAATTCAAACAGTATAAATGTGGCAAACAGTGTAGTTGGGAGATGATGGCTCTTTATTGCTAGTTCTTAAGGAATGACTTAACATGAGAAGCACACAAATTGTGTTTTTGGATCAAGGATACCCTGCAGAGCTGGTTGAGAAGATCAAAGAAAAAAATGGGCAAAGAGAAATAAGTAGTACGCTCCAATTATACATCATGGTTTAAGCACCGATGATACCAACAGAGGTGAACAAAGGAATATAAGTAAACAGAATCTCATCATTCATTCTCCTTAGATGCAGCAGACATCAGGAATATTGTATTAAAAAACTGGCCACTAGTACAGAATGAAAGTGACATCAAAGGTTAGTTCAATGGTATGCCTTCTTGCACCTATAAAAATCATCCTAACTTTAAGAAAATTCTAGAGAGAGACCAGAGAAGTTTTGAGACATTGAAATGTATATATATATATATATATATATATATATATATATATATATATATATATATATTTATATAAAACAACTACAGCGGCACACTGTGGGACAATGTTAGAAGATGGCTTACTAGGAGCAGATATTTTTGCTATACATCTAAAGTTGCTTATCTTGCTGGGTGTCAGTCATGTGCAGTCTTTTATATAGGCAAGACCAACAATTTGCTTGCTTAATAAACATATTTATCAGCATTTGTATAGCATTAAAAAAAAAGGCACTAAAAGTGCTCTAGCAAGGCATTCAATAAGCTGTGAACATTTTTCTATGTTTAGATTTTCCATTCTTGAAAGGATTACAGATGAAAACAACAAGGGGACCACCATAATTAATTATTGCACAAAGAATTATGTTGGCAGTTAGGTTTGGATGCCACTAATGTACCAGGTTTAAATGAAGCAGTATCCATTACTAGTCAACTGAAATATAAGACTTCAAAACTTTGTGCTTTGACTGCATATTTTCAAGTCAGTTTTAAAGTTATTTTTTTGCACTCCATTTATTTTGAGTATTCAGTGGCGGAATGATTTTTACTTTCAAAGTGGATCTTTTAATATTTTCTTGCTTGACTTGCTGACAGTGGTTTTCAGCATTACACAGTTTCACTATTGTTTTTAAACTGCACATGTTAATTTTAAATTGCACAGGTCACTTTTGGTGGTCTTTTTTGATAAATTGTTACATACTTCCTGATATAAAAATAGGCTGTTTTAGTGTGTTCTCATGATGCTACAGCCTTTTTAAGTCTTTTTATTTCATTCTGATGTTGACTCGTATTTTTTCAATAAATTAAGAAACTTACACAGTGGAGAAAATAATCTATTGGTCACCTTGGATGTCAAAAATGTATTCACATTGATTCCACACAACATTGGTTTATCATGGTTCATTGACATTATTTTGGATTCCCATTTAGTTACTGACAACATGCTTAGACTCCTCTCCAATTTTATGGAAACAGTCCTGACCAACAATTTCCTGTTTTTTGATGGAGAATATTTTAAACAGATCTCTGGGGTGGCAATGAGTGCATTTTGCACACCAACCTTTGCTAATGTGGTTTTATTAAAATGGGAAAAAGACATAGGTTCATCGGTAGGTACTAGGCTACTGGCCCTAGGGCCTATATAAGTCTAGTCAAAGGTACCCTGGCTTTTGCCACCCAAGAAAATTATTTTCCTGTGCCACTGTCGAGCAGAGCCACAGAAGTGATCCCCGGAGTGAATTTTCTATCTCCCATCCAATCATCAAGATTTTTTTTGAAGAGTGCTAATGACGAGCTTTGTTTGATATAGATAGGTAGTTTGTTCCAGAGTATGGGAAGTCTCTGGGACAGGAATCTATCCCTCCAACATGTTCTGTTTATTGTGGTGAAATGTGTAGGTCCCTAGAGCATGTAGCTCATAGGGATTGGGATTTCTTTAAGTGGACCATGTCTAAAAGCTCTGGGTTTGACATAGCTTTGTGTGTTAGGCAGAGATCGTCTCTGAGTAGGCAATATGCGATGGAGTAAAGCTGCAGTTTTTTGAGACAGTCTGTGTAGGGTATCTTTTTGAGGCTGGTAATCCTCTTTGTGAGGTATTTCTGTGGCCTTTCCAGTTGTTGTAGATGTCTTGTGAGGTACATACCAAAAAGGGCATTGTACTCTATAATGGGTCTAATGAGTGATGAGTAGACGGGAACAATGACCTTTTTTTCCTGGATGAGAAATCTTTTGTGATGAGGTATGCCACGTAGAAGGATTTCCTTACTACTGTGGCAATGTGATTATCAAAGGAGAGACTACTGTCCACCTGTGCCCCAAGGTCTCATCACACTTTCAGTGTTAAGTAGACTACCGCCTATGTGGTAGTTCATAGGTACAGAGTTTTTACCAAAAGGGATAACACTGCACTTTTTGGCATTGAGCTTGAGGCCATGGCTTTGACACCAGGCATCTGTCTCAGTGAGGCCCTTTTGTAGGATGTCCACATCTTTTGGAGTTTTGATTATGGCCCCTAGTTTGCAGTAATCTGCGAACTTCATTAGCCAAAGACCTTCTGTGTTGGCCTGTACTTCAGAGAAGTAGATACCAAACAGGAGAGGACCCAGGACTGAACCCTGTGGTACTCCACTTGTCACTGGTCTGAAGTTGGATTTGGAGTCTGCTACTTTCACAGTGTGGGTTCTGTCAGTGAGCCAGTTGGCAACCCATCTTGTGACATAGGGACTTATACCTAGTTTAGTGAGTTTATCTATAATTCCAGAGTCAGGGATGGTGTTGAAAGCCTTGGCGAGATCTAGATAGGCTGTGTGAACCACCTTACTCTCATCTACGGCTTTGGTGACTGCTTCACCACCTTACCCTCATCTACGGCTTTGGTGACTGCTTCAAAGAAGTTTATCAGGTTTAGGAGACATGATCTGCCTTTTATAAACCCAAACTGGGTGGGGGTCCTGAGTTTGGAGATTACCAATGTCATTGTTTATAAGTTCCATAGCCTTGCAGACCAGGCTCATTAGGCTAATGGAGCGGTAGTTTCCAGGGTCTGTGGTAGCTCCCCCTTTGTGAAGTGGGATAACTGTTGTTGTGCACCATTCAGTGGACACATAGCAGGAGGTGAAGCTATGATTGAACCATGGTACTTAGGTGGGGTGCCAGTTCGCTCTGTAGTTCATGTAGAACACAGCCTGGGATGTTGTCAGGTCCCATGGATGCTGTGTTCTTGGCTTTGGATAGTGTGTTTTTTACCTGTGAAGCCATGATTACAGGAACTTTGCATTCTTCTGGCATAGAGATGGGCCCTTTAGGGGATGATAGGGGAGTTAAGTTAGCACTGAACCTATCTGCCAGGATGTTGGCAATATCAGTTGGTTCTGTATATTTAGTGCCATTGTACTGTAACTCAGAGCAGATCTGAGTGTTGCCATTGTGATTCTTGACGTAGCTATAGAATGCTTTATGGTTGTCTTTAGAGTCAGTGGCATTTGTGTTTTCATAACTAGCTTTGGAGGATTTTATGAGGGATCTCAGCTTCTTACTGAGGCTGAACAGGGAGTTTCTCCTATCATGTGATTTTGCTCTTTTTTGCAATAGTTTCTTTCTTCTGTTGTAGAGTTTATGGCAGGGGACCACCAGATTGGCTTCCTTTTTTTGGAGGATAGCATCTTGGTTCTGTTAGGGATTGCACAATCCATGCACTCGTGTAAGTGCTTATAAAGTGCATTTGTGTAGGATTCAGCAGTCATACCTCTATTGTCCATCAGCATGGGTGTCGTGAAGTTTGCCACTTCTGTCTTAAGAAGCGTGAAGTTGGCTTTGGAGAAATTTTTTACTGTGGTTTCCCTAATGGGGGGTGGGGGAGGGATGTGGATGTCTAGGGTGATTAGCTTGTTGTCGGATCTGATCGAGGAATTGACCTCTGGTGTGGAGCACCGGTTGCCCATGTTGTAATAACCAGGTCTAGGATATTGCTGCCCCTGGTGGGGGTGTGGATAAGTTGATCCATGGCACTGGAATTTATGAATTCCAGAAAACGTTGAGCACAAGAGTTGGTACATGAGCAGTTTTCCCAATTAATGGTAGGGTAGTTGAAATCGCCCATTATTAGGGTGTTTGGTTGTACCCTAATATTATACAGTGTATCAAGAAATGAGGAGTGGGAATCCTGGGGCATGGTGGGGGATCTGTAGCAAGCTACCATTTCGATTGCGGTCTTGCCCAGAGTTAGTTGCACTAGGATAATCTCGGATGCATTATGCTGAGCAACTAGCCTGGAGGTGTCGATATCCTTAATAAATATGGACATGCCTCTGCCTTTAGTGTTTCAGTCCAGGTTAGGTGGTCACAAGGTGTGGTATGAATTATAGCCTGGTAATGCAGGGGTAATCTCTGGAGCCTTGAACCAGGTCTCTGTCACTGCACAGATGTCAATGTTCTCCATTTTAAGGAGTGCCTTGAGTGAGTGCATTTTGAGGTTTAGACTTCTAGCACTGAGTAGCAATACCCTCAGATTCTTCTTGCCTGTACCTGTTAGGGTGGTGAATTTGTCATTTGAACCTTGCCTAAAAAGGCACTACAGGGGTGGTTAGAGCCTTAGCCAGTATTTAAACTAGACTATTTACAGCATTGCCAGAGCCGTTGCTCCTTTTTGGATGACATCTTTTTTATTTGATAGTAAAAAAACAAAATGTGAGTCAACCACCACTGTACAAACCAAAAAAGAAACAGTGAAATAAAATAAAACTTTTATTAAAACAACAGGCTAGCACTTTTGCGGGGTTGCCGCTTCATTCATGGTTTCTTTTTTGGTTTATACCATGGTGGCTGACTCACATTTTGATTTTTACTATTTCATATTTAATTTGTGGGTCACCTTTGGCAGGTGGCTTGCTTGTATTTTTACTCTTTATCTTTTCTCTTTGGTCAGGTGCACCACACCAACTAAAGGTGTCCATAACAGAACTGGAGAAATCAACAGATTTTCTTAGATTTCCATCCCATATAAAAAAGCACAAGATAGACATTTTGGATGTTGAACTTTTGAAGAACAGTGATGGCACTTTGACACATTTATGTATCATAAACCCACACACTGTAATTAATTTCTGCACTTCAGGAGTTGCCATCTTTTTCACCAAAAGAAAGGTGTTCCAAAAAGTCAATTTGCACAAATTTCTAGGTTAACATCAAACAATGATGAGTGCTCCAGAAAATTTGAGTTATTCAAAAACATGTTTTTGGATCATGGATCCCTTGTGGAGTTGGTTGAGAAGATCAATGAAGAAATATGGGCAGAAAGAACTAAGTACGCTCCAATTATTCATCATGGTTTATGCACCGATGAAACTAACAGAGGTGAACGGAGGAATAGAAGTAATCAAAATCTCCTCATTCATTCTCCGTCATCATCAGGAATATTATATTAAAAACACTGCCCACTAGTACAGAATGAAAGTGACATCAAAGGTCACTTCAATGGTATGCTCTCTTGCACCTACAAGAATTGCTCAAACTTCAAGACAATTCTAGGGAGACCAGATAAAAAAATAATGTACTGCAAGTTTTGAGACATTGAAATGTGGTTGGTGCAAACAATGTGTGTGTGTGTGTGTGTGTGTATATATATATATATATATATATATATATGTGTACGTGTGTGTGTGTGTGTGTGTATATATATAGATAGAACAACTATAGTGGTACACTGTGGGACACTGTTAGAAGATAGCTTACTAGGGGGCAGATATTTTTGCTATACATCTAAAGTTGTTTATCTTGCCCAGTGTCAGTCATGCACAGCCTTTTATATAGGCAAGACCAAGAATTCACTTAATACATTTATCAGCATTTGTATAGCATTAAAAAAGAAACAATGGAAGTGCCCTAACAAGGCATGCAATGAGCTGTGAATATTTTTCTATGTTTAGATTTTCCATTCTTGAAAGGATTAGAGATGAAAAGAACAAAGGGGACTGCCAGAAATAATTAATGTACCAACCATTACGTTGGCAGTTACATTTGGATGTCACTAGTGTACCAGGCTTAAATGAAGGAGTATCCATTACTAGTGAACTGAAATATAAGGCTTTTAAACTTTGGGATTTGACTGCATATTTTAAAGTCAATTTTGAAGTTATTTTTTGCACTCTATTTACTTTGAGTATTCAGTGGTGGAATGATTTTTACTTTAAAAGTGGATCTTTTAATATTTTCTTGCTTGACTTGTTGACAGTGGTTTTCAGTGTATAAAGGTTCACTATTGTTTTTAAACTGCACAGGTTACTTTTAAATTGCACAGGTCACTTTAAGAATCTCTGTTTTGAAACATAACTACATACCTGCTGTTTGTTACATACTTCCTGTTTGAGTGTTCTCATGATGTTACAGCCTTTTTAGGTCTTTTTATTTCTTTCTGAAGATGTCTACAATAAGTTAGATGAAAAAGCTAATATTTTAAATATTTTTTCAAAAAAGCTACACTCAGAGCAATTTGGCTGTCCTGATCTTTTCGGTTTTTGGATTTACTTGGTTTACGGTCTGCAGTGGCTGCTTTTGCTCTTTGGTTTATTCTGAGTAATATACAATATGACTAAGAAACTGGCATAATTCACGTATAATAGAGCTGATATCCATGACTGCTAAACATAAGAAGCCCAATAATTTGATGCAAAGAAGGAACCCTATAAAGATTCCTACAAGATCTTACACCCTGTAATTTAGTGAGATACTTTTACAAAGCTTGACTGAGCTAAGCCACTGCTATACTACCTAAAGCAAAACAAGAATTAAGAAAAATGTTGATATCCTAATTAAGTTGCTGATACTGTATAATCTCTCCTACTCTTCATTTGTTTAATCAAGGTTTGTTGGCATAGCCGTGATGGTGATAACATCCCTGATTTTTATTTCAAGAATATTTTGCGCCGTTTCCTTCTGCCTCACAAAGCATGTGGTCTTTGGATGTGACGGAGGTGTACATCTTACATTTTGTACTCTGTTCACATACAGCCATCAGGGGGACTGCTAAACAGTACTACCACCTATAAAAGTGAAACAGTGTTATCTGTACCTCTCTGATACTTGTAAAGGTTGCAGTTTAGACTTACTGTTGGATTGGGCCTGAGCTGTTTATTAGTATGCACTCCACTTTAATAAAAGGCACCATGAAGTATGGCCATTTATTTCTTTATTTTTTAATGAACAATACATTTTGCATGTTATATTTTAATCAGTGAGTACAGCTCTTAAATATAGAAGAATTTTCCCATGTGCCTTGTGAGGTTCATGATGTAAAATAGAAATGGATCCTTTTCAAGACTTCCATAGCTAAGTTTGGAGGAGAAGCTTTTATTATAGCAACTCTGGAATCTGATGCTGTGGTACCAGATGCGATAGAAACTGAGGTTAAGAAAATGCCTTCCATTTAATGCTAGTAGAGGCATACTGAAGGAGTATTATATTTAAATGATGAGCCTTATGAGAGATGAGTGCATGGGAGCTAAGACCTTTTAGCTCTAAAGGAAATGCTGTTGGAAAATAACCTGATCAGACAGAAGGATTTCTGAAAAATAAAGCTGCAGAGACTGATATTCTTAAATGAACATTGCACATTCATTTTGCAGTAGTATTGTAATAATCAGTCACTTGTTCACACCAATTGCAGTGCTATTCATACAGATCTTGGACGGGGTACATTTTTCTTCGCTTTGCCCCGACTTTATCTACTCATTCAATCACCTTATCTAGCTATGAAGGGACTGAAATAATCTATGTTAGGATCTATTCAAATTATGATCTTGGTTACCTTTCTACTACACTGTTCAGCACCCATGTCAATCTAATTGCAAGTTTACCCCCAGTCTCGACCCCATGGATAGAGGTCAACATTAAGAAAAATAAATCCCCAAATAACATACCCCCATATAACCCTTAGCTACCTCTTTACTAGCATATCCCACCATATAGGTGGCCAAAGAACCTGGGACAAAACTGGGTTGGGTTGCATGGTTAAGCTTGTAAAGACCCTGGTGGCCAATAGCCTAATATAAACATAAGAACCAATGAGCTTAATTATTCAATGAGCATTGCAATGGGATAGCAGAATGATCATGGTGTGTATCTCACAGACATGCACAGGACTGATTTCCATTATTATTGCCGTGGTAAGTTTAGAATCCAGATTTGCTTGAGGGATTGTTTGATTGCAGGTTGTGTTCTGCAAGCCAGGTCAGGCTTTGCATGTTTTGGTTGCTGGGAAGGGCCTGGATTGCTGCTGCCAAACAACAAGGCTGAAGTATCATAGTTTTCAACTTTCCAGATTTTTGCAGGATGCCCAAGTTTGCTTCATATATTTGGTTTGTTCCTCATGAGGTGTGTGGTTTTCTGGAAAAAATTACTGAAGATTAGAGTAACTAAATAATGACCTAGATTTGAGTTTCAGACTTCATATTTTAGTTTGTTGCTTGCTGGTTAGTTCCTATATTGACAGTTGCCGATTCACTGCAGGGCACAAGGTGTGGTGGATAGGGCTGAAAAGGGGGGGGGGGGTAAGTAGTACATTACAATGTTGCCCATAGACTTAGTAAGGAAAGAGTAGTTACATATGCATAGACAACTGCGTGCTGCACATGTATGAGTGGATCAGAAATGGTGAGTCATATTAAGTTCTCAGAGTGTAATTTGTGGAGATATTTGAAGTGCAGGCAATAAGAAGGGTCACTTGAAAGAGGTGAGGGAGTTGCTGATTGGGTTATATATGCATTATTTATTTACTTTAAAATGTTATTAATTTAACATATATATACATATAATATGTACATAGAAAGGAAGAATTTCAGTGAATCACATAATAGTTATAACATTTTAATCAGAGCATTATAACTATAATCATAAGTCAATATTAGTGCTATTTCAATACTATTTCTAAAGAATACCTATAACTAGATACATTAATATTATTCACATATCTTAAACTAATTACTTGTTTCTATTTTTACATAAAATCTTGGCTAACTTGAAAAATTCTCTAAACAAAGGAGTTGAATATCTCTCCCAATTTTTTGTAATAATCTTTCTGTCGACTGCTAAAAGACTCCAAAACATGTTTTTTTTTTGTTGCTTACAGAATACAATTAGTGAAATGGAACATTTGTTAATATTGTTAACCTTGAAGAGATGCAATTATCTGACCACAATTCTTAAAAACAAACTTCATTTTCCCATTAGACACCTTTTTTTATAAATCCATGTGTGTGTCCAGTCAGCTTTAACTTTTTTGTTACACTTCCAATAGACTGAAGTTGTTTTTTTATTAAATTTAGAAATTATATAAGTGGTATTAAATCAATGCACATATTTTCCACATAAAGATTTCCAGTATAGACTGGATGTAGTTTGACTAAAAGCTTATCATCATTATTAACAGCAGTACCCCAGCCATCTGGAGGTAAAGGAGAAAATGTGCGATCTGAGTTGGTGTCAGAGGGAGCAGGGGTAAGGGAATTATTCTGAAGCTTAGATGAATCACACCATGGTAGTAGGCTACAGGAATTGCTTAGATTTGAGGAACAGAGGCAGGAGATAAGGAGTCATGTTGGAACAGTAAGCAATAACCAAGGTGTAAGAACCTTGTTGCCATAGGTTGAGGAGGTAGGGTGCCAAGATGATCAAGTTGTGGAGGTGAATGGATTCCATTTAGGGCCACAGCTAGGACAGTGGTTAGATGTCAAATCTTTTTTTTGGCAGGGGGATAGGTGATCTTTTTTGTCCCACATATTACCATGACAGTTAAGGAGAAGATTTGAAAAGTAGAATATGTTGATGTGATTCATTTGACTCATGTGCATAGAATACAGAAATTGGTTGAATTGAAGGCCCCCAGACAAAAGAGTTTTAATATTTAAAAAAAAAAAAAACTTTATTGCATAATCTCTTATGACATAGGCAGACTTACATTTATATAAAATAATCAAACCACATTATAGGTTCACATTTACAAACATTATATATCACATATATTGTGTTACACAATGTAATCAAACCAACATAACATAAATCATCCATTTTGTGCCTTCTCTAAAACCTCGTTCATCCTTCAACAGATATTTCTGCATGCACTGCTTCCTCAATTTCAATTTTTTTTCTATTTAATTTACTCCTACTATTTTTTTTATTTCTGTTACAATAGTCACTGCTTCAAGTGCACTTGGTTTAAACTTTGATTTCCGTTTTCTAGCAAGTGCTTTTTTGGCAGCCACCAGAATTAAACTTAACAAGATCATACTATATATATATATATATATATATATATATATATATATATATATATATATGTATAGGCAATTCAGATCCTGTATCCCTGCTCAAAAAAATAGCTCCCTTATTTACTCTCATTTGCTCAACCAGTATTTCTGATCAAGTACTCTGAAAGCAAGTTTTAAAGCCTACTAACTCATTACACTTCGAGAACATAAGCTCCTAAGTACCTCTTTCTTCCACATTATACCTCCAGCATTGCCATCTACCTGAAAAAATATATTTGGACTCTACTTGGGGTAAAAAAGTACCTCTGCAAACACCTCCAGGCAAAAATCCTAAATCTTCTAGATTATGTTGCATAGTTGGAAGCCATACATACACCCTCACATTCTTGCTTTGTGAAGTGCATATCCTATTGTATTTCTCTTCCCAATCTTTTCTGACCTCATCTACTTGATTCCCATAGTCGTTGTACATTATATATATATGCACTACAAATTATCACTTTTTTAACACCTGTTTCTGTTCCAGATTCAGCTAAAACTCAACCAGTTTAGGACTTTTCTATTTGCCTATTCTCTGATATCAATCCATGATAGGGAAGACAATCTCTAGCCTGTAGTCCAAATGTCTTCTTGGGCTTTTCCGATTATTTCACCTTTCCCTCTCTAATTATTTGTTCCAAATACCTTGGCTCCTTTGCCAGCTAACTAGTAAATTCCAGCCTCCTCTTCTTTATTCTCTGAGCTCCTAATTGCAGTTATACCTATCAGCAGACTCTCCTTTCTCCATTCCTTAGAATACTTTCTGCTACTTTATAAATATAATACTGTGTAGACTGATGTTACTTTCCTTAAGGATCTGTGTCCAAAATCCCACTCTTTCCTTATTTCTTGAATGCCCCCCTGCATCATCATCATCCCTTTCCACAGTGAATTGTAGCTCTCTGCTTGTATTATGCATAGAGGCCTCAATCGTGTAGCTCTAAAATATCCATTCAAATTAGGCAATCCTAAACTTCCTTGTTCTACTGGAAGGATCAACTTTGACCACTTAACTCTTGCCATCTTCCTCTTCCAGATAAAAAAAATTCAACTCTTTATTAATTACTATTCCAAACTTCTCCTCTGGTCGATTAAAATATGCCTGACCTGTGTATAAAACTAAAGGAACTAAACACTTTTACTACTTGTGTGTTATAAAACATATCCACAGGCAAGAGCTTCCAACTTCTCAGTTTCTGTATTATCTTTTGTTTCGTCTCCTCTCACATATGCTTAACTGCTACAACAGAATCCTTTTCAATCTATACTCCTAAATATTTAATTTTAACATGTTACCATAAATGTGGATATTGCTAAACCAATTTATGTGTGGGTACATAGTTTACAGCTATAGTGTTAGTTTTATCTTTAATGATTTTATAACCAGAAAAAAATCTGGAATTGTCTCACAATGTCCCACAACATGAGTTGTCCTTTTCTGGTTCTGTCATGTACAAAATATCATCATCCACAAATAAAGCCTACTTTTCTTGACTACCATACTAATAATACTCATTTCTGAGTCCCTTATATTCTTTGTCAGTGGCTCTAAATATGACATAAATGACAAAGGGAAAAGAGGATGCCACCACCTTGTTCCTCTGTTCAGACACAACTTCAAATTAACCTTATTATTGCATCAAGGAATGCAAATGCTCCCACTGCTCTCTCAAAAAATCCCAGCTTACTCTGTTAAATGCTTTCTCTGTACAAGGACCCATTAATAACAGTGGTATTTTCTTATAATCTGCTTCCCTTTGGATCATCATTGTTCTATTAATATTGTCAAATGTTTGCTTCCCCTCTATATAACATGCTGATCAATATATATAGCAATTTTTGCAACACTTTTGCCATTCATTTAGCTATTATGGAAATAAACTCTTTACAATCATGGTTTAACATTGAAATGGGCCTATATGAATCTGGAATTGATGGGTATTTACTTTCTTTAGGTATTACAGCCACCATAGCTTTATTTCCAGGATGTTGGTGTTTCTCCCTCTTTTAAAATACTGTTAAACAAAACCTTTCAGATTTTTATCACTTTCATCCCTCCTAGTTTCCACACTTCCACCAGGTATGTATTACTGGAGACTTTAATGCAAATTGGTTATATACCATCATTTTAACTCATCTTCTCGTATCTTAACTGTTGAACTACATCTGCCACTAACCTTGGCATATTTAAGGTGTCCACAGATATTTCCATTTGTGCTTTTTCTTGATTTCCACATTTCTGTTATATATACATTTTCAATAAATTTCTGAAATATTTGTAACACCTCTACATTTATCTCTCTATTTTTCTTGTTATAGGCTCACCTTTTTAACTTTCTCTTGCCTAAGTCACTGTGTTGAAAAGTTTTTGAGCTCTGAAGTTATAAAAACATAGTTGCTTAACAGCAATTTTTCTAAACTCATGCACATTATCCAGGTACTCCCTTATTTTCTCTTTAGCACTCTGTGATTGCTTCTCTTCTTGTTCTGTGTGATTCCCCTTATTCTGTAATAATTTAACCTTTGTCAGCCCTCTAAATAATTTGTGTTAGTTCTTAAGGATATCTTTTTTCTTTTATTTCTAACCTATATTTAAAATCCACTTTAATTTTATCTCACTCGCTAGCTATGACTTCTGGAATACAGTATCTTCCCTAACAACTCCCAAATTATTTTCACTACTTATTTGATAAATTCCTCTTTTAAAACAGGTTGGTGGGGAAGCACCAGTGTATCAACTTTATTTCATCACCCTGCATTTTTATCGTAATCTGACACAGTGTGAATGTCTGTCAAAGTTCTCAATTAAATCCACGTGTTCATGTAAAATATAATTTATATCTAGTCTAGCCTACTTATTGTACCTGGGGAAATATGCAAATTGTCTCTATGTTTTTAATACTGAATTCTCATCTTTCACACCAAATATTCATATAAACGTCTTCAGAAATTGGTCTTTTGTTATATTTTTCGTTCTAGCCCTCCCATAGGGTTTATATTGGATGATCAAACTTTCAAAAATTCAATTGTCATATGGTCGATACCATATAATCAAATTTTTGAAAGTTCAAATGTTTTAACAAAGATCTTCATACAATGCGGAATGGGAAGATTTCCCTTTTCTGCACTGTAGTGCGATCTCGCAGTTGGTATATTTAAAGAGTGGGGGTGGGGTCGGGGTGCAGGTGAGCTTTCTCCCCTGCTTAAAACATTCAGGTAGGCTATTTGTGTAGTGTAGCTTTATTAGATTTTCAAACTTTTAAAAGTTTGATCATATGGTGTCGGCTATATGACAAACTCTTGAAAGTTTGTTTATCTAATATAGACCCCCCCCCCCCATGCATCCTCCTTGCTGGAAATCAAATTCCAGTCCCTATCTGAAAGTAATATTCCCTGCTGAAAGCTGACTATTTCTCCCATTTTTAAGCTCCATAATAGCAGTTTTAGGTGGAGTATAAATACATGCCAGTGTAATTCTCATCCTTTGCCAGTAGCTTCATACTACAACAAATCTGCCATTATTATCTATTTTCCCATCTTCAATCAGTCTTGGAGCTCTTCTGGCAAATAATATAAGTACTCCTCATTTCCTTTGTCCCTGACATTCTGCTTAATATCCATCTAAACACTTTATCAAATTACATGCTCAGTTATTTCTAAATATATGTTCTGTAGCATTGCTATTTACACTCTGCATTTCTTAATATAACTAGAATTTCCATTTTGTCTGTACCTGTAAGACCATTCACATTCCAAGGCAATATGGAAATTGTCACTATTATGATAAGAAGTCTTCATTCCCACATATTATTAATTATAGCATTTTTAAATTTTTATTTCCAGCTTTTATGATACATGCACCCACTAATGTTTGTCAGGTTAATCCTTTATACGCTTTTTTTCTTATCATCAACATTGGAACCTATATCACATTTTACAAGAGTTTTTTTGTTTTTATGAAAACCTTAAAACAAATAGATAAACAGAGATCCAGAACACCTCATTGACCTGTTAGCTTAAAACAAACAAACAAAAAACTATGCAAATCTTCAAATAATGAAGTTTATCTCTCCTGATAGGAACATCTTCCCCAAGAGATGGCTGATAACACAGGCCTTAATTAACCTAAAATTGAGTTTATCCCTGTTAAGGCATATATTACTGCCTGTACTTTTACTTACATTAATTAGTGTCTCTGCTTTTCTTATCTTTATTCCCCTCCAAGAAGTGAAAAACAACTTGCATGCTTTCAGAAAACGTTGATGCTTAGCCTTGAGGAAACCAGTGTTTCGGCTTTTTATTGCCTTATTATTAATTTGTGCCCATGAAAATGTAAGAGAAAAATTGCAGTCCAAAAAACACAATGAGCCTGGACGAAAGCACTGTTGACATTTAATATTCACATCATCCGGTACCTCAGCATTTCATCTTCAAAGGATAACGTACCTTGACATCAATACCATTTATATACCCTATGACAACTCCTAATTCACAATGACTAATTAATTCTTAAAGTGCTCAAAATAAATAATGTGACTCAACAGCATTAATATTCTACAAATATAATCCTATTTCTCATCTAAATCTATTTATATTAAACATCAAAATATCATTGTCTCAATGTCATGTTTTTTGGGCAGGGAGGACAGCAGTAATAAGACCTGGAGGATGCATGTTGGGTCTACTGAAATGCAGATGAAACATCTTGTGACATGGATTTAGAGGTCTAAAATAATAGCAGTCTGTGGTGAAGTTTGAATTGTGCAGTCAGCACTGGGGGTTCCTGCATTTTAGTAATACACTAAGGGGATAATGATTTGAGTTGAGTACCTAAAAGGAGAATGTTAGCTTTGATCACTGGTGATTTGAAAAGGTTAATACAGAAATGTCTGTGGATGCTGATAGTGTGGTCAAAGATTGTATTGAGATTAGTGTGGAGACAGGCTAAAAGCTTTGTGGGTTTGGAGAGAGTCAGGTATTTTGCCAGTCACTTTGTTGCCAGGGCATTAAGGAGGCTTAGATTTGTTTGTGATTGGCTGTAGAGATTCTGACAACAGGGATGTTAGAGGGTATTGTAAGGATAGGTTTCATCTGATCAAGATAGGAAGGGATTTGTTTAATGTACATATTGTCATGTTTTTGCAGGATCTGGTAAAGAATTTGTAAATTTGGGGGGGCAGAGTAAGAAGGGTTCCACTACACCCTCCCTTTAGCTGTTATGGTGGATTTAGATATGTCAGTTTGTGAGGAGAGTGGTGGTACACTGCTTCATAAGTTAAGTGTGGTCAGAATGAATGCAATGCTGTTTGTATTCAAGGAAAAATAATGGTGAGTGGTTCTAATGCTGTCTACAACATGTTAATTGTTATGCATGTAATTTCCTTGCAGAATTCCATGTTAATTATTCACATTTCCGGTATGCATACTATGTGCATTGTCTTATGTTAATAACATGGCTGTGATGGCTTACTTGATGAGTGTTATGGCTTAGGGTGTGCATGAAGAAATAGTGAAATGGGATTGCTCTCTTTAGTAGTTATAGAAACATCCATTTGATTAGCATACTGGGTTCTAAATGAATGTTGAAAGAATAAACTGAAGGCTGATCATTTCACAAACAGTTCTTCACTTTTATTTATTTTTATTTATTTATTTATTTTATTTTATATTTGCTGACCGGAAGAGTCCAACTGAGCTGAGATGGCCCTTTTTCAGTGGAGGCCCAGGCAGAAAAGATGCAAAACCTCTTCTACAATACAATAAACAAAAGACATTTTAAAGTATCAAGTAATCCAAAAGATGACAGAGTCAATTATTTGGTAATTATTAACATTAGTATCTAGCAAAAAATATATTTACAGTCATCTTTAAAATCAGGCCTGTAGATAAGACAATCTTTCAGTACTCTAAGTGTTGATACAATATGAACATTTATTAATTTCAGGTAACAGTTTGTGTAGGGATATATTGGAAGAGACTAAGGTTAGGCTGGGACTTGGGGAAAAGGTCTGAAAGAGAGAGGTTGACAGGGCATGTTAGGGAGATGTAATAAAAAGGTTGTGAGATTATAGGGGATAAGAGTTAAGGTTAGAGGTTGATAAGAGAGATGTGTAAGGATGGAGGGTGCAGTTTTAAGGCGGATGAGTACAAATGCAGGTCCAGAGTGTTTTTAAGTGTCCTTTAGCAGTTGCTTTGAATTGTTTTGGATGTTTTAGTGGTCTAATTTGAAGTGGCAGCTTGTTCCAAGCTATGGTAGGATGGTAGCCATATAGACTGCATCCCTTCTTAGTCCTAGGTTTATAAATAAGTAGTAGGTCTTGGTCTGAGCTGCAGAGTAATCTTGTTAGTGAATAGTGAGATTTGAAGGAAAATACGTTACGGCAAAAGGAAGGTTGGTATAATATAGAGTGTATAATCTAAAGCTGGGAGAGAAGAAGTAGGTTAGGTAGTTCCAGTCAGTTTAAGTGTTTGAGTTTGACACAGTGATGGGTTTTATAAGTATGTTGGGCGAGAATTTGCCTATTTTGTTATAGGTTGAGTTTAGTTTTGTTAGGAGAGTGGCATTAAGGTTAGTGAGTATTTAAAATAGTCAATGAAACTGTTCACCTCACGCTGGAAACTTGTCAGAAGCAGCGAAAATTGTAGTAAAAAAACACAAGTTTATCCAGTACGAAATGGCAGCATATACTCACAAAGTCCATTAATCAGCCAAACAACAAAGTGATAAAAAGTTTCTTTTTTAATCCATGGTGAAAATATAAAATGAGCGCTTTCGCGCATGTAACCATACGCTTCATCAGATTACATTGATTTGCTCAAAGAGCTTAGTTTAAATAGTATAAGCTTAATATCCAATTAAGATAATTAACTCATTAATTAGTAAAACCTTCAAATTTTAAAGCCATAGCTGACTTTTCACATAATATAATGTAAAAATAAAGTATCACAATAAATCCTGACTTATCACCATTTTTTAAAACATTCTGAAGTTAATATATCATACCATGAAACCTATATGAAACAAAGATAAGACATGTAAATGTATGCAACTTATCTCTTATACATATAGCCAAACTAACTTTCAAAAAATATAGAAAAGATGACGTATACAACAGGATCAAAACTAATAGTTATATTGTTCATCTATTAAGTTAAAGTGCTATGTGCTCAAACCTTACCAACTTATATATAAACCTTAGCAACTATATATATAAATATGAATATATTGAAATGATATGTAAAATGTATATGAAATGTAAATATATTACCTCAACTATGTAACATAACATCATGTATAAAATATAATTAATGATATGTTACTTTCTATTCTTAAAGGCTAGTTTTTAAAAACACATATTGGTTTAATCCTGCGATGGCTCGGACTAAACACTGAAACATTATATTGTTCATTTATTGAATTAAAGTGCTAAGTGCTCAAACCTTACCAACCTATGTATAAAAATCTTAATAACTATATATATGAATATAATTATGTTAAAATGATATATAGAATATATATAAAATATATATATGTTACATCAACTATGTAACATAACAAAGTAAAATATAATGAATGATATGTTACTTTCTATACTTTAAAGCTGGTTTCAAAGGAACGTACTGGTTTAATCCTGGAGGATAATGTGCTCTCATTTTTAATATCCATTGTAGTTCCTTCTGTTCTAGTATACTTACTGAATCACCCCCTCTAATGCTATTGTTAATAATTTGTAAAACCCTGAATTTAAAACTATGTTCCTCATATTCAATTATATGCTTTGCCAGAGCATTGGTTTCATTACTTTTCTTGATGTCGTATATGTGATTATATATTCTTTTTCTAAAATTTCTCTTAGTGAGCCCTATATAAAATGCCGAACAATGTTCACAAGTAGCCAAATAAATAACATTACAAGTGTCACATGATGCATAGAATCTGGGTGCAAATGAATAATTCATAGTTGGATGCACATACATTTGTACTTCTGTAATATACTTACACATACTACAATGTTTGCATGCAAATGTGCCCAAGTTCATATTGGGCTCTATGGCTATTGTTGCCTTCCTAGTATGTGTTTTGCATAGTAATCTCTTAAGATTCTTGCTGTTCCGATAGGTGAAGCTGGGAATTTTACCTATTAATTTCAACGTTCTATCATCTACTGTTAACACTTGCCAATGATTACCTATAATCTTTTTGATCTTCTTGTTATCATTGGTGAAAGTGGTTACAAAATGAACTTTTTCTTGATACTTTGAAAATATTTTATTGTTGTTATGACACTGATGACTATTCCCTATTTCTAATGTATTCACACTATCTGTTGTTCTAACCACTTGATTTTTAATGCCTTTAACCAATGTTTTATTGTAACCCCTCTGCAAAAAACAGGTTTTCCATTTTACCTGCTTGAAGTTTAAGATCCTGATTCTCTTTACAAATTCTGTTCAACCTCATAAATTGACTTTTTATGATGCCATTAAAAACATACCTCGGATGCATGCTATCAAAACTGAGCAATGCATTTTTCCAACATTCTTTTCTGTATAACGTGGAAATAATTTTCCCATTACTAATTTTTAGATTTAGATCTAAAAAATTCACCTCTGTATATGATGCCTCCATTGTAAACTTTAAGAAACTAGATGTACTCTCTAAGTATTTCATGAAGTTTTCAAATTGTTCTAGTGTGCCTTCCCAAATGATTAAGATATCATCCACAAATCTAGTGTATAGTAATACTTTTTTGTATAGGTCATTATTGAATAAATGTTCTCTTTCCCAAAAATGGACCACCAAATTTGCATAAGTATTAGCGCAGGGTGTGCCCATGGCAACACCCCACTTCTGTAAATACATTTGTTCCAAGAATGAAAAAACATTATTTGAGAGAACTAAGTCTATTAACTGACAAATCAATATACCCTTATTACAACTTATCTCAGGATACAGCTGGAGTATACCTCTAATGGATTTGATGCCCTGATCATTAGGAATGCATGTAAATAGACTTTGCATGTCTAATGTTACTAATAAATGAGTACCTTGTTTTAATTCCACTTCAAAGTGGTCAAGTATTTCTAAAAGTTGATAACTGTCCTTAAGAATTGTAGGTATTTTATTAATAATAGGTCTTAAAGTTTTTTCTAGATAGATGGAGATGTTTTGTGTAGCCCATCCTTCCCCATCTACAATAGGTCTAATGGGAGGTGGAAATACATTCTTATGCATTTTTGGTAAAGCTTTTATATTAGGCACCTGAGGAAATTCAATAGTAAAAAAGTCATATCATTCTTTACTAATCTGGTAGCACATCAGCATATCATATAGCTCTTCATTAATTCTGTTAATAATGTCAGAATATTGTATAGTGGAAATCTTGGTATATGTTTCTAGGTCATCTAACATTCTTAACATTGAAGCAATATAGTCTTCTGTGTTAAATATCACAAAGCCTCCTCCTTTATCAGCAGGTCTCAATGTTATGGAGGGCTCATTTACTAATTTCTGTAGGGATAACCTTTCATTCGTACTCATATTAAAAAACAAACATTTCCTACTTCCATCATAAAAGTACTTATAGAAGCTGTTTTCACAAAGTTTTATAAAACATTCGATGTGTGTGGGTAAGGGGGGGGTATACAAACTTTTTTTCTTAAAACATATCATTTCATTATCTTCCTCTGTATTACATGTCTTTTTATCATTGAACAGTAATTTAAGTGCTAACTTCCGACCGAAAGTTCTTAAGTCAATCAAAATGTCCTGTAACCTACTCGGTTGCGAGGGAATAAATGACAGGCCTCTATTAAGGAGGCTTACTTCAGAATCAGACATTACATAGTTAGATAAATTAAAAAATAATGAAGAATTATTTACTGTCTTTGTCGTCGTCTCTGCTGGATATTCTCTTCTGAGAACTTCCTGTTGCGTTTGTCCCAGCTCCTGGACCGCTCTCTCGGTACTGTGGGTTTCCGTATGGAATACGGTAAAAAAAGAGGAGCGGTTACATTGCCCTTCGGTATCGCTCCATTATGTGGAAAATGTGGTTGATGGTTGACCTTATCTGCCTCTTGGTTCGGCAAAGGAGTAGAGGCAGATATATGTACTACTGTGTCAATCATATCTGGCGGAGTGATGAATGCACTATCCGAGGTTCTGCTTGAGGAGTTATTGACTGGAACAATATTGCTTGATGTTGATTCCTTTCTCACAAGCGTAGTGTCTGAAACATTCGTCGCTCTCCCTCTGTTGTTAACTCTGATGTCATTATTCACGTTACGTGGCCAAATAAATACATTGCCTTCAGCAAAATTGCGATGGTCCCGTTGCAGTTTCCGATGTTTAGTTAACTGTAGCTTATTACTATACGATTCAATCTGAATATATAGATCTTCTAATCTCTTAATACATGCTTCATTGTTGAAAGTATTTCGTATCTCTTGATTCAATTTATTTAGATTAGCTAGTAGTTCATGTTCTAGCGGTATGAAATGGTCTATCACTAGTTGCATATATTTACGGCTGGTGTCAAGATTAATTTCTTGCCATTTCCTGAGTAATTCTGGTTGGCTTTCGCCGTATGTTGGCATGCACAAGACTCTCATGCCTCTAGGTATTATGTTGAAGTGTAACGAGGCTTCTAGATGTTTGCGCTGCCAAATGTACCTTTGCATTTTATATAGATCATTTTCTAACTGTTTCAAAAGGATATTAAAATGTTCAATACCAGCAATATCTTGCTCATTATTTCTCATAGTAGATGCTGTAAACTCCAGACTCAATAAAGGGTTTTGTTCATTTCTGGTGATGTTGAGCCATCTGTCAGTTGTCCCCCTCGATTCCGGATTATAATAGTGAGTATTTGAGAACCATATAATAGACCAGGTAGGAGGTAAGCATGAGAGAGGGTTACGTTAGCATTGGGGGTAAGAAACTTTCTATTTCAATATAGAAGGCCTAGCTTCTGATGGGTCTTCTTGATACAGTTATTGATGTGCAAGTCAATTTTAAGTTATTTGTCTATAGTGACACCTAAGAATTTGGTGCTAGTTTCTGGTACTATTGGGGTGTTGCTGACAGACAAAATACTGAAAGAAGATTTAAGATGGTTAAGAGTTTTTTGAAAGAAAGAGTAAGGGATTTTTTTTTGGGGGGGGGTCAGGATTAGTTAGTTGTTGGTGAGCCAGGTTTCCACTGATGTAAAGGCAGCCTGAGTAGTAGAGATAAGACTAGAGGGAGAGTCAGAGATAGTGATTACAGCAGAATCATCTGCATACTGTACAAGAGATGACGGGGCACAAGAAGTATAGAGTAGATTGATAAAAATATTAACCAGTAATGGACCCAAGATAGATCCATGGGGTGCTCCCATTTTTACATGGAGGGGGGTGGAGAGTGTAGAGAGCCATTTCAGCGACTGTAGTCGATCTGTGAGGTAGCTATAAAATCAAGTGGTAGGCAAGAAGTGTAAATTAGAGAGTTTAGCCAGAAGTAGAGGATGTGAGATGCTGTCAAAAGCCTTTGAAAGGTCAGGAAATAGGAGGCAAGTTTGTTATCATGAGCCTGGGAAATAGTGTTCATGAAGGAGATAAGGGCAGTGTGAGTACTGTGTTTTGGGCAGAAACCATGCTGAGTAGGAGTAAGTAGGTTTCCCTGTACCAGATATTGCATAGTTTGCTTGTGTATGCATTTTTCAAGTAGTTTGGAGAGGGGTGACAAAATGGCTATAGATCTAAAATTAGAGATTTCTTGGGAGTTACCTCCCTTGTGGATGGGAAGGGTGTAAAATTCTTTCAAGGTAGATGGAACTTTAGACTCGGAGATAGAGCGGTTGAACAAGATAGATACAGGGATCACAGGGGTACCTGCCGCTAGCTGAAGAAAGTAGGATGGAATGTCGCCAGCAGAAGTAGAGCATGGTTTCAATTTGGAGAGTAGCTGCTTGACATTAGTAGATGATGCAGGTAGAAGACAAAAGGGTGTTGAGGAGTGGACACTAGGAGGAGGGGCAGAGGAATTAGAAATATTAGCAGGGAGAAGGTTAGTGTCAGAGGAATTAGAAATATTAGCAGGGAGAAGGTTAGTGTCAATCATTTTTGATACAGTATCTATAAAGAAAGTATTAAAGACAGTGGCAGTTTGTTTAGGTGTCTTGTTTGGATAGGGATTAGGGGAGGAAGGGTTTCCAAGAGGCAGTATTTGGTTAACTGAATTTCAAAATGTATTGGGGTTAGATTTTAGTGCTATGGGAGTGTTATAGTAGAATTCTTTTTTATCTTTAGCAATGTGTTTTTTGCATGTTTCTGAGTTCTTTGTACTTTTGCAAGTCAGAGGGGAGTTTATTTCTCATCCAGGTTTTCCACACCCTGTCTCTATTTATCATTAGGGTCCAGGTTGCATTAGAGAGCCATGGGGATATTTTAGCTTTTATTCTAAGAGTATGGAGAGGAGAAAGACAGTTTAGTATATCAAAAAAGATAGAGTTAAATGATTGGACAGTTTCGTTGAGAGTAAGTTCATTATGGTTACTCATATTAATTCTAGAGAGAAGAGTCTTAAAGGTATCTGAGAGAAGTTGGATAGCTTATGCCACGTTATATATTTGTGTGATCTGGTGAAGTGGGGATTGAATAGAGTAACTTTCGTTGGAAAGTGATCACTATGGGAATTTGGTAAGGTTTCTGGGTTATGATAGGACGTAGGGTCAGATAATAATATCCAATCAAGTAGAGTACTTGGAGTTTGTGAGTTATTGTTGTGGGTATGGTCAGATATTAATTGAGTGAAGCTATGTAGGTTAATGCAAAAGGAAAAGTTAGAGTCATTTAGAGTTAGCCAATTTATATTTACATCACCAAGGAGAATTGTTTTATTTGAGTAATGTTCAATGAGATAGGAGAGAAAGTTTTTAAGTAGGGGAATATTATCACCTGGAGGAATATAGATGGCAACAGTGATGGCAGAGAAGTTATTAAGTCTGAAGTTAGCTGCCAGGATTTCGGCTGGAAGGAAGGATGGAACTGGCTCTTTAAGGGAAGTGAGGGTTAGATGGTTAGAGTAAATGATGGCAACCCCACCCCCTTTTTTTCCTGGCGATCAATGTGAATTATATTATACTCTGGGGGAAGAATATCTCTATAGGGGCATGTGGTTTCAGCCATGTTTCTGTTATGGTAATTACATCAGGGTTATGGTTAGCAACCCAAGCATGGAATTCACTGGTTTTATTAAGTATACTTCTAATAATCATTGAGTAGAATGAAATATGTTTTTGGGCATGGTAGGGGCATGTTGGTTGGGAGGGATAAAGTTATTAGAGGGTGGGGCTGAGGTAGGTCCTGGATTAGGATGAATGTCACCAGATAGGAGTTGGGAAGCTGGAAGAGAGGGATACTTGTGTATATATATATATATATATATATATATATATATATATATATATATATATATATATATATATAAAGCTACAGAGATATTTTGTTTTGGCTTTTGAGTAGATAGTCCTGGAGGAAGAAATCCTGATTCTGAGAAGAGGAGTATTTAGGAGGAGGATAGACGAAGTGATGTTAACAAACATCAGAGTGCTGCAGGTAAGAGAAGACAGTCTTCTGAATTAGTAGGACTATTGCTGACTAAGGTTAAATAAGGATGGAAGGCAGTCATAGATGTAAGTAGAAGTAATGGAGGTAGACGGAGAAAGGAATAAGGAGAGATACCCATGTTGGAAGTTAAGAGGAATTGGTTGCTGTTTTATGTTCAGTAGTGTGATAGGAAGGTGTTTGACTAGTAAGGAACTAGAGAAGGGTTTGGGATGGAAAAACAGTGGAGGTGGTTGGTGAGAGTGAGGAGAGTAATACTCGGTAGAAATGCTAGCGTATGTAGTTAGAAAGAGGGAAATGGAGGGACATGTAAAGAATGTTCTGGTAAGGCGGGAAGAGGTGTGACTTCAGGGTATGGGTGTGTCAAGGTAAGTATAAAGGAATTGATATGGGGGTGGGTAGGAATTTGGGTGATTTGGGGATCGAAGTAAGCCCAAGCATAGCAAGGGCGAATGGAGTAGGGCTAGTCTCGAGCTACTGGGAAAAGACAGTCAAGTCAGTCACTAATGAAACAGAGCAGCGAAACAGTGGGGTGGGGGGACTAGGAGGGAAGCTTGGTAAAGATGAAAAAAGCAGAGAGACACAGTAGTTGTTTCAGGTTAGGAGAGATTAGGGGTTGAGAAGAGGGAGGAAGACATAGAATGCTAAAGCTTCAGAGTAATTAATGGGAAAGTAGAGGGATGAAGGAGTGTCTATGGAAGGTCCTGGAAGGCTGGGAAAGAACAAAAGTGCAAAGCCTAGCTACTGGGCCAAAGACTAGAGTAGAGAGAAGTATGAGGGGTTAGCAGAATGGAGAGGGGTGGTTAGCTGCTGGTGACTCAGTCAGGGAGCGTACTCTAACCACCTAACAAGGTTAAGGCAGACTAATTGTTAATACAGTTAAACGTCCAAAACCTAAACCTCTCCCCATGTGCTTGGTGGGGGGATTTGGATTTGCATAACAGCTCAACAGTAGAGAGTAGAAACCAGCAGAACCTTGACAAGTACTGCAACAGATGCGAACAAATATCACTGCAGTGGTAAGTTTCACAGGAACAAATGAAAATGCTTTGCTCTGATGTCACTGTACATATTGCAAAGAGAAACTAATCAGTAGTGCACAGCCACAAAATCCTTTTCTCTGATGTATTACAGCCTTTGAAGCTGTGTTTCCCAGTGTGAAGTCCAACAGGCAATAAGTAGGTATTAAAGTGAAAGGCTAATAAAACCAGTACATAGTGGATGCTATTTTTTTTTTAAATTGAGCTTTCTGGTGAAGCACTAGTAGAAGGTATACTGCTAAGATATATGAGAATGGTAATCACCATGTTATATTACCTGTGTAAGTAAACATTACCTTGGAACATGCATGTGTGTTGCAATTCTTTGCAGCCATACCAATGTTTAGTCTTGTTACCCACCAAAGAGTATAGGATAAAATGTAAGGCAGATTATTGTCTCATATCAGACTGCTTTTTAAGGGTAGATCCCAGATGACCTCATCTTCATATTTGGTCAATTATGGTCTTAGAAAGTATAAATAATGCCTTATACACTATTTAAATTATTTTATCTGACAGCCGTATCTTACTCAGTGCAACAGCAATTTTTAAGTAGGAACAGATATTAGTAAATAATGTCTGTACAGTTTATCTGTGCACATTTAATTTCTATTTTAAGCAGTAAATTCCCCTTCAGCAGGATGTTCCTTCCACTGAGAGATAAGAATCGACTGCTTGTTATCTTGTGTTGCTTTTATTATGTCCCCTGAGCATCAGCACTGACCCTTACATGTTCAAAAGAAACTGCCATTGTGAGGATATGAGGAAGACTATCAGTTTTATTTTGAAACCCAGTATGATGCAATTTAAGGAAATGCAGTTACATAGTCTTAATTGCAGAAATATTCATAAATTCTTAAGCATATCTACCATTAGGTAGAACAAATCTATTGCACAAAAAGGAAAAAAAAAACATAGAACACCAAATCATTACTTAAGATATTGACTTTATGTAGCTAGTGGTTACTAATATTTATTTAAAAAATGTTAAACAAGAATAAATTATCGAATATGCCACATCTTATGTTCCTGGTTAAAATTATTATATGTAATTCTCTGATAATATTTCACTATATAATTAATATTTCTCAGCCCATACCAGAAAACATCAAATCATCCTCCTCTATTTCACAAAAAAAAAAAATACACATCAGTCTTTCTACATCAATATGATAGCACTTCTCCATCAGGTAAAACATGGGACTAATGCTGTTATTTATGTCTTTTACTACTATTGATTACACAGCAGTACAAACTTTTTATTGGCCTATGTGCTCCTGTGGCCTGCTTTAAATGTGTATTTGCAAATAATGTTGCTTTACTGAGCTGGTCTGTGACAACACTAACCTTCCTTGGACTCTGCTACCAAATTTCACAACAGAAATTGTATCACATCTGATAAGAACCCTTTTCTGCACTTACTTTGTACATTAAAGTAGGCTAGTGATGATTTATAAGCACTGTTTTGTGTTGTGGCAATTTGCATTAGAAACTGGATAAGGTGGTTCCCCTTACTGAATGAATGGGTTACTGCTGCAGGTGCATGCCTCCCAGCTCTCCTGATTTTCACAGAATTTCCAGATTTTTTTGTATGATCCTCATAAAATGTGTCATGTTCTGGAAAATCACGGAGGATGGAAGTCAGTAAATAATGATAAACATTTTGAGTTTCAGACTCAAAATGCATGTGAACAAAAAATGATATTCTAGCAACTTTCTAAGATTATAAGAGCAGTATTTAAAAATCTGTCCCTATTTTTGGCCTTTTGTCCCTCTGTTATTTTAAGCTTTGTCCAGATTTCTTGCACTAAGAGGATAAGATGTACATGCAATTGTTTTTGACTTGTGTTACTGTTAGGCACATAGAAATGCACTTTTTTATTGGCACGTTTGCTCCTGTAGTCTGTGTAAGCTTGTGTTTATGTAGGTTGATGTTCTCTTGTGTTGGCTTGTGAGATGACTGACCTGCCCTGACCTCTGCTACAAGGTATGTCTAAAGAAACCCTAACACTTATTACTGTCCTGATATATTGTATGCTGAGTGCTACTATACTGCACTGTATCATATATTATATCATGCTATGTTCTACTGAACCTGCAATGTTTTGCACTGTGCTGTAACCGTTATCCCATGAATCCTACAGCTATTGTATTGTTCTATACCGTACTGCGTTGCACTGGTGAATCCTACAGCTATTGTATTGTTCTATACCGTACTGTGTTGCACTGGTTTTGTTTTGCACTGTGTGTACCGTTCCTATCCCAATCCTGCTAGCTATTGTGTTGTTCTATACACTACTGTGTTGCACTGGGTTTGTTTTGCACCCGTGTGTTAACATCTTTCCCACACATCCATGAATCCTACAGCTATTGTATTGTTCTATACCGTACTGCGTTGCTGAATCCTACAGCTATTGTATTGTTCTATACTGTACTGCATTGCTGAATCCTACAGCTATTGTATTGTTCTATACCGTACTGCGTTGCTGAATCCTACAGCTATTGTATTGTTCTATACCGTACTGCGTTGCACTGGTTTCGTACCATTTGAATGCTTCTCTGTCCTTTTATATCGTGTCATACTGCTCCTTCCTCCGTATACAGATCAAAGATAGCAAAACTCTACAACATGACTCACCAAGCATCTCTTGATAAACCATAGGTCTTAGTCTCCCTTTGTCTCAACAGTTACCAGCTTTCTAGCACTAAGCATTCCAAGGCAATATAAACTACCATATACTCAATGGCAACCACATGCTATCATCACAGAATGAGTCGACATATGAGAGATGAAAATACCTACTGCAACTGGAGGAAAATGTCTCAGACAAATTGGGCATCAGAATCCAAAGTAACACCAAACCAACACTCAGCAAGACAATCATAAAATCTACCTATACCAATATACTTTAATAAAATCCCTTCAAAAATAAAAACTATCTCCCCTACCTGGTACAACTGATGTGTGCAACACGGTCAAACCTCGGCAACACACTGACTCACATTCCATACCAGATATACCATCATTCACGACTACCACAAAAGACAAGAGTCACTTCAGAAAGTCAATCTCTTCAGGCTATGATAGCAGTACATTAGCCATAGTAATATACTTGTAACAGGCAATTCTACACTTTGGTATACCACTGCATCCTTCAGAAGACTGATCAAGGAAAGGGGTAACAGTCAGCTGCATTCCAGGTGCCAGAATCCATCATATCACCAGAACATTCAAGGTTCTTCATCCCAATAATTAATATATGATATGATATGGACATTGTCTAAGTGGGGTAAATGATTTCAGATGCGCAGTCTTAGACAATGTGAGGAGGGGTATGATGGAACATTCTGAGTACGCCCCTAAGAAGCAAAAGAAATACTAGACTCCAGCAGTGTCCTACCATCACTGAGACCAGTGCCACAGTACAAGTACAATACTGTTTACTAGTTTCATTTTGAGGGACCCAATATGATTCAGCCTGGAAAGAGACAGAAGGCAGCACTCACTGTTGACCAAAGCTGGCTTATATGTATCTCATCATGGCTTTTGCACATGGCTCCAGAATAGGGATAACACTTGCTCCTTACCTGGCTTCTCTGCATACCATTGATTTAGACCTGAAAATGAAGATAGCTGCAATGCTAATGGTGGTGTGTCTGTCATTATCTAAAACTCCATCACCTCTAAACTAATCAGTCAGAGCAATGAGACTGAACTCATTTACATTCTAATACCAGTACACAATGCTACAGATGCATCCTGGGCAACAACAGAACCCTGTCTGTGTAGACTGCAAATCACAAAATATATCACAATAAACTATAGTCCCTCTCCATGAACCTAAACACCATTTTTCTATGAGATTTTAACTAGCCCTACAGAAAATGTCACACCTGCACCTTTACAGAAAGGTATGCACAATATTTCCTTAACTTTATTATTGGAAGTTCATTCAATCATAGGTTCATAGGTGTGTACTAGGATAATGGCCCTGGAGCCTTTACAAGCCTAGCCCATAGAAGTGCCCTGGCATTGTGCCGCCCGACGTTAGTTCCCAGAGCCTCTATCAAGTAGAGCCACTGGAGTGAACTTTCTATTACCCATCCACTCATCAAGATTTCTCTTGAAGATGGACAGCAAGGTGCTCTTCTTGACATGTATGGGAAGTCTATTCCAGAGCATAGGCAGTCTGCCTAAATAGTATTATCTTCCCTGTACAGCTATTAGCATACTTGACCTTGTTCATATAAACACAGCACTGTCTGATCCTCACCCACTGTCAGAATCTCACTGGACAAATCAAATCAATTTACTGTATTATTCAACATACAATTTCAGTACAGGCCAGCAACTAATCCAAATTTTTTAATGGCTTTTACCAAGGTCAATGTTCTGGCATTCAATGAGAAAATAAGATGGTTTACTGTGGGCCAACACTCGTTGACCAAAAAGAAAATACTGCAAATTATACAACGACCCCCCCCCCCCATTAATATTACAAAATGTGCATGCTGATTGGTCAGCGTGCCCATTGTAAATCAGACTTATACTAATGGAAAAAGGTCTGGTCGCCTGGACTTTTTCCATTAGTAGAAGTCTTTTTTTTTTTTTGTTACAGCAATGGAGAACGGAAGAGCTCCATTGCTGTAATCTCGTTATGTTAAAAGGGTTTAACATAGCGAGACAGCTTAAAAAAAAGCAACGGAGATCTTCCTTTCTCTGTTGCTTTTTTTAAAGCTATCTCACTATGTTAAACTCCTTTAACATAGTAAGACACCTTTTAATAAGCAACAGAGATCTTGCTTTCTCCGTTGCTTCCACACACAGCTCTGATGTACTATGTAAGCATACGCATGCGCAGTACATCCGAACTGCAGGGCAGAATACCAGACAGCTGCAGAAGGGCAGCACAGAGGCATTGTACAATGCCATTATTTAAGAAAAGTAAGTATTTTTTTTCTTAAATTATGTCATTGTATAATAGCAATAACCCATGCCTGGGTGAGGGTAATGCTGGATTTACCCATGGTTGTCTTTGTTTGGCCACTCAGGCTTCATCCTCATGACCAAACCACACCAACCATAGGTAAATCCAGCGTTACCCACACCCAGGTGTGGGTTATTGCTTAGATATACTACGACTTCAACCCACAGAATGACAGTTTTAGAATTAAAACTATATTATAGAACTCAGCTATAAATAACCTCTGCAAGATCAGAAAAAAAGTTCTTATCCATAAAGAATAGAACAATGTGTCAGTGTGTTAAAATGAATCTCCTTTAGACATGCTGCTTCTGACACCATGTCCTTTTAGACATGCTACTTCTGACACCATGTCGCTTGTCTCTAATACAAATAATAAGTAGGCTTGGGTTTTTGTTCTGATGCTTTTATACATACAAACACATCAGGATGGATAGCAGCATTTTTAAATATGAACAAACTAGTTATAAACAGAGCTTACATACATACATGTTCACATCTCAACAGCTAACTAAAAATGGTAGTCAGGTTCACATGTGCTCAGTATTTATGCACTTGCACAAGCCCTTGGATAGCTTCTTAAAGGTATATATACTCTCATTGATCTACATTAACCATTTACACAAATGTCTACATGGCTTAACTTTCTAATAAAATATGTTACTTTGATCTAAAAGTGTGAATACATCACATTAATGAACCTACAAAAAAAATCTTAGGCACATAACCCAGAACAGTACAGCTTGTAGCCTAGTCTCAATACAAATACTGTTTCCTGGGAAATCAGTGCATTGGAAGCCTGAATTCGCACTTAACCCATAATAAACATAAATAAAAAAATAAACCATAAAGTACAGATATGAATCTTGATAAAAATGCAATATATAAGAGAAAATAATTAAAGGAGATCATTATATCAAATAACAGTATACATCCAAAATTATTAAAAAAATGTCATGAGTGCATGGTCTAAAACCTCTGGTGCTCTCTCGCAAGGTAGTGGCATGCTGGCTGCAGGCTGCAAAAAAAGTTATTTAGCTGAAGCTCTGCACATGCTGAATGGTGCAGTCATATTTAATTTAGCATTTTTAACCATAACAAAATACCTCAGCTGACCAAGTCCACAGGAGTCACAGATGGAGTTGGAGTAAAATATTTATGAATAAAATTTTAATATAAGAGATTAGCACTTTCATCCCTTCTTCAGAGTTAGCCAAAATACCACACACTCCATTATATAAATATCAACTACATCACATAACCTAACAACGCCTTTGCAAATCATTAAACTAACAAATAGTAAAAAATAGGTTTACAGCAGAGGATCTAAAACACACCCACTGGCCTTTTTTTTTAATTGACAAAAAATGTGAAAAAAAGCATTCCTACATTATTACAGCCTCTTTGGATTTTGGGGGAAATATTAAAAAAAGATCATTTTAATGATGAATTCTTATCTGCAACAGTGGATGCAATTGATTTAATTTATTGTATCCTACATGGGAATGGGCTTACTTGGTTCAGAGAAGCCCTACTGAAATGTGAATATTTGAATAATAGGGATATTGATGTTATCAAGGATTTTATGGAAATGGCATTGCTTAATATTTTTATTTATTTTAAGCAGATCAGCAGAATGGCAGTGAGGGACACTTCTATCCCATTATATACTAACATTATTATGTGGTAACGAAAACAAAATTGTGTGTTAAATTCCTTTTTTAAAGAATATATAGATACATTTTATTTTGGATGATATTGTTATGCTATGGAGTGGAGATGTAGTTCAGTTTAACAATTTTACTGAGTTCCTGAATGGTACCACAGAATTTTTACGGCTTACCTATACTTTTTCTAAAGAAAGCATTAATAATTTATACAGAATGCCATGGTGGTACGGCAGTAGCATTGTTACCTCACAACAAGAGGTTCTCCCATTCGATTCTCGGCTGAGCTTAGGAGTGCCTTCTGTGTGGAGTCTGCATGTCCTCCCCATGGTTGGGTAGCATTCAAAAGACATGCGTGCGTAAATGGGTGTGCCTTCGTTGAAGGTTGAGCATCGAGCTGGCACCTCGGCGTTTCATAAAAATCTACTGCCAATCATTAAAGGACCGGAGTTCCGCTGTGGTGACCCCTTACTGGGAAAAGCCGAAAGACAAAATAACATATTAGAAAACATGTTGAACATAAATTCATTTTGAATATATGTATGTATAAATATATATAATTATATCCACGGTGGTGCAGCGGCAGCGTTGTTGCCTCACAGCAAGAGGTTCTCCCGTTCAATTTTCAGCTAGTGTGTGGGGAGGGCCTTCTGTGTGGAGTCTGCATGTCCTCCCCATGGGTCGAGTGGCGTTCTGAAAGACATTCGTGAATCGGCGTGCCTTTGTTGAAGGTTGGGCGTTGAGCTAGCAACTCGGCACCGTGAAAATCTACTGCCAATCATTAGCAGACCGGAGTTCCGCTGTGGCGACCCCTAACTGGGAAAAGCCAAAAGACAACAACATATACTTATATATATATATATATATATAAATAGATATATATATATATATACAAATATATATATATATATATATATATATATATATATATATATATATATATATATGTATATATATATATATATAGGAAGCTAACATTTTCTGATAATTATTTTGCTTTTCCAAATTAACCACCCTTATAAGCAGAAAATAAGTCTGGTAAAGGGAAAAATGGTCCATTTAGCTAGGATTATCTCTGAGTATTATAATTTTAGAAGTAAACTAGAAGCATTAATTTAAATGCTGATTGAGAGGGGCTACAGTGAGGAAGTTACTGACTAAAGTGCAAGATGAAATTCTTAAGGATAGAGTTAATCTCTTACCACATAGAGATTTAGTAGATGGAAATGATAACAAGAATAAAGCTGATGATGGGAGTTTTGAACAAACTATGGTTCTAAAATGTTGATCAGAAAGCCATTCAGTTAAAATCCTAACCATGGTAATTGAACATTTTTGGAACAGATTTGATGAAGATATTGATAGGGAAAAAACTTTTTTTTTAATAAAAGGCAGACAAATATTAAAGAAAATGTAGTGACCAGAGATTCTGGTTAAAAAGATAATACAGTACCAGGAAGTGTGTTTTTGATCTGTGTGTGTGTTAGTGTGTGTGTGTATATATATATATATATATATATATATATATATATATATATATACATACACACACACACACACACACACACACACACACACACATACATGTAGGGAAAGGATTGTTTGAAAACTTGTACATATGATTTTAAGTTTCCTTGCAATTATGATGAAATTCTAAGGGATTGATTTATCTGGCTTTTTGTGATCACTGTCAGTGTTTTTAAATAGGTAAAAATGAGCATTCATTTAAAAAAAAAAAGAATTTAAGAACATTACTATATTAGTTTTTCAAATTAAAATAATGCACTCTTTAAACATAAAAAGGAATGTAACTATAATAAAATGTTTTATTTCTTGATGTTGGAATAGCCAGTACTACAAAACATAAGAAGGGGTCTGTGGAAACGCATGTTAGAGTACTGCAAACTTTGCTGGTAGGTCAGATTACATGCCTGTGAGTTTCCTGAGTTGAATGATGCTGTTCCTTTAACAACTTGCTAAAGTTACAAGCAACTGAACTGTAATATATATAAATTTTATAAAGTCTATTTTAATTTCAATATTTTATTGTCTTAGTCTTTTAAATGCAATATAAACTTGTGGTTATATATTTCTGTGGCTTGTTATTTATTGTATTTTTTTTTTTTTTTACTATTTATTAGTTTAATGATTTGAAATAATGGTATTAGTCCATGTGTTATAACTAATATTTATACAAAGAAGAGTGTGTGTGTGTGTGTGTGTGTGTGTGTGTGTGTGTGTGTGTGTGTGTGTGTGTGTGTATGGTAATTGGGTTAGTTCTGATAAAGAACTAATATACAAGGCTCAAAAACGATAAACTTTTCTACTAAATTTTTTTCATAAATGTTGTGTTTAAATTACATTTGTGGTTCCTGTACACTTGGTAAGCCAAGGTGTTATATTTATTTTTGTTCAGAATGTTACAGAAGCCCTAGATCTGCAGTTTGGTTTGGGTTAGTTTAGCATTTTTCCTGATGTTATTGCACTGATGATTTTGTAGAGTCATCAATGTGATGTGTTGATACTGTTTGTATGATTAATGTTCAGTTGAAAGTTTGCAAGCTATCTACATCAATACAAACTATATCCAGACAAATACTCTTTAAACCGTCCCATCTATACCAATTGTTTATGGGTCTATATCAGAACATCAGAGCATTAAAACATCGAATGATCTGATATCAAACACTATTCTGTGAACGCTAAGAATAGTGAAGCTGCATAACAGTGAATTCTTTCCTTGGGAAAGAATTCATTTGGCCGTTTCTGTGTCTTCGCTATTGTTAGCGCTGTGGTGGAAAGTTATGTGTTGGGTTCAGGTAAGTGTGCAATTGTTTGTACGTTAGGGTTAGGGGCAAGTTAAGTGAGTTAGGGTTAGGTTTAGGGAGCGGGTTAGGCATGTGTGCGATAGTGACAGACTTTTGGGTTAGGGGCGGTTTAAGTGAGTTAGGATTAGGGCGCGGGTTAGGTGAGTGTGCGATAGTGACGGACCTCAGGGTTAGGGTTTGGATTAAGGTAAGTGGGTAGATAGTAGTGTATGTTTAGTTTAGTGTAGCGTTAAATGTAGGAATTTAAGTGTATGTGTGTGGTTGCTGTTTGTTTGATGTGCTTGTGTTGTGTGTGTGTGTTTCGGAGCAGCATATTTTTTCCATGGGAAAAAATTTGCTGTTCTGAATGTTCAATATTTTCATGTTTAAATGTTTTGGGGCTGATGAAATAGCATTCACTATTTTCATCTTTTGATAATGTGATATAAACGGTTATAGAGTAAAAATGAATATGTATCTAATAATGAGTTTATTTACATCAATAATGATAGCCCCTAATTGTTTTGTTTTCATTTCTATAGTAGCGTTTGACATATAACCATGATATTTCTACGTTTATACAACGCTTTTCCAACTCTTGTAGTCATTTTTCTTGCCAATGTTAATACAAGAGGTTACTGTTCTTAGTTAAATATCCATCTCCCTTGCAGAAAAAAATGTTTTTAATGTTTTGCATCCATGGTAGTGTCACTGTTTTAAATAGTGACCTTCAAATGTTTTAGATGTTTTAAGTTCAAATAACCACGTCCATTAAAAGAAACCTATTTGTATTAATCCTCAAGACAACAGATGGAGAATATTTTTGATTGGTTGTTTAGCTGGTAATTTAACTTTGTGGTCTGTTATAAACACTTGGACTTGTAGGTGGTTTAGTTGTTCCAGGGTGGTGCAATTAGAAAATATATGATTTAATTGATGTTTTTTTTTACCAGCAAATAGGATTATTGCTGGGCATCAATATTAACTTGAGATCCTGGGAGCTAGGTCTCTAGTTTAATGAAAGCCTTTCGGGTTTGTTGCTGTAGCTTATCTAGAACGTTTGCACAACATATAAGGGTGCAGTCATTACCATACTGATCTATAGATTACAGATGCATGACTTTTTGCATGCCATTAGTGAAGATGGTAAGTAGCAAGATGCCTAGAATGTATAGACTAGGAACACTGAAAAGGCTGTAATTAAGGGTCAGTAGGCATCTTTCATTTGAAATGATTGCGATCTTCTGGTCTGAGAACTATGGAACAAGATAAGCAAAGTGTTAGACAATAAGGGGGGCATGTTGTAAAGAGATACAGACATACAACTGTAATCATTATCTTAAGATTAATTTCAGTGGTGGCTGGTGACTTCAAATCAAAGAGGGGCTGCAGGAGACAGCTGAATGGGTGGGGGCCAAAGGGAAGGGGTGTGGCCAACTAGAAGGGGGAGGAGCTATGCTCAAAACCACAAAAACTGGAACTTTAATTAAATATGCTGCCCTGGGTGCCAAACCATCATTATGAGAGCCCAATGAAGACAAAATGAAGTGTAGAAAAAAATATTTCGATGCACTGGCTGCATGACAGCTTACTTAATATCTAGATGGAAACAAAAAGGTTTTGAGGCATGAAAAAATAAATTACTTTTTAAATACATTACTGGAATGTCAGTCAAAATCAAGTGTAAGAAAAACAAGCAGCACTCAACTCAAACCACTTCTCCTTGCACTGCAATTCTAATTATAATTTATATTCAGCTTTATTAAAGTACCAAGTAACATGCTGAAAGTAGCAATCTCTGTGATACCCCCACTTGTAAAAATGTTTCTTACTAAAAAAGACCTGCTGCCTGACAACAACTATCTACTTGTTTCATGGAGAAAACATGATCAAAGTAAAAAATGAAAAGCAAACAAGAAACAAGCTCAGGATACATTGCTTAAAAGATTACTTTACAGGTAATGGACCACACATGATAGATTGGCATTCTGTTTGGTTTGCAGGTAAAGCCTGCAAAGATGACTGCAAGTCTCCAACAAATGTAATGAGCTTCTTAAAATAATGTAATCCTGTCCTTTATTACAAATACTGTCACATGCATTTCAATACCCAAGGCTTATACATTATCTAGTTATGTAAGTATTCTCTGCATGGCAACAACAGAAAGGCTTTCAATGTTGGCAATACTTTAACAAGCTTACTTGCAACTTACAGTCTCAGACAAGCTTACCTGATGGTCATTAAAACATTGCTACTTAAACACAGAGCAACAGGCACTTTCTGAGTAATAATAAGCATAAATCAACAGTCTAAAAATATGACAGAAACCAGAACATTCTGCAAAATCAAGGACAGAATAAAAGTAGTACTTGTGTCTACCTTGGATGGGGGATACTCTGCACATTTACACTGCATAACTGCTCCTTGCCTTGCTTGGACACATCCAGAGTCACTACATGGGGAAGTGGGGTGCAACAAGTATGTCAAAATTTGAAACATCTCTGTCTGACTGTGATGGCCCTGACACATTTGTCATACCTCTCAACCTCAGAGCAAGAAATCTGAACAAAGCCATACATAGAAGTGGGACAAAGGCCCAAAAATAAGGACAAGTTTTAAATATTGCTCTTATAAACTTAGGAAGATAATAGAATAGTAGGTCTTGCATTAGTATGAATTTTCTGGAGGGTATGAAATCTGAAATTCAAATGTCTGTCATTATTTTCTAACTTTTATGATTTGCCACTAATTTGCCAAAAAACACAATTTTATGAAAACTGGACCAAAAATGTGATGCAAAAATATAAAATAGCCACACAATACAGCTGGGAACCTGTCAAAGAGGAGACATTTTTTTAAATATTAGTACTGCTAACTTGAGCAGCTGACAAAATAAAAGAATCTACATGCATTTCTGAAATAAAAGTAATCTATAATTCTGATTATTACAGGGTTTTCTTAATTGTAAACCCTCCACATTTTCTTCCAAAATTGCCATTTTGCTGCATGATTATTAGGGGAAGAGCAACATTTTGAGCCAAAATTGGGGACAGTTGAGAGGTTTGGATATGCCTAATTCTATAAAGCAATTTATTTGCATGTACCTCTCAACCTGTTAATGCAGGAAAATCTGGACAAGGCCAAATATACTGGGGGAACATATAAACAGTACTAAAAAATGTTGTATAAACTAAGACAATTGATAGAATAACAGGTCTTGCTTTGACATGCATTTTTGCTGAAGGTTATGAGGTCTGAAACTCAGTGTCTGTCATTATTTAGTGACTTAATTTCTAAATTGTCAGAAAACCACACATTTTATGAGGAACAAACCAAAAGTAAGAAGCACAAATCTATTCATTCTGTGAAATCTGGACAGTTGAAAGGTATAGTTCAGCCAGGGCTGTCTTTGAGTTTGCTTGCCCTTCTCCCTCACAAAATTATGGTCAAATGGAGCCTCCCCCCTGCAGCCATTCCAATGAACCATTACTTGGCTATTTCACCCCATTTACCATAAACACTAATGTGCATACTGCTTTACTTCTACGCTGATTTGGACTTCATTTGAAAGTTTTATTTTGCATTTTACAGCACAAACACTAAAACATCTGTTAAACAAAGTGATGCAATCTCACAATGAAAACAGACTTATTAGCATTAAAACTTCTCTGCTGTTGAAACTCACATTCATTGAAACAGCATTGAAACCCACATTCAAAGAAAATACATTTTGCCAGTGGCAGATAAAGATTAATTTTGGGCTGCTTTCACATCATAGGCCCCTTGCACACGAACATACATGTGCTCTTTGATACATCTTCCTGACTGTATTAAATTATATTCCTTGTACAATATTGTACAGTTAGAGGGCGTTTTAAACATTTTTCCAGTAAACAATGAAACAAAATGCATACACCAATAATGACAAAACTGCCAATTCAGAACATTTCTATCATAAAAGTCTACTCAAACATCTACATTCAACCAGTATCAGTAAATATGCACAATCTCTGAAGAAGTAAAAGTCATCTAAATAATTCCACATTAAAGAAATCTGTAACTAATGAAAAGGTTGCTGCTAGCAAACAACTTTATATTTAATTGCTTCATCTACAAAAAATGTGCCTGTTGCCCTTGAGGAATAAATTGCCTATGTTGCATTAAAAAAACAATACGCTAGTAATATTGCAATAGGGTATTGATGGCAAACTGATAACAGGTTCATATAGTTACTAGGTATCCTCACCAAAAAAGACTGCAGCATCCACCCCCTTTACAATACAGTACAGTATCAGCAATGCATCTACCTACTGTGGGAGTAGAACCCACAGCCTTCTGCATCAAAACCAAGTACATTACCTGTTATGCTATTAACAATGCAAGAAGACTCAGCATAAGCAACAGTAAACTTTTGTTCCCCTGCAGCTCTCAGCTTCTTGTAAAATCTACTTGACACTCAGCTGTATCTCTGAACTTTGCAGAACAAGAAATCTGGAAAAAGCCAAAATTTGGGGGGGGGGGGGCAAAAGACCAAAAATTAGGGACACATTTTAAACATTGCTTATATAATGTTGGAAAGTTGCTAGAATAAAATGCTGTGTTACCACCATACATTTCACTGCCAAGTATTGAACCCGGGACCCTATGCAAAATACAGCAACATTGCACTATGCCAAATCATCTGTTTTATGAAAGAGAAGAAGACTGAAACTTAAATGGCTACCATTTAGTGAATTCATTTCTCACCATAGCTGTCAACATCTTAGCACAAAAGACCTGAACAAAGCCAGTAATGGGAGAATACAGCCCCCAAACATATACAGTGAATTCAGTTCTCACCATAGCTCTCAACCTTGGCACAAAAAACCTGGATGAAGCCAATAATGTGGGAATACAGTCCCAAAAATAGGGTCAAATTTCAAATAACCATCTTATAAACTTAGAAAATTGCTATAATAATAGGTTTTGTGTTACCGTGTACTTTCTGAAGAATATGAAGTCTGAAATTCAAATGCTTGTTATTTTTATTTATTTAACATTTGTTAACCAGGAAAGTCTGACTTGGAACAAAAGCCAATTTTCGGCAGAGGCAGAAACACTCCAGACACATGTCTTTGTAAGATGGGAGGACATCAGAGCAAACCCACACAAACATAGGGAGAACATGCAGACTCCACACAGAAGGCACCCCAACCAAGAATCAAAACAGACAACCTGTAGCTGACAGGCAACAATGCCACCACTGCACTACTGACTTTGTTAAGAAACAAAATACAGAAACCACAGATTTTATGAGGAATAGAACAAATATGAGGCAAAAATCTGCAAATATTTAAAAATGGTGGTGGGTAGGGAATTCAGGCTCTTGCCACTTGGGCCCAAGGTACAGGGTTCAAGCCATATTTTCTACCCACCACCATGTAGCAACTGGGGCATTTTACACACACACACACACACACACACACACACACACACACTACCTGAGCCAAAGCTGCTGTAAAGCAAAGTCCCTTCAGTCCTTGCTGCAAAAGCCTGTGCTGAGTTGTAAATCCCTTCCTTGATGAGAGCACCACTCATCCTAGTCCTTCCTGCCTGTGGATGTTGCAGTCCGATCCCCTTCCAGTCTATGCAACTGTAACTGCATAGACTGCTGGGAAAATTTGGAGTTGAATGTTGTCTTCATACTCTGGACTGCTGGTGAAGACCGTGGATTCTGTGCGCATGCTTCAGACTGGTTCACCAGCAGTCTGAATGCCGCGAGTGCTCATGAGCGATGTTCCGGGACTCATGTTTTTTTATTTTATTTACTTTTTTACAGCTGGGGGGCTGCAGTCCAATAGCACGAGCTGCCCCTGATTAATTTGAAAACATGCTTGTTTAGGAAAGGATAGTAGAGTGCTGTTAGTGGTGTCATGGTCTAAAGTTGTGCTGAGTAGGGTAAATAGATAATTTACTTTAGGTGTCACAGGATTTTTTTACGGAGACATTTATTCTACTTTATATATGTATACCTTCATATATCTTTATGATGCCATGCATATATTATTTTGTAGCACATATTTTCCAGTTTGATTTTTATTAGTGAATGAGATGCATAACGTAAGTCAAGGAGTGAACTGCATGCAAACTCTCCACACTGCAAAGTTTCTTCTTGGATTACATGCAATGGAAAAAAAACTTTGACAGCTATAACAGCTTCATAGGAGATTAATAGGCAAATAGCTTTAGAGCCCTTACAAGTCTAGCCAATATAATCGGAGTTTACCTAGTATATGGCCCCTAGGGCAAGAAGATGGCATGGATTGGTGCCTCTGCATTGGGTATCTTACAGAATGTCCCTGTACATAAGGGACATAGGTACTACCCCCAGGTGTGAATTTGTGATTCTCCATTCATTGATCCAAACTCTGTTTGAAGAGGGCAGGGAAGGTGTCTGCTTAATGTGAATAGGAAACCTGTTCCAGAGAACGGGCAATCCATGAGACTCATATCTGTCTCTCCAGCATGTTTTGTTTGAGTTGCTAACTAGGTTTACATTCCTAGATTAGGTGATCCTCATTAGTTTGATATGTAGATGTGTAGCAAGTCTGCTAGGGCTGGATATGAGAGTGCCTTGTAGGTAAGGCATAGATCACTCTTTAATAGTCGGTAGGAGACAGAGTAAAGGGATATGGCTTTTATTATATCCATATAGAAAATATTGTTTACATCTTGCATTTTCTTTGTGAGGTACTTCTGAGATTACTCCAGCTACTGTAAGTGCCTAGTCAAACAAATGCCAAATGGTGCACTGTACTGCGTGAAGTAGAGCAGAACTATAATTTCCTTGGATCTGGATGCTGTACCTTGACGTATAAGTTATGCCACAAAGAATGACTTCCTCACACTGTGGACACATGGTGGTCAAAATTCAGGCTACTATTTATATCTGTACTTAGATCTGTCACCTCTAGAGTCTATGCTTAGTAGTGTGCTACTGAGTTGTAATTTGTAGGGGTATATGACTTCCCCAAGGATATTATAATACATTTTTTTTTGCATTCAGTTTGAGACCATGGTTCTGGCATCAATTATTTGACTTATCTAGACCCTTCTGAACGATATCTCATAATTGGGGGATTCAGTGATTGACTCCAGCTTGCAGTCATCCACAAACTTTAGCATCCAGAGGCCTTCAACACTGGCCTTGACTTCAGAGAAGTATATTCTGAACAGGAGTTATCCCAGTATTGAGTTCTGTGGCACACCACTAGTAACTAGACTCTTGCTAGATCTAAATTCATCCATTTTAAGCACGTGTCCCCTACATAAGCCTATTGACCATCATTCTGGTGATGTAGGGATTTATGCCCAGTTGTGTGAGTTTATATATAATACCTGAGCGGGGAATTGTGTCAAATACCTTGCCCAGGTCATGGTAGGCAGTATGCACTATTTTATCCTCATCCACGGCCTTAGAGACTTTCTCAAAGAAATCCACCTGATTCAGAAGGCATATATTCCCTAATTTGTGCATAATATATACAAGAATCTTTTTCCTGCATTATTTGTTACAAGTCCTCTATGTATATACTGTAAACAGCGTGCCAACTTTCTATGTCTAATTATACTTGTTACTTTTGCTGTTTTTTCTCTACTTTGTGACTATTCTATAACTATTACTCAGTTTTGTAAAAACTGTTTTCTTATTACTCTACCTTGTCATTACTGTATAACTATTATTAAATCAATTTTGATGAAAATTGCATAATCGAATAATTTGTACATTTTGTTGGAGCTTTTCTCCTTGGGTCTCTACTGAAAATGGGTTTGTGCTCAGCTGGACCAACCCGATTAACAAATGTGAAATAAATAAATAAATCACTTGCCCTTGACAAAGCCAGATTGGTTGGGTTAAATATTTGGAGGTTTACTATGTCATTATTTATCAGGTCCATGAGTATTCTTTCCATGGCCTTACATGTAAATGACTAATCAGACTTATGGGTCTGTAATTTCCCAGGTCAGTAGATGGTCCCCTTTATTTGTGGGATGTCTGTTGCTGTCTTCCATTCCAGTGGAACATAGCCAGTCCAGAGGTTGTGGTTAAACAGAGATCCTAACAGGCCAGATATTCCTGATTTAAGCTGTTTAAGAGGCCATCTGGTATATTATCAGGCCCCAGTGAAGCCATGTTTTAGGTTTAGAGAGCACAATGACAGCCTGTTATTTGGTGATAATTAGTGGTAGAGCGGTGGAGGGTATTTCTTGGGACAGCAGTTGAGGCAATGGGGAGATAACATTTGAGCTGAATGTTTTGGCCAAATTGTTTATATCATTCAACAGACTTTAGGTGATGCCATCAACAACTAATTCTGCACATTGCTGGGTGTTGCTCTAAAGATTGTGGACATAACTGAAAATTGCCTTAAGATTATTCTTAGCTTTGAAGGCTATTTTTACCTCAAAGTCTGTTTTCCAAAACTTAACTAGTTCTCTGATTCACTAGTTTAGACTAACATGAATTACTTCTCTGTTATGCACATTCCCTCTTACTTCTCAATAGGATTTTCTTCCTTTTGTTGTACAATCTATTAATGGGGCGGCCATGGTGGTGCAGCGGTTAGCGTTGCCACCTCACAGCAAGAGGTTCTCTGGTTCAATTCTTGGCTGAGGTGCCTTCTGTGTGGAGTCTGCATGTCCTCCCTGTGGTCGCGTGGGTTTCCTCCGGGTGCTCCGGTTTCCTCCCACATCCTAAAATATATGCTGTAGGTGGATTGGACACTCTAAATTGGCCCTACATGTGAGTGTGTGTGTGCCTTTTGTGGAAGGTTGGGCGCCAGGCTGGCAACTCGACACTGTAAAACTCCACTGTCAATCATGAGCGGACAGATGATCCGCTGTGGCAACCCCTAACCGGGAAAAGCCGAAATAAGAAGAAGAAGTTGTACAATCTATTAATACCCACGGTCTACCAGGGTGGCTTGCTTTTGAAATAAACCCAGATTAAACTGCAGTCTGGTACTGCCAATTCTTTGCAAGTGTTTATATGATCATACATGGCTTTTGTGCATGTCTCTGCATAGGTTTCTGTTTTTTCTGGATTTGGGGGAGCTTGGAAAAGTACAGTTTTGTACCTACCATAAATGTAGATGTTCGAAGATCCACATTGCTGCAGTCCTTACACTTGGGTAGTCCGCTGTCCTCGGTCGGCCCGAATATCAAAGTATAAGGCTGACGTCGGTCAAGGCGCATTTGACTGACATCAGGACGTCAGGGTACAAATGCACATGACCGACGTCATATCCTCAGTCTTTTCTTGCCCCAGATGTCAGAAGACCCTAAAAGAAAGGTCAAAACCAAAGACAGCAAACAACCAACCAACCACCCTTGCACTAAAAATATGTACAATATATACAATATACACCAGAATGACAACCCAACCCACACAACCGCCTCCAACTACAGAGGGGAAGGAGGGAGGTAAGTGGACTGCAGCAATGTGGATCTTCGAACATCTACATTTATGGTAGGTACAAAACTGTACTATGTTCTTCATCTCACATTGCTGCAGTCCTTACACTTGGGTAGAATCCCAAAGCAGAGGTAAGGGAGGATGGCAAAACTATAAGGAAGCAGGAGCTGCCAAAATGCCCTGCAAAATAGCAGTGGCAAAACCAGCCCTAGATTTAGAATAAAGTGGAAGGTGATAATGCCTAGAGAAAGTATGCACTGAACTCCAAGTAGCTGCCTCCAAAATATCTTTAGTTGCCACCCCCCTTAAAAAAGCTGTCGAAGAGGCAGTAGCCCTAGTGGAATGAGGCCTAATCCCAGCTGGAATCTCCTTGCCATGATGGGAATAACAGAAAGCAATGCAAAACCCAATCCACTTAGGAATAGTTTGTTTTGACACAGGCTTGCCCTGAGAACCCAAAGCAAATGAAACAAATAACTGCTGAGACTGCCTGAACCCTTTAGTTCTGTCCAAATAATATCGCAACTGCCTGTGTACATCTAAAGTATGCAAAATCTTTTCCCCTTTATTTTGGGGATTTGCATAAAAAGTAGGCAAATGAATAGTTTGGTTTAAAGCCACACTAGAAACCACTTTAGGCATAAAGGAAGGATTAGTAATAAAGATACCCTATCCTTATGGAAAATTAAGAAAGGCTCAACCACCATAAGGGCCTGCAACTCAGAAACCCTTCTTGCAGAGGTAATGGCCAACAAAAAAGCAGTCTTCCATGATAAAAATTTCAACTCGGTAGTAGCTGCAGGCTCAAAAGGTTGTAGAGTGAGTTTCTCCAACACAAAATTGAGATCCCAAGCAGGAGTAGGAGCTCTACGTGGGGTCTTATATTCTTTGCCCCTCTAAGAAATTGCTTGAACAAAGGATGAGAAAACAATGGTGGGTCACAATCATAGTGAGCCGAAATTGCTGCAGCATGAACCTTAATAGAAGAGAAGGACAAACCTTTGTCCAGTAACTCAGTAAGATATTGAAGAGCCACACTTAAATTAGGCTCAGAAACATCAAAATCCTTTGCTGCACTCCAAAATAAAAATCTCTTCCATTTATCTGCGTACACTTTCCTTGTACTAGGCCTTCTAGCTTCCAAAATAACATTCAAAACTTGCTGTGGAAGTTGAGACTCACTATGGTTCAAAACAGAATATGCCAGGCTGTTAGGTGCAGAGAGTGAAGCTTGACATTGAGCAAATGACTGTCCTCCTGAGACAACAGGTGTGGAATCGAAGGCAAAGGCCATGGAGGCTCCCGTACCAGGCTTCTCAGTAATGGGTACCAATGCTGTCGAGGCCAATCTGGAGCTATCAAAATCATCCTTGGCTTGTCCTGTCTGGCCTTTAGTAGTACCTTTGGGAGGAGAGGCAGAGGTGGAAAGGCATACACATGAAGATTGCTCCAATTGAAAGAAAGAGCATCCACTTTCCAAGCTGTGGGATGAAACCTTTTGTGCAAAACTTTGGCAGCTGGTGGTTTAGTGGAGAAGCGAACAGATCTATGTCTGGAGTTCCCCATGACACTGTCAATTTCTGAAATACATGAGGATCCAATTTCCACTCGTGGGGATCCATAATTAGTCTGCTCAACACATCTGCTAAGGAGTTCTGTGCTCCCGGCAGAAACCTTGCCTGAAGATTTAGCTGTAAACTGAGAGCAGTCTCCCACAAAATCATTGCTTGCCTGCATAGAGGATAGGAATGTGTTCCCCCTTGCTTGTTGATGTACCACATGACAGTTGTGTTGTCTGTTAGAATCAACACCTGCCCTGGAAGAAGTAAATCCTTGAACGCTATTAATGCAAACTGGACTGCTAACATCTCTTTCAAGTTGATATGTAGATGTTGTAGTCTGGCAGGCCACTTGTCTTGTATCCACTTTCCATTCAGATGAGCTCCCCAAGCTTTGTCTGAGGCATCTGTCGTTAGAATCTGAGTCGCCTCTGGCCGGGTCACAGAGAGTCCCTTGTTTAGGTGACATTCCTGAGCCCACCACAACAATTCCTTTTGAATGCAAGGTATTATTTGAATGACAGTGTCCAAATCCTGGCAGTGCTGTGTCCATACATTTTTGAGATACCATTGCAGCTTCCTCATATGCAGTTTGGCATTGGGAAGCACCGGAATACAAGATGCCATGAATCCCAAGGCTTGAAGGACTGTCCTTGCAGTCAGCCTGGACTGATGAGACAATTGATGAAAGTAAAGGGAAAGATTCTTTTGTTGTCCGGGGTCAAAAAGGCCATCTGGGATGCTGTATTCAGTCTTACACCCAGAAAGCACATGTCCTGAGAGGGTACTAGACTGGACTTTATTTCGTTCACAGAATACCCCAGGCATCTTAGCACTGCTATCACATATTCCAAATGATGAAGAAGCTCGTCCCTTCCTTGAACCAGAATCAGGCAATCGTCCAAATAAGGATAGATCTGTATTCCTTTTAACCTGAGGAAAGCTATCACTGGAGCCAGAACTTTCGTGAACACTCTGGGCGCAGTAGATAAGCCAAAGGGCAATGCAGAGAACTGATAATGAGAAGTCCCAGCCCGAACAGCAGATACTTCCTGCAACTCAGTCTGATAGGAACATGAAGGTAAGCCTCCTTGAGATCCAAAGTTACCATCCAATGATCTTTGCCCAGCAGAGGTAAAAGCTGTTGTAACGTCAACATTTTGAACTTGGGAATGTCCAGATAAGTGTTGAGGATAGACAAATCCAAAATTGGTCTCCACGTGTTCCCTTTCTTTGGTACTAGGAACAGGCGAGAATAAAATCCTAGGCCCACTTCTGGTATAGGAACCGGCTGTATGGCCCCTATTTGGAGTAACAGAGAAATTTGCTTGTGAGCCTCTATTCTTTGCTGAGGAGGAACGTCTGGCATGCCTTTGAAAGGAGGCAAGGTATGGAAATAAAACCTGTAACCGTGGCGTATGATATCCAATACCCATCTGTCTTGGGTAATTAAACTCCAATTTTCTTTGAAAAGTGCCAACCTTCCTCCCAAAGGTGCTGCCAGACGAGAAGGCTCTGGCAGCTGAAAAGGTAAGTCATTGGGTCTGTTTACGAAAGGACTGACCCCTGCCCTCACCGAAGACTGTGCAGGTGAACTCCTGTTCTAGGCCTGAAAGAGCCCTGAGCTCTGCCCCTACCACGTCTAGATCTACCCCTAGACTGGGAATCATAAGAAGGATACGTCCACCCCTTGGTAGGCCAATTTCTACTAAACTTCGGAGGCTGAACCTGCAAAAAATCTTTAACAGTCTGCATAGACTTAGCCTTGTCTTCCATTTTCTTTAAGACTGCCTCAACAGGAGAACCAAACAACATATCAGATTGTAAAGGAGCATCTAAAATCCTTGTCTTAACATGGTCAGATAAATTCTGATCCCTCAGCCAGGCGTGCCTGCGAAGAACTGACCCAGTGTCAGCCACCCTAGACGAGGCCTGTACAGCATCAAAACCACATTGCAAAGAATGCTTACCCACCTGTTCAGAAACATGTACTAAATCTTGTAACTCTTTACACTCAATACCCTCCGCCAGAGCATCTACCTTAGACTTCAATTGTGAAAGGAGATAGTTTTGGTATTCCAACATGTGAAACTGGCAATTCAAAGCCCTCATAGCTAGGGTGGAGGAAGTATAAACTTTCTTTCCCCATCTATCCAAAGCCCTGGCCTCTTTATCTGGAGGAACCGGATTTTTGACAACAGAAGCCTTAACACCCTTAGGCCCCTGATTAACAGTTTCTGGGTCTGCCCTAGGACTCTTAAAAAGATACTTATGAGCTTCAGGCACCCTGTAATACCTGTCCGGTTTAACAGGAGCAGGAGGCAAAGAATCAGGATTAAGGAAGCCTCTGCAAACACATCTTCCACAACATCCAGAACAGGAGGTATAGCCAAAGGCCTATGCTGGGGTAAAACAAAAATTCCTAAGCCTTTTCCTGGAATCAGAGAAGTCCTGACCTTCCCACTTAAAATGCTCCCTCATGGAATGAAGAGTCTCTGAAAAGAAAAATCCTCAGGAGGAGAAGCAGAAGGAGTAGAATCATCCACATCAGAATCAGAATAAGGAGAATACTCCTGCAAGTCTTCAGCCGAAGACTCAGAAACATCCGAAGCCTGCTCAAAACTCCCTAGCTCAGGTTCCACCCTAGGTCTCTTATCAGGAGGGGGCAAAGAACCTCTAATCAAAGTAATCAAATCTTCTGCCATTTTAAGCATATGCTTCTTGGGCACAGATCCTGAAGAACTAGGGGTGACACCAACTGAAGCTAAACCTGGCCTGCCTCTGGGAGAAGCCTTGGAAACAGAAGGAGAGGGCCTAACCACCCTAGGAAGGGAGGGGAGCATAGAAACCTGAGAAGCCCCTTCAGCCTGACCTGCCTCCTGAGAGGCCACATCCTGCAATAACAAAGTCTCTCCCTGGGACTCCAGAGAAACCTCCGGCGGAACCACCGGCTCCACCGACACCTCTAAAGAACCGGCGTCCGGTACGGACGGCTCTTCAAGCCTAGGCTTAGCTGCTTTGTCCTTGCGCTTCTTGGAGCATCCGACGGCATTTTATAATTGCACCGCTTCCCAAAGACTAACCTGGCACAATCTAACCTTCTCTTTATAGTGCGCTTATTGAATCTAGCACAAGAGCGACACCCAACAACGTCGTGCTCAGGCCCTAAACAAGGAATACACAAAGTATGATAATCTCTATGCGGTATCTGTTTCCCACAAGAAATACAGTTATTCACTTTTTCTGACATCCGGTAAACCACTGAGGCAAGAAAAAACTAAAATATTCCCCAACGGGGTACTTAGCCAACTTTGACTCGGTCTGAAACTCCGAATTCGAAAAATTTCAGAACGCCAAATGGCACTTGCAACGCTGCTTCTGCATCGGACCATGTGGCAAAAAAGACTGAGGATATGACGTCGGTCATGCGCATTTGTACCCTGACGTCCTGATGTCAGTCAAATGCGCCTTGACCGACGTCAGCCTTATACTTTGATATTCGGGCCGACCGAGGACAGCGGACTACCCAAGTGTAAGGACTGCAGCAATGTGAGATGAAGAACATCCATCTATGCCATGCAGAGCCGGATCATGCTAAAATAGGGCCCTAGGCAGGTTAATAGATTAGGGACCTTCCTGCAGCAGTCCTCTTCCCAAAACGATTACAGATATTGAAATAAAATAGCACAAACACTGATAACCATTTGCTAAAGAAATAATACAGTCTCATAATGAAAACAGACTTACCATGAGCAATTAAGAAAGAAATCCCAATCCCTCTGAGTTACACGCTCTAGGGACCTAAACCTTGTCACCACAATAAACAGGACATGCTGGAGGGATAGATTCCTGTCCCAGAGGCTTCCATACTCTGGAACAGGCTACCAATCTATGTCAAGCAAAGTTCTTCATTAGTACTCTTCAAGAAAAATCTTGATGAGTGGATAGGAAATACACCCCAGGGATCACATCTGTGTCTCTGCTCGACAGTAGCATAGGAAAATAACTTTCCTGGGTGGTGTAAGCCAGGGAACCTTGTTGGCTAGGCTTATGTAGGCCCTTGGTTCGATAGCCTAGTACCTACCTATGAACCTATAAACTGCTGTGCCACTGAAACTCACATTCATTGAAATGGCATTAACACCCACATTCAAATAAAATGCATGTGGCCAGTGGAGAATTAAGTTTACATCTGGGCAGTTTTCAAACCCCTTGTACACATTTTTAGGGCCATGCATACATGCAAGTGTTTTTTTATTAACCTTCTTCATTGTATAAATTATATTCCTTGTATAATACAGAATCAATTGTTAGTGTGGTTAAAATTTGCAGTTTTGAACATTTTTTCCAGTAAGCAATGAAACAAAATGTATGCCCCAATAATGACAAAACTGCCCATTTCAGAACACTTTAACCATAAAAGGCCTCTCAGACTTCTGTCATCACAATCCACCAGTGTCAGTTAACAAGCACAATCTTTGCAGAAGTAAAAGTCACCTGAATAATTCCACATTAAAGAAATCTGTAACTAATGAAGAGGCTGCTACTGGGAAACAAGTTTACATTTCAGTGTTTCATCTACAAATTAAATATCTGCTTCCCTTGAAAAATTAACTGCCTATGCTACATTAAAAAATAATTGGTAAGCTGGTAATACTGCAATAGGGGATGATTGACAAACTGACAACAAGTTCAGAGTTACTAGGCATCTCATACAAATGAGGACACACTCAGGAGTGCAGACCCCCTATCCCCCCTTAAAATGCCCCACATAATCAGCAATCGAAAGGGCACTGCAATATCAGCACTCCATCTACATGGTGTGCGAGTAGAATCCCCAGCGTTCTGCACCAAAGGCAATTATGCTACTAACACTGCTTTCAAATTCCTTAACACAAGCAGTGACTGCCATTTGTTAAACAAAACAGTTAGTTGCACATTGAAAACACACTTAGTATGAGCAACAGTAAACCTCTCTGCTTGAAACTCACAATTCCATGAAAATGCACTGAAACTAATAATTCCATGAAAATGTACTGAAACTTAAACTCACAATTCCGTCAGCAGTCTGATAGTTGGTATAGGGGATTCATTCTCTTGTCTCCACTGAAACTCACAATTCCTTCAGCAGTCTGTTAGTCGGTGTACAGGATTCAGGCTTGTTTCCACAGCTTACAATTCCTTCAGCAGTCTGGTAGTTGGTATAGTGGATTTAGGCTGCTGACTCCATTGAAGCTCACAATTCCTTCTGTAGTCTGGTGGTAGTTGTAGAGGGTTCAGACTCTTACCTTCTGTAACCAACACTGCCAAGCCTGATCAAGTTAATAGACTAACCCGTCCCTCACCACCCAAATCTAGGGAATTACATACCATACCTCTCAACCTCTTATGGCAAGAAATCTGGACAATGGTCCAAAAATAGGGACAAATTTTAAATATTGCTCTTTTTAACTCAAAGTTGCTAGAACAACAGGATTTGTGTTAGCATGCATGTTTTGAAGGATGTGAAATTTGAAACATATATATATATATATATATATATATATATATATATATATATATATATATATATATATGCCTTTATTGAAAGAATTCAATCCTTTGTGATTTGTCAGGAAACCACTAATTTTATGAAAAACTGACCAAAATTATGGGGCTAAATCTGGACAGTTCAGAGGTATGTTACACACACACACAGACGCACTCCTCCTTCTCTGTTCCCACACACACACAAACACATCAACCTACCTTCTCTCTCTGCTCTCTCACACACACGCACACACCTACCTTCTCTCTGCTTTCATTCTCTCTCTTTCTCACACACACACACCTACCATCTCTATTTGTCACACACACACACATACAGCGACCTTCTGTCTGCTCTCCCTCTGTCACGGACTCACACACACACACACACACCTACCTTCTCTCTGCTCTTATACACATGCAGCTACCTTCTTTCTGTTCTCACACACACACACACCCCTACCTTCTCTCTCTGCTCTCTCACACACACGCACACACCTACCTTCTCTCTGCTTTCATTCTCTCTCTTTCTCACACACACACACCTACCATCTCTCTTTGTCACACACACACACATACAGCGACCTTCTGTCTGCTCTCCCTCTGTCACTGACACACACACACACACACACACACACATCTACCTTCTCACTGCTCTCTTGCACACACCTAATTTCTCTTTGCTCGTTCTCTCTCACACAAACACACACCTAACTTCTCTCTCTACTCTCACATAGCAACACATACCTACTCTCTCACACAGCAAATCTCACACACTGTCTCATACAAACAGAATGACTAGTTTAAATTACATACACACATATGCATACACACACTTTCTCTCACATATATAAACATGGGAACTGATAGTTTAAATTATATACACACACACATGCACACTATAAATGGAATGGCTAGTTTAAACTCCACATGAATGTAGAATGAGTTTACATTCACATTGGTGTGCATGCGTGTGGCACATGCATGTTCCTCATTAAAGTAGAAGACACCACCACTGTGGTGTTAAGAAGTATATATATATATTTTTTTATGTTGAAGCCTGGCCAGAGTGGGCTCCGATAACCACAGGGCCTTAGGTGACTGCCTATGTCACCTAGTCCTGGATCTGGCTCTGACACCATCCCTTAATAGGAGGTAATTTGGCTCAGAGAAGCTCTTAAAGTTTTTGAAGTTAGGTGAGGGAATAGTTTTTCTTTTATTTCAAGTGAGACCACTCTGTGATCTGATCCAATCAATTAGGACATCACACTAGGGGTGGTGTAGCACTCTCTTATATTTATGAGTACCAGATCTAGGATATTTGTTCCTGTATTGGATGTGCAGACTAGCTGCTCCAAGGCATTTGAATTTACAAAGTAAATAAATATTTGGGCCTGTAAGTTAAGTTAGTGGTTGTGTATGATAATTAATGGAGGGTAGTTGAAGTAATCCATGAATACAGTATTGGGATGGATGGTGAATGATTCTAGTAACTTCAGGCATGATGTATGGGTTTCCTGGTTCATGGTGAGGAGCTTGTAGCTAGAAAGAATATGGTAATAGGTATTTATCATGGTTACTGGCCAATGGAGTAACTCAAACATGTCATATTGTTTAACCAGCTTTGAGGTGTGCTTATTCTTTATGTAGACAGATACACCTCCACCTTTTTCTCTTTCATGTTCAGTGCACAGTTGGAATGTGTGACAGGTGTTACAGCCATACACTGCTGGAGAGTTTTCCATGACTTTGAACCATGTTTTAGACCTGCACAGATGTCAGCATTTTCCAGGGTGAGAAGAGCTTCCATAGGGTGCAGTTTCTTGTTGAGACTTCTAGCATTGAGCAGTAACACCTTTAGCTTGTTCTGAGTAGCTTTTATGTCAGAAGGTTTGCCTGTTTGTTAATGGCTGTAAAGGCACTATGGGGTAGATTATGTTTTGGCCAATATTCAAAAGTATACTGGTTACCGATGAAGGCCAACCTTGGCAAAGCAGTGTTGCCTGACAGCCACATCCTTCCAGGCTGACAGGTACTGGATCCCTTTGGAATGACACCAGTAGATAAGCCAATTGTTAAAGACGGTCATTATCTGCTGGCATTGTGGCATCTTCCTGAGAGATGGTAGAATGCACAATGCTAGGCTCATACCTGCCTGTGATGCACATTCTGACAGTTCAATCATATATCTCTTCGGGTTCCCTTCAGAAGCTCGAAATACTGACATGTCGAATTTCAGTATTTCCAACCCAAGAAGCCAAATCCACAGAACAGCAAAAGGTCAGAAGCAAAAAATTCTAAACCTCAAATACCGGAGGTTCTGAATTTCACACTTCTAAAGTTCCTCTGCAGTCATGTCTTCAGGTAAGTATGTGTGTGTGTTAAGGGGTTTGGGTAGGGGCTGTGGTGTGTGTCAGTGTGGTTTTTTGCTGTGGTGTGTATGTGTGTGTGTTTTGTTGCTGTGATGTGTGTGTGTGAGGAGAATGTAGCTTGTGTGGTAATGTTCTGTGTGTGCTTGTATGTAGTGCGACCTCGGAGTGAGAATATTTAAGTAGGGGGTGTGGGGCACAGTAGTAGACAGATTGTGTGTATTTGTGTGGAGAATGGTGTGTGTGTGTAGTAGTACCACAAAATTCAAAACCTCAGGTATTCGAGGTTTTGAATTTCGAGGTTTTCAGGTTTCCTTGTTGTATGGATTCGACTTCTTGGGCTCGAGATACTGAAATTCAAGATTTCAGTATTTTGAGCTTCTGAAGTGAATCCATCTCTTCATATAGTCCATGGAGGTACATTTCAGGTCATTCACACTCATATGGTCTATAACTGAGTCATACTTGTACGTAGTGGGTAGGTGACCTGCGTGCTTGCATGATCTGGCAAATCCTGGCACCTGACAGGCAACTAACTGTAACCTTCCCCATATCCAGCCAGGTAGGACGGACATCAGTGGGTCTCAAAATGGAATATCCTATGATTAGAATATTGGGTTGTGGAGTGTTTTGCCTTATGGGCTTGATAGTTGAGACACAATTAGATGTGACTGTGTGTTCTGATAAGAGTTGTCTTGTTTGTATGCATGCAAAGTTTCTGAGGACAGCACCTGAGAGGCCTTTAAGGTTTGTGTAAGTTACATGTGAGCACCTCTGCATATGTGGGTCTATATGTGTGGCCCTTTGTAGCTGTGGTTAGTGGTGTGTGTCACTGACAATCTGTTGATTTTTGTGTTTGTATGAAAGAGTCTAGCCTCCATTGTCAATGTGTAACTACATCTTTCACATACTGCATTTGTCTGTGCGAGAATTAAGTTATTGTCAAGTGTAAATAAGGCAACTGTCACATTGCCTCAGGATGCCCATGTCCACCAAGCTGGATGCAGAGATAGCAGGAAAGTGCCCATCCATGGATGCAGGTCATATGTCTCAACCTATTGCAAGAAATCTATGTAAAGCCTAAAAAAGTGGAAGTACAGTGGCCCAAAAATGCAGACAGATTTTAAATATTGCTCTTATAAACTTAGAAAGTTGATAAAATAACAGGAATTATGTTAGCATATATTTTCTGAAGGATACAAAATCTGAAACTCAAATGCATGTAATTTTTGGTGACTTCAATCCTCAGTTACTTCCCAAAAAAAATACAAATATTATGCAGAAAAGACCAACGATATAAGGCAAAAATCTGGACATTGAGCAAAAATCTGGATAGTTGAAAGATATGCTGCAGGTCCTAATGAGTATTTGAAAGGATTGAAGTAGAGGGTGTTTGTAACCAGATGAGGAAGGCTGCTTACTTGGTGTAATCTGCAGCTAACCTAACCAGCAATGTTGCCCAGCACCAAACCAAATGCTCTTTAAGAAGCAATAGTCTTCGGTGGTATTATAAGGTGGAGGTAGACCTAAATATTGCTAATGAAATGCATAAAGGCTGCTCACCACGCAAATTAGTTGCCTCGTGAGTAATGCGAGACTGAGCTAAAGTTCTGAGGTGTTTTTTATTGGTAAATTTTGGCTTCTGGTGATTGTGTGTATACAAGGCACCAGTAATCCCCACTACAGAAACAGCAGCTTTTTGCAAATGTGAGGCTTATAATGATCGGAAAAAAAGAAAGTTTTACACCAACTATGCCAATCGGGTAAGCACATGCCTTAAGGAACCTCAAATCTCAGGATTATAGGAGATCACTAGGCTATTAGCCTTTTCAACCCAATGTAATACTGTACAGGTACTAGTCAATACTCAAGACTGCATTTAGCAATGACTGCCCATGTCCAGGAGGGTTGTGGGCACTATCCCTGGTAAGAATTAATGGTGCCCCATCCGCGGGTCCGCTTGAACAGTGTCATAGAGGTGCTCTGTTTCACATGAATTGATAGCCTCTTCCAAAGACATGGCAGTCACTGGAAGATAAATCTATCCCTTCAGCATGTCCTATTTAAGTCACAGGCCATATTTAAGTCCCTAGAATGTGTAGACCTAGACCCATTTGATTTACAGATATGCAGCAAGTTCATTAGGTTTGCATCTTGGGTTGCTCTGTAGACCAGGCATAAGTCTTCCCCTAAGAAGGCTATATGATATGGAGTATATTGACAGGGATTTTAGTCAGTCAATTTAAGGCACATGCTGGAGGCCCTTGATCTTCTTTGTTAGAAACCACTGATGTATCTCTAATTGCTGTAGGTGCTTAGTACGGTGCATACCAGATGGGGCATTATACTCAATTATGGGCCAAATAAGTGACCAGTATAGGGGGTTATAACTTCTTTTGCCCTCAAGGTGATGCCTTTACTAATCAACTGAGCTATGTGGAAAGCTTTCCTTACAATGGTAGACATGTGGTGGTCAAAGTTAAGATTGCAGTCAACCTATGATCCCAAGTCCCTTACCAACTTCATGGGTACTTTGGGTATTGTTATTGATTTGATAGTGTAAAGGGGCATTATTTGTGCTGAAAGGAATGATGATGCATTTGTCTGCATTCAGTTTAAGACCATGACTAATACACCAGTCGTTGGTCTGTGTGAGACCATCCTGGAGTATACTGACATCATATAGGGATTCAATGATGGCACCTAGTTTGCAGTCATCTGCAAACTTAATCAGGCACAACCCTTTTGTTTTGACCTGAACTTCTGAGAAGTATATACCAAACATTAGGGGGCCCACTGGTAACAGGTCTACTGGTTGATGTGGGGTCACCCACTTTGATAATGTGCATCTGGTTTGTGAGCGTGTTGCCAACCCATCTTACAATGAAAGGTTTTACCTTTGCTAAGTTTATAAGTAATGCCTAAATCTGGGATTGTGTCAAAAGCCTTTGCCAAGTCAAAGCATGTTGTGTGCACAGAGCTGCCCTCATCAATGGCCTTGGTCACACTTTCAAAGAAATACACCAGATTTAACAGGCAATAATATGTTCTACGGCCTTACAGATGAGGCCAGTCAGGCTTATGGGTCTGTAATTCCCTGGGTCTGGTTGCTAGGTGACCTTTGTGGAGGGGAATAAATGTAGTTGTTTTTCTTTCCGCAGGACCAAAGCCCATGATTAGGCTATGATTGAAAAGGGTACTTAGTGGTGATGCTAGTTCATGTTTTAGCCTCTTTAGAAGACATCCTGGGATGTCAGCTGGTCCCACAAAGGCCATGTTCTTTGTCTTGAACAGGGCTTTGAGGACCTGCTCTTTAGATATGTAAGGTGTGTGTGTGTGTGTGTGGGGGGGGGGGGGGGGTTTGGGTGAAGGTTTGTTGTAAGTTAGGAGGGGATAAAGGAGTGAAATTTTTGCCAAACCTATGTGCTAGCAGGTTCACAATCTCTGTGGGATCAGTGTGTGAGATACCATTGGCCACCAGTTCTGCACAAGCTTAGGTCCTACCCTTTAGGTTATGTACATAGCTGTAAAAGGCCTTATGGTTATCCTTGGCAGTACTTGCTAGGTTTCTCTCAAAGAAGATTTGACAAGTTATCTTATTTGCCTGTTAAGGCTGAGGAGGGTGCTTTTCCATTGTTGGGTCCTTGTCTGTTTTCTTGGACAGCAACATTTTTGTGTTTATTGCAGAGTTTGCTGATGCTGAAAGTCCAATATGGCAGCTTGATTTTACTTGGGGTTTTGCCTTTGATTCTATCTGGTACAGCCGAGTTTATACACTTATGCAGGTGACTGTACAGGGCTTTAGTGCAAGCTTTGGCTTAGTTACCACTTTCAGCTTGGGGTGGGGCTTGGAATGCATTTATACCTTCACCTAGGAGGGTATAGTTTATCTTGAAGTTTTATAGTCTGATTTCACCCTTTGTGAGTTCTGGTGTTGGTGTCAGTTTGAAGGTCAGTTATTTGTGGTCAGTTTCAAGTAATGATGGTCCAACAGTTGCAGCAGTGCACTTGTTTGACAGGTTGGTGAGGACCAGATCTAGACTGTTTGTTCCTCTTGTCAGGGTATGGACAATTTTCCCCAGGGCATTTGAATTCACAAAGTCAAGGAACGTTTGTGCTAGCAAGTTTGGGCTAGAGTTGGTTTCCCATTTGATGGTAGGATCATTGAAATCCCTCCATAATCAGTGTGTTTGGTAAAATTTGGATTGCTTTCAGTGCAGTTAAGTAGGCTTTGTGGGTGTTGTGACCCATGGAGGGAGATCTATAACTGGCTAAGACTTGAATGGGGGTCTTATCCACCATAACCTAGACATGGAGAAATTTCACAGAGTTGTCCAGTCTAACTAGACTTGAGGTAAATCTATCTCTAATACAGATTGAAACACTGCCTCCTTTGGGTTTCACACTTTCATTAGATGCCTAATACTAACTAAGAAACATTAGATACAATGCATTTTAGTGCAGAACAGCTTTTAACTTTACATACGTGCAAAAGCAAACAATAAATTGCACTGTAAACTTTCACGGTATAATGAAAATAAGCAATGTTTCCAGATGTTTGCATCTGTACAGGGCACTGGCACTGGGCGCAGCTCTGTGCAAATGTGCTGAATTTATACCAGACTGGAAACCCAGAAAACTGATTAATGAGCCTTCTGACAAAAACAGAACTACACTTAGACCCTTCTGTGTGTTTTCCAACTCAGATAGACAAGGTAGAGTCCTACTGTCACTAGATGAATAATTATAGTCAAAATGTAATGGTGCACTGTATTTATTTTTCCTGCAGAGAGACCTACCATGTTATTTATATCAGGGTGTTTATTACATTTCCAACATTTTACATGGATCCTCTCAACAGTGAAATAAGAATGCAAATATGTGTGTGTGTGTGTGCTATGTCTGTGGTTGCAACATTTCATCAGACTGTTCCCTCTGCATTCTGGTACAATGGTTTCAGAGTTACGGTAAAAAAAATAGTTGCCTTTAGGGGTGAAGGAGGGCAAACCCTTCACCAAAAAAAGTTTACATTTTAAAGGTTTAACAGAAAGTTTTCAGTTATTTAACTGAAAGTTTTTATTTTTAAGTATCTGGAATTGTAGGATGGTGTTATGTAGTTCTGGAAGTCACCTATATATATATATATATATATATATATATATATATATATATATATATATATATATATCAACAATTAAACATCCATTCAGGGTCAGCAGTGTATGCAATAACTATAAATTAAAGCAATATGGCAGCAATATCGCAGATGCATGCATAATTATGAACTTAACCTTTCTTAGCTTTAAAAGTATCTTATGTATGTATAGAACGCTGGGGACTGTATGTAAATTAAACGTGTGTTTATACACTTGAGGGTTCTCAAAAGTTGAACATGTGAAAATCTTGAGAAGATGAGCTTTACTGGAAATGATTCACAGAGTATCAAGTCTTAAAAATTGTAGGGCATGGAATGATGACAGACACTATCTCAAATTAGTGTGATTTTCAACAATGTACTGTTCTGCATGTCTTGATAATATTTGTACTGCCTGTCTGTACATCATTCTGTGTTCATTTTATCATGTAGTTTTCCTCACATAAAAGCAAATCAATTCATTTTTGTTTGATACACGGTCTACAAAAGACCAGCTTGAAAAAGCATAATATAATTAATATCCTTTTGGTCACATGACTGCATTGTTTTTCCCACAGGTTTCTCCTTATGCCTTCAGTTTTTGAGTCTACTACAAGCTAACTGGATCACAGTGCTTTGCAGCTTCAAAGCTTTAAATGAGATTCTGTGAACATATTACACTCAGTTCCAGTGTCTAGCTTAGAATCAATGCTGTTGCCACTAATAATGAGCTTTTCATTCCAACAAATTCCTTCACGTTTAGCACTGATTTGACTTTGCCATTGCTTTCTCATTTTTTTAGCTTTCACAACATGAAAAATCCATGGAACATTCTGATTCTTCTATGCTTGATTAAAACTAAAAGAGATTCTTTCAATTCCTGCTGATGTATACATTTATACTTCCACTATGCAAACCTTTATGACACCGTCATGAGCAACACATGACACTCTCCTGTCCTGTGACTGTGTTTACTTTCACTATATTCTTCTTTCTGACTTTAATTTACTCAATTTCGCATAGTTTCACCTCTTCTACCTCTTTAAATTGCACAGTAGTAATACTGCTCTCTATGTACACACCCATTTCCTTATCTAAAGTCGGTCTTCACTCAATGGCAAGGTCATTTTTAAAGCCACAAACTATTCTATCTCTGATGAATGCCATGCAACTCAAAAATCCATGGTTTTATTTTTTACTTTGAGCATTCCATCATCAATGTTTTCCAGTGAGCCTTAATTACCTGTAAAGAGTAAAATATGGCATATTTTATATTATTATTTGATTCATACTACTGACTAATTTGTTCTCTGATAACTGCTCATGTCCTTTTCTTGATTAAGTTATCACATACTAAATGTATTTAGTGTTTTTCCCTGTTGATATGTTGCCTTTGTATGTGCTGCATTTTCATTGGTTTCTCTTTAATTCCAATCATAGTTAGATAAAACTCAAATTTCTGATGGCATATATTTAAGTTTTCTGACAGACTTCCTTGCAGGAAAGTAAATATTGGGGGTTGTAGTGGAGTTGAGATTTGAATGGATAAGTGATATACTTGGATCAAACACATACTGAAAAAGTTTGGCTTTGTGGCAAGGAGGGATAAATCCCCGACTATGAACCAAATATCCCAAATTTGATTAGCAACTAGGGACTGTAACTAGAAGGTGGGTATGAGCAGCTTACAGCTGCTTGCCCATTATGGAAAGACAGACTTGGCTGTACCAGTCAGCTAGTTGCTGCAGTGCAGGTAGAGGCCTACATGACATCAATAGCCAGAAGACCAGGGGACATGGACTCAATGATCCCAAATTGTTGAAGAAAAGTCTCACATGGGATGTGCATGGGAGAACAACATGACATGACAATGACAAGATGTCTCATGGTGATGCAGGTGCCCACTCTGCTTGGGGTCATGGCATTGCATCAACTGTCACCATTTCTCTTAATTCAATGCCACAATCCTACCTTCTTTGAAAGTCATGCCTGACTGTCGTAGGCATTCTCTCATAACCCACTCATCTCATTGCTAGATGTCCTTGTTTCCTGTCATATTCTTCCTGTCCATCCCAAATCTTCTTCACCAGGCTGTCTTCCGATTTCCTGCAAATGTGCTGAAACCACTATAATCTGTTCTCTTTGACCTTCACTGCAATTGGAGCTAATTGGGACTCTGCTCTGATGTCCCCATTTCTTCATTTGCCCCACAGTGTGCATACTACACCCATTTTAGGCACTTCATCTTGATCACCTCTAGCTTCCTTAACTGCTCTGCTTTTACTGCTTGTGTTTTTGTACCATACAGTAGTACAGGTTGTACCATTACTTTGTACACCTTACTTTTCAGTTTCTTTGGCTGAGGATATTATGAAAAAAAGAGAAAACATTTCTCTATGTTTTGTTGGTCCCAGACAGAAATAATTACAGAATAGGGCAGTTATCACATCCTTGAATCTGCTCAGTATTAAAATATTACATTTACAGTGATTGTTAAACCTGTTTTGTATGGCAGCATTTTTAAGGTATTCTTGATAAGTGTAATGTGATTTTCTTTTTCCAATTCCAACTTAAATATTTACTGCAGTACTAAGATTTTCTTGGCATTTCAACCCAGTAAGAACAACTTTCATCACTGACCTGAGTGGATTTCCTTCAAGTTTCAACTTTATTTATTCATCCTTGAAGCATTAAGACCACCCAATTTTCAAGTACCCAGGATTAAACAATTAACAAAACAAGAAACAGAACAATAATGGAAACACTGTCAATTATAATTTTCATGTTTATAATGTTTTAGCCCTTTTTGATAATACCTTGTTTTATAACAGGAGATAAACCTCTAAATAAATTCGGAGGATGAGCTTAAGAAACGTTTAAAAAGCACTGATTTAGAATTTACATGGTGTGGCATGTCTCATTTAATGGAAGAAGAGCTGGTCTGGAAATGTGATTTGACTTAACCATACAGGATGTAGCTAGCAGCTGTTAAAATGATACATAGGTTATTAAAATATAGCATGACAGCAGCTTGTAAGGGAAAGGATTTGTTAACTGTTTTTTGCTGGATGTGTCCATGCCCTGCACTTCCATTTTATGGCCACTGCACTCATCACTACCTCTATGTGTACCATCTTAGGAGTCACTGCACCTCACAGTGAGGACCAAAACCACATAGAAAAATTCCTGACTTCCAAAATTGGGAGGACGCACAATTTGTAGGTATAGCCACTTAGGCCACAAAAACAGTAGGAAGCTAAGGTTTACTGGGTATAAACTTGGTTAGGGATTGTACTGGCATTCTACCCTTCAAAATATTTTCCATGTCAATGACAACTCATTTCAGAAGAGGAATGAGTTACTGCATCAGTAGTCCTAAATGCTTCACACAAGTAAACAACCTTTGTGCCGATATTTCATGTCACAACAACTATTAATGTTGGGTAATGAGGAGAAATTATATTCATTTTCTTTCTGCACACACCAACCTCTGGGCCTAACTTCTTCATTAAAGTTTGTTGAATCCTCAGCATTTGCTTCAGGGAAGACAAACCTTTGCATCTTTTCTTGCTAAAGCAAGCTGGCACAAGCTAATCACATCACAGAAATGGTTGGCTTGAACCTGTGTGTGGATAGTCCTTAGTAGCACAAGGGAACTAATATGCGGTAAAGGAAAAATGGCAGTTAACTGAGAAAATAGTAGTACTGACATGTCTGTATAATGTTTAGAAAAAACAAAGGACAACAGTTATGATGATAGGTGTCCCTATTCAGATATTCAGGTCTGAAAAAAAAGTATGGATAGATGGTTATTCCAAGTACTGAGAAGATAATCATAATATGTTTAAGTCTGATTAATGAGTTATAATCTATATTTTAGAGATGGGGTAGTTGTCATCAAATCTTTTTACAGCCCACATTACAAGGTCACATATGCAAACTACCAAACGTGATGACAATAATTGCAAGTCTTCCCAATTACAAAATTCAGATGCATAAAACAGTGAACACAGACATATAAAATGGATTTGTAAATAAAGACAGGAGGAAACTGAACCAGTTTTCTTTTCTTTCAGTGATCGCTGATATGCAAATACTAAAGAAGGAAAAAATATCAGGATCTGTGACTTTTCCATAAAGATTTAATTTTCCTCTAGTACGAGTTTTGATTCCAGAAGTTCATGCAAATAGTAGTACCTTCCACACAGTAATGCATTTTTACTTCATCATATTGCCTTACGTGGTTTTGAAAACAGTGCTTACTCATTTTCAAGACGGCAATAAATCTCTGGTTTTAAACCCTGTCAATATAAAGTAAAGATTATGGTACTTATGTTCAATAACACAATGGAAGAAAAAATAGCAATTATTTGAAACCACAGGCAAATTGCTCATTCCTCTAGAGAAAAGTAAATATTTTATTTAGAACTCTGAATCCTATAATCAATACATTCCATAAATGTAAGTTGAGCACAGACTGGATTCATTTCAGGTCAGTAATCCTATGATTTGAAAAATGTTGTTTTTTGGCTGCTCTGTTAAATGAAATTAATTTTGTCATTTCACATATAGATCTTTTCAGACAAATGATCAACAAACACTGGACTTCTTTTGATATCATTTAGTCATGCTGTCAAGTTTAGATCTAAATATAACTGGCAATCTTTAAGTATGCCTTCTGTCATATGCAAGAAAAAGTAGTGTGTGTGTGTGCGAGTGCAAGCACATATCTTATGTAAATATGTAAACACCAGCATATGGATGGTTTACAGTAAGTATACAGTCTGTCTATATAATACATGCATAACTCACTTTTAAGACGACTGAGGTCATTTGTATATATGACTGAAAATTGTTTCATTTATAAAATTAATTTAGCATGAGCATAAGAAATAATATCATCTGATACTGGATATTAAGTGCTACAGCAGAAGACAAACATTTCCTCAGCCACATATCTTTGCACATATTCATTAAGATTTAGTCAAATTGCTTATGTTACTAATTTTGGACCTGGCATACTGCAATCTGTAAAGCATATTAGTTGAAGTTATTTTTTTTTTTTTATAAGTGTATGGCATTTCACTCAATACAGATTCTGGTTTATATGTGCTTATGAATACATGTATATACTGTGTGGCTATACAAATTGTGTATTGCAGTTAGTATATATTTGTTTAATTTTCCTTAACTACATATGATGAGGCATTCTGTGGGGCAGCCAGTTCTAATTAGCCATGTAACTTTCCCCCAGAAATGCATGTGATAAGGCATGTACCTTACACTAGATGTCTCGCTAATGTTAAGAGCCAGGGAGTTCAGCAGACATATAGTGACATGGTGTGTGTTCATATGTGTGGCTGCATGTATGAGTTTAGTCATATGGATGAATAGTATCAGGTGTGTATGTGTGTAACAAAGAAAACATTTTAGTAGCATGAATGATGTTTGAGTGGAGGAAGGGGGATGCACTAGACTCCAGGGAAACTATTTAACATAGCAGAAATGTGTGGAAGCTGTACCTTGGCCCCTAAAGCAGATGGCTAACAAAGCAAAGCTTTTGGTCTTAGCACTAGATGCTAGACACCAGGGAAGTAAATAAAAAAAAATTCTAAGTACAAGGGGGAAAAGAGCTTCAAACCTGTCCAGGCAACATCACATTCACTAAACAGAGGTTTAGTCCTCTGTCCTCTGCACTAGACAAAAGACGTACTTTTTCAAAATTACATAATGTAAATAAAAAACAGACAGAAAAGCTTCAAATCTTTTACCCTCAACTCAGGGCATACTTTATTAACAGCATTTTAATCCCCTGCACTACTGAGCAGTTGTTGCAAAGACAGCTACGTAATAAAAATAATAAAACTGAAATGTCTGGCATTACCGACTGGCTATAGTAATTCATCATTTATTAGGGATAAAGCACGTACAAGCAAGAATCAGGGATGTTCTGTCAAATTAAGGACAGCTGAGAGGGGCTGCACTGTGTTTGTGTGAGGGTGGACTGCCATACCACATAATGGCTTTGTTTGAGACATCTAGATAAAGTTGAGACACACCTGATGACACCATGGAGATTTTCTAAATATTAAACCTGTTGCTTAGAAAGTTAATAGAGCAACAGATGCAGCATCACAATACATTTTCTAAATATGAAGAGTGAAACTCTAATGTCTTGCAGTATTCACTGACTGTAATCATCCATTATTTACAGGTGGAGGAAAACAGGCTATATCTGGCACATTTAAGGTGTGTGTGTGTGTGTGTGTGTGTGTGTGTGTGTGTGTGTGTGTGTGTGTGTGTGTGTGTGTGTGTTAGAATGTGTCCATGTGTACTTGTGAGAATGACTGAGGAGGGTGCCTGATGCTTGAGCTGTCGGGAAGTGCTAATTAGCACAACTTGTAATAACCAGTTATTCAGAGATATGCAAATTAGCTGATAATAAGGTTTTTCCTCAAAGCAGTTAACATTGTCTCTGAATTGCATTTTCTGTGATTGAAGAAACAGACAATTCTTGTTGCAGCTCTTATCTCCTATGGTGGAAGTCTTCCTGAAAAAAACAGAATATGTGTAGATACATAAGATATGATGCACCGACAGACACTGGTAGAGGAATGTCATTCTTTAATCAGAGCAGGCCTTAATATCAAAAATCCTCTCCCCTAAGACTGTTCTTGTTTTGTCTTTCATTTCATTTAATTCATGTACATATTACCTCCTTAAATAAACTGAGGCTCAGAGTGAAGTCTGAGGTATCCCAGTATCCCAGAACAGCTCAGCCGGAAAGTAGAAAAGTACTTATTTAAAATTCTTCCATCTTTTTTCTCTTTGAAAATAATGTAGATCACCAACTTTCCCCTATTAAATCATGAGTCAGTTTCCCAAAACTGAAAGGATAATAAAAGTGAAAGTTTAAAGATATATGAGCCTTTATTGCATGAATTTTGTCATCCATTTGCTGCAGGTCATTTACTACAGACATTTGGTGTTAGGTCAGATCCCTCCTTCCAAAAAAAGTGTTATGCAGTCTCAGAGTTAACTCCTCATTAGTCGAACAGCATTCATTTTTCAAAGAACAAATTTTGTAGGATTTACTACCTACAGCACTCAAGATTATTTTACTGACCCATTTACTTTCAGACTGTAGTTTTGCCATGGTATAAATAAAATCAATGCATATAACTATTATGCATGGATTTAACTAATACATGTCAAGCTCATTATATTACTAGATTAGCACAGCTCCTATACAAAGCTCTCATCTGTACGGATTTTTGCAGAATGCCCAGATTTTTGCTTCATACGTTTGGTCTGTTCCTCATAAAATCTGTGGTTTGCTGAAAAACCACTATGGATTGAAGTAACTAAATAATGACATACATTTGAGTTACAGACTTAATATCTTTCAGGAAATGGATTCCAACACAAATCCTGTTAATCTAGTAACTTAAGTTTATGCAAGCAATATTTAAAATCTGCCCCTATTTTTAGGCCTTTGTCCCCCCATTATTTTAGGTTTGTCCAGACTTCTTGCACTAAGATACTGAGAGGCATGCTCCTATATTAAGCATATATGAATATGTTTAGTTCACTGCTTAATTTTTTATGATACTTTACTGTGTTTTGCTCAAGCTCTTGCATGTTATACACACTTTCATTAACCTTAACCCTATAATCATAGTTGCTTTTAGGTTTACATTTGAACTTCCTCTATATCTTGTGTGTATATGAGCTATATGCAGTTGGCTGAATATACACAGAGCTGATAAAGAGTATGAAACTATACACTCACCATCTGACTGCACAGTGGATCATTTTGTGAGATTATCACATGACTCATGAATGCATACTTACTGTGTGGTGTGCGTTTGTGTGTGTGTGTGTATGTATATATATATATATATATATATATATATATATATATATATATATATATATATATATATATCTACACACACACATACATGAGTCTAGGACTGGTGGAATGATCAAACATCCGAAACCCAAATGGCCGGGCATACTTACGCGAAAGTGCTTTTTACTGAAGAAGCACATTTGCGTAAGTATGCCTGTTGCCGAGGCCGTACTACTGTGCGGATAAGGGAAAAAAGTGCAGTCTTTGAGGGAGAATATTAAAGTAGGGGGGTATGGGAGGCACAGCCCTCCACATGGGGGTTGCAAGGGGGCAAAGGCTAAAGGATGAGAATGTTGAAGCCAAACTGAATTTAGAAACCACAGAAGTTTTCTCATATGGAGCTTGGCCAGACGAAGCAGAGGAATGGTGGAAGCCATGTAACCCAAAGGCCTGAGAAACTCCCTGGCTGTAAATGAAGTCAGAGGAAGAAGGGATTGAAAGAAGGCAAGCAGAGTTAAAGGCTTGGGGGGAGGCAGAGATGCCAATGTTGGAACAGTCTGGATTCTGCACCCCAGAAAAAACATGATCCTGAGAAGGAGACAGGAATTATTGTTTGTAAATTTACAGTAAACAGGAGAGAAATATTTAAGTGTAGATGCTAAAGCAAAATCTCTGGAGAAGAGGCCTGAATGAGCAGGTCATCCAGTAAGGAAAGACCTGTATCCTTCTCAACCAGCAGAAACCAATAATAGGAGTGAAACATTTGGTGAAGACCCTTGGAGGAGTAGAGAGGACAAAGGGCAAAGCAGAGAACTGAAAATGACAAGAAGCAACAGAAAAACCTCCTGAAAGGGAGATGAATGGGAATGTGTATACAAGCATCCTTGAAATCTTGGGAAACTAAAAAAGTCTGAGGAAGTAGAAGAGGAAAAAGGTTTGAATAGATAGCATCTGAAAGGAAGGGACCTTCAAAAAAGGTGTTTGTTTGAGAAAGATCCAGAATGGGCCTCCAGGTGTCTTCTTTCCTGGGGACCAAGAACATTTTGGAGTAAAACCCCTTCCCCTTCTGAGGAGTTGGACCTTCTTGAATTGGTCCTTGAGTCAACAGGCTCTGAAGCACCTCTAGAAAAAAGGGCAGTTGTTCCTGAGGAGGCTGAGGAATGCCCATAAATAGGGGAAGATATTTCCAAACCATGTAATAATCCTAACAAATTATTGAAAGAACCTAGGAGTCTTGGGTGACCTTTAATCAAACAGGAAGGGACAAGGAAAGACACAGACAAAGAGTAATGTGACTGAGATGAACAGGGCAAGGATAGTCAGACAACACCTGGTTTGTCAGAAAAAGGATGTTTTTGTGTAGGAGGAGTTTGGATAGTCTTAGCAGGAACAGCCCTTCTACCACCCTTTTTAACTTTGGAGGAAGGGGAGAGTGAGACAGTCTATGAACAAAGGCAGGCTTGTTAGGGTAATTTCTTTAAAATTTGATAACAGATGAAACAAAAATATGCTTCAAATCCTGTAAGGCCTTACCCTTTATTGCAGGGACTTAACTCTATAGCTGCAGCACCAAATGTTTATTATCCAGAGGAGCATCCATCACTTTAGCCTTCATATCAAACAAAAGTTGAAGCCTGAAGCAGGAATACCTCCTCAAAACCAGAACCAAAAGTAGTAGCTCTAAATGAAGCATCAGCTGCATCATAGCTGCATTTAATGGATTGGTGAGCAACTTAGGAAGATGTCCCTTGCAAGGAAGAAACAGAAGCCTTCCACTCAGAATCAGGGAGATCTGAAATAGCCTGAATGACCTGAGAAAGAAGAGCCAAAACATAACTGGTCATGTGCCCCAATCCCAACAAGGCACTTATCTGGAAACTGTTTGCTAAGCAGCAGTCGAACAAGCATTCAGACCAAAAAAACGAAGATGGGATTTGGACTGGTGGCAAAGAAGTTCTGGGAATGGCACATCCGGACGTCACCTTTATGCCTTACATCATGCACCTGAAGTGTAAGTGTGACATATGGTGTACCCATTACAACTTTAAGACTTTGGTATACTGGCCGGATGTTGGTTTGCCACAGGCAGCAAATCCCTATTGTAAAGAATACAACAGCAGTGATATGGAAGGACATCTGAACGGTACACCAAACTAAGAAGCAGGTGCTGCCTGCCTTAATCTGACCAGATATAATGGTAAATTTCTACTGCATTTTTCACCATCACCTTTCCTCCCTCACTAATGCCCACAGAGATCAGGACTCCTCCAACACAGTGGATACTTTTCAGCACCTGAAAGCCTTCTTGTACTCCACACCCAAACTGACATTCCCTGATTTCTACAAACCGTTCAGTGTACACCAAGACATTGACAATGCAATTGGGTGTGGTATTGCACAAATATTAAGTAAGGAAGAGCATCCTAGATGTTATATAAGCAGAAAACTGAATAAGATATAAAGTAAATAGGCAATGAATAGGAATGCCAGGCATTTAAATGAGATCTATGCAGAAGTGTAGCTAGCGTGGGGAGAAGGGGAAATCTGTCCAGGGTTCATAGGTGATTACAAGGCTAAAGGCACAAGAGCCTTTACAAGCCTAGCCAATAATATCCAGGATATGACAATATTGTGTCCTAATTCCCCAAATATGGGATGGGGTAGTGTCATGGTAGTGGGTCTTTGTGTGTTGGAGCCCAGAGTCATTTTACAGACTGTTTCTGCCCACAAGAGACATGGGCAGTACCCCAGGAATGAATTAATGGTTCCCCATCCATTTATTGAAATTCATTTTGAAGAGAGTGAGGGACATGCTTTGTTTTATGAAGATGGGAAGTTTATTCCATAGATGAGGTAGCCTTTGGGATATGAACCTGTCTCTACAGCAAGTTCTGTTAGAGTCACAAATAAAGTTAAAGTCCATGGAACGTGTAACCCTCATATAATTTGTCTTGCAGATATGTAACATTTTCATCTGGGCTAGATCTGAGAATGCCTCGTAGGTCAGGCATAAGACCCCTCTCAGTAAACGATACGAGATGGAGGAAAGGAATAGAGCTTTTATTTATACACATATACGTGTCTTATGCTTTGTATGTTTTTAGTGAGAAACCTCTGGGGCCACTCCAGTTGGTGTAAGTATCTGGTTAAGTTCATGTAGAAGGGAACATTGTACTCTATTATGGGCCTGATAGAGGGCCGAGTTCAATGGTACTATGACTTTGCTCGATCTTGATGCTATGCCTTTACTTATAAGTTGAGCCACACAAAAGGATTTTCTCACTACTGTTGCTGCCTGGCAGTCAAGGTTTAGGTTACTATCAAGGTTCCTAGGTCCCTCACCACTGGGTCTACTTTTAGGAGTGTGCTAACAATATTATAATTTGCAGGGAAATCTGATTTAAGTAAGGGTATGGTTATGTATTTTTTAGCATTTAGTCTCAGACCATGGTTTTGGTATTAGTCATTCGTCATTTTTAGGATGTCAACATCATTTGAGGATTCAATGCCTGCTTACAGTCATCAGTGAACCTAGTGAACCTGGTGAACCAGAGGCCCCCAACATTGTCCTTCACTTCAGAGAAGTATATACCAAACAGTACCCTGTGGGACACCACTAGCAAAAGGTTTCTTATTAGAAGTGGATTCACCTATCTGGACATGTATCCTGTCAGTGAGTCAGTTGGCTATCCATCTGACAATGTAGGAGTTTATGCGAAACTCAGTAAGTTTATGATTCTTGAGTAGGGGATTGTGTCAAAAGCTTTGGCCAGCTCTAGGTAAGTAGTGTGTACTATTTTACCCTCATCTATGGCCCTGGTGACTTTCGTGAAGAAGTCCACCAGAATGATCAGACAAGACCTCCCTTTGACAAAACCACATTTGGTCTGGTCCAGTTTCTGGAGAATTCCTATGTCATTAATGATCAGAGATAATTCTCCCCATGGCCTTGCAGATAAGACAGGTCAAGCTTATGGGTCTGTAGTTCCCTGGGTCAGTTGATGGTTCCCACCCTTGGGAAGAAGGATGACTGTTTCAGCTGTCCATTCCACTGGGTCAAAGCCTGTTTGGAGGCTGTGGTTAATGAGGGTTTCTGGTTGCCTTAATAGATTCTGTCATATGCTATTTAAGAAGCATCCTGGAATGTTGTTGAGACCCATTAAGGCTGTGGTTTTGGCTTTAGTGAGCACAGTAAGGAGCTGTTCTCTCATAATGAATGGTAAGCTGATGGTTGCGGATATTTCTTTGGGTGTGGTAGGAGGTGATGGGAGGGAGAAGTTTGAGCTGAACTTCTCAGCCAGCAGGTTTGGTATAGTTTCAGGCTAGGTGTAAGTGTTGCCACTCATTATTTCCTTGGCACATTGCTGAGTGTTTCCCCTGAGTTTATGAACATAATTAAAAAAGCCTTATGGTTATCTTTCACCTAGGAGGCTTTCTTTGCCAGATTTGACCAGCTCTCTGATTTCTTTGTTTAGACTGGTGAGTGTCTTTTTGCACTGACCTGTTTCTTATTGGATTTGGAAAGGATTCTTTTTCCTTTTGCTAAATAGCCTTTTTATGCTAGGGGTCCACCAGGGTGGTTTATTTTTGCAAGTAATCATATGGTAATCATAGGTTTGATTAAGACAGGTACAGCCTACTCTATGTAGCTATGAATGTGGTTGTATAGTACTTTTGTGTACAGCTCAGAGTAGGCCTCAGTGTCATCCGGGTTCAGAGGGATATGGAACTTTAATAAGCTGTCACTTAGTTTAGAGTAATTTGCTTTAGCAAAGTTCTTAACAGGTTTGGAGTTTGATGGTCTTTCTAGGTTAGGCTTAATATGAAAGAAGATCATTTTGTGATCAGATCTTACCAGGGAAGAGTTAATGCATGGGAGGGAGAAGCACAACCCCCAAGTTCACGAGTACTAGGTTGAAGATATTTGAACCTGTAGTTTGTAAGCTAACTAGTTGCTTCAGGGAGTTTGCATTGACGAAGTCCAATAATCTCTGAGACAATGAATTATGGGTTGTATTAGTCTCCCAGTTTATGGAGGGGTAGTTGAACTTACCCATAAGTATGGTGTTAGGCTGAATGTTAAGAGATTCCAGTAGGTTTAAGTAGGAGGTGTGGTTTTCCAGACTCATGTTAGAACATCTGTAGCTAGCAAGGATATGATAGGTGGTCACAGCTATAGTTAATGGGCATGGAGTAGCTCAAGTGAGTCATGTTGCTGGACAAGTCTAGCATTGTACTTGTCATTTATGAATACTGACACACCTACTCCCTTTGTTTTATCCTGAGTTGAGTGGGATCAAAATGTATGAAAGGCATTTTAACCTTTGATAGCTGAGGTGCTTTCTATGGTTCTGAACCATGTTTCTTTGATTGCACATATGCTGTCTGCTTTCTCCAGCATGAGGACTGCTTCCAGGGAGTACAGTTTTTTATTTGAACTTCTAGCAGTGAGCAGCCATACCTTTAGGTAGTTATGAGTGATGTTTGTTATGCTGGAGGCTTGAACAACTTGACACAGCCTAAAAAAGGCACTATGGGGATAGATCAAGTTTTTGCCAGTATCTGGAAGCTAAGTGGTTACAAGTGCAAACCATCTATGGCAAAGCATCGTGGTTTGTCAATCGTGTCTCCCCAGGCTGAGAGAGACTTGATCCTCTTGTTATGACACCAGAAATTAAGCCAATTATTGAAGTCAATCATTTTTCCTGGTAATGTGGCATTATCATTGATGAAGGGAGGATGCTACTCAAGGCTACATTCATACCCATCTAGGACACATATTCAGTGAGCTCCATCATGTCTCTCTTCATATAGTCCAGTGAGGTACATCATTGGGCATTTATGCCCACGTGGAGTATTACCATGTCATACTGGTACTTGTGGTTTAAATACAAAGTGCATGTGTGATCTGTGGATTCTAGCTCCAGACAGACAGCTGACTGTGATCTTCTCCTTGTTTAGCCTGGAAAGGGGGACATCAGTATGTCTTACAATGGAATATCCTAGACTAGAATGCTTGGCTGTGTTGGGTGGTGGTTTATGGGTTTGGAAGTGGGGCTACTATGATTTTCAGAATTGTGTGTTTTGCAAGGTGCTATCTTTTTTGAGTGCACACAGGTCCACTCAGATATGTTTTTAGGAGGTCTTGGAGGTTTGGATAGATAACAAGTGAGTACCTCTGCATATGTGGAGCTGTGTGTTTCCTTCTTAGTGTTGGTAGTGAGTGTTTTGGGCATAATGCTAGCAAATTGGTTTCCATTTTTCATGTGTGTATGTGAGCACTTTGCCTCTAATTATATTGTGTATCTACATCTCTCACACATTGTTTGTCTGTTCTAAAATTAAATGTTTGTCTATGAACATGAGGCAGTTGCTATATTGCTCAAGGATGCCCATATTCACCAGGCCAAAAACAGAGATGCATCTGTCTATCATACCAGATCCTTAGTAAATGTGAAGGAGTAGGGGAGAGTCAATCAATGGCCAAAGTGAGAGTGTTTAGTAGTATACTATTAGATGACCTGCACTGGTACCACCCTCTGCATAAACTGGCAGCTCTTTGAGTAGCTGTGAACAGTGGAAGACTTTGGAGAGTATTTCCTATAAAGGATTTTAAAGTGGAGAGGTTTGCTTATATACAAGGTACAGGAAAACACATTTATGCATCAGCAGGATGAACAACTTACATAGTTAAACCCTCAGACCAATCAGATAAACACACAATAAGCCTTCCACCAGCAATTCCCATCTTGGATGGGTTGAATTCGGAGCTCTCTGCTCCCACCAGCATGCAAAAGAACCCTCTTAATGTAAAACAAACTGGTTTTGAGCTCAACAGCAGTTAGAAATGCTTTACAGCAAAAGTCAGAATTCCTGCAGTATCAGGAATCCTTGGAAATTAGTTCAGTAAGCCTGAGAAATGTTTACAAAATACATGAAAAAAGTGCACAATGTAACAACTTCAACAACACAGAAAAACTTTGCAAAACTTAGAAATATTTTGGCAGACTTAGAAGAACTTTGGCAAACTCAGAACAACTTTTGCAGGATCACAGGTTAGGAAATATCAGAATGCTGTTAAAACTACCAAAGAGGAGTACAGTAAGCAAACAGATGGCATTTCTTTAGCAAGTGCATGCTGAAAAGCAGTGGTAAATTCAACAAAATTAATAAATGCAGCAGAGAAGTGCTAAATAGCACCAAGACAGTTAGATCAAGTGCAAAAATACTTCTATCAGCTTTAAAGGTCCAGATGGTTTTAGAAGCAATATGGGGGGGGGGGGGGGGTGTTAACGCTACTTTGGGAAGAGATTGTCATTGCGGAAGAACCAACAGTGCTAATTGCTGGCTGCCAGAACTACTAAGTATTATTTATTACCATGCAGTCATACATTTTGCAGCTGTTTCAGTGAATGCAAAATGTGCAAGTTTAATTAGAAGGCCGGTGTAGAGATTCTTCTAAATATACAGCTATGTTCAGTATAGGAGGTTAAATACCTTATCAGTTGGGCAGTGAAATGCAACTTCAGCCCCATGAAAGCCAAGTGGCAGAATTATGTACTGTTTTACAGTTTTGACAGTGTTTCATCTATTATTACTTCAGGTAAGGATATAGCCCTTTCACTTTGCTAGGATCCCTGGCATTTGTTGCCAGACTCATTAAAGCTGCCTCTGCCTCTCTCTAAGACTTTAAGGAGTTTATTAGATATATTTTCTTAAGATGTCTTTTATCTGTTTGCTTGAACTTGTAATTCAGATCACTATCTCCACTACCTCAAAAGGTCCTGGATGCTTGGCAAGAAATTCATCTCGGCCAAGAAACAAATATTACTTTGTGTCTGACATTTTTGACATTTGATGTGTGTCCTTGCTACTAGGCAGTCTGTGTCCTCTTCATGTGCTTATAAAGTTTTAGCATTAATTTTAATCTTTCCTGTACAGAAATGTAATGTTTCGACAAGTTATTAAATGGAGTTCACAATCACTATTAATTCTCTAGGGTGTCTCATCTAGAGGTGTTCAAAAGGACTAAATCTTGTGGAAGCTTAAGAAACCTCCCAGATGGTAAACAGGAGATACAGTAATAGTTTGTTCCAATATTTGCCATTATTTTCAATGACTTTTCTTGACATGGATTTTAATGTGCTATTCAAGCATTCTACCTGACCATTGGACAGAAGGTGATGCATGATATTTGCAAGTTGCTTCACCCTGAAGCTTTGGCAGAGCTGGTGTGTGTGTGTGTGTGTGTGTGTGTGTGTGTGTATATATATATATATATATATATATATATATATATATATATATATATATATATATATATATATATCACATACATATTATATATTTATTTATTTTAACTTAAATGTGATCCCTTGGTTTCTAAGCATTTCTTTTGGTATACCTGCCCTATAGAAGAATAATACAAATTATTTTGCTACAGCCTTAGATTTAGATTTCCAAGTGGGATTTCATTTATGCATTTACCTGTTTAGTGCAGAATGACCAGTGTATATTGTTACTCACTACGAGATTTAGTATGTGGTCCCAATTCATTTGAAAGGTGAACCAGTTATGGACATGTGAACAAGTGTTTTTTTTTTCATGGCAGCATGCACAAACATGTTCTGCCTTTCACAGTACAAATAATCAAAAAAATATGGATAGACGTTGGGCATTCATTTTAACAATACCAAGCTGGTCCCAAAGATGTGGTACACACCGGTTTCATCACTAACTCAAAATTTTATAAACCAGTTGAGGATATACCATTTTCTGCCGTCTCTTAGTTATCATATATATGTGTGTGTGTGTGTGTGTGTGTGTGTGTATGTGTATATATATATATATATATATATATATATATATATATATGGATATCTACTTCACATAATCGAACATCCAAAAGTTCAATTTTCATATGGCCAAGACCACATGATCGAACATTTGAATGTTTGAAACACACACACTCAAACACAGACATATATGTATATATGGTCATTTTACATGAAAGAAAAGGTGCTGTAATTTTTACACCACCACCCAACATAAGTTCTTCCTTGCTCTGTTCAGAGTCTTTTTTAAAGTGGAGTCTGCTCACTTGAAGGTCAACTACTTTGGGATTTTCCTCTGTAGTAGTTCCCACTGAAGTATAAGGTTCTGCCTCTTCCCCTCACTATTTTCCTATGAATGATTCACACCACTATGGAGTATCATTTTCAGTGCTTTCACATGTTATATGGATTTTTGTGTTCATGTTATTGTTCTTTTTAACTCTTTTCTGATTTGATTTCTCGATGGGAATTACTTTTTTTTTTTTTGGTAGATGCTTCCTCCTTTCATGCTGCCAACTGAAGATTTTATAGAGACTGGTGAAAGCTCACTGAATTTTTTCTTCCTCCATATCTCTTTAGGTTATGTCTTTTTTAGTTAAGTGTTTTCCTCACTCTCTTCTGGTTGTAGATCTTTAATGTCTGAACAGGCTGTAAACTCCTCTTCTCCCTCTATGCTCACATATATTCATGCTCCTTTAGGGTATTTCAGCACATTTCCTGTGGCACCATTAAACTCTGGCCTATTTAGAGACATAACTATTGGTGGGACTGAAATTCCTAACCACAGAGGGATGCAGGGTTATGGTCATGGATCAGCTTTTCAATGATTTTTCCCTATTAAGCACACTTCTGCCTTCCTATTGCCTCTATAATTCTTTAAAATGGGGAAAGAATTCACTTATCATAACCTTACTAAGGTATAGCACTGTTGTCACAAGCTGAGTTATTTATTGTTAGTTTTGTATTTATCCTTTGTTGACCAGGTTAGTCCCACTAGGCTAGTGGCCATTTTTCAGGGGATACCTGTGTTGGTATTTATACAGCTAGAGGAAGTTTGGCCAGGAAATCATTGCACTTCACCCTATTTGACATTGTTGTGAGTGGAGCCCATTTTGGGGGAGCACTTCCTGTTTTCTTTCTAGGTGCAGAGGCAGACAGAGAGAAAAGGAGATGCTGGAGTGGTGAAATAAATGAAGGAGAAAGCAGATATCAAGACCAGAGAATGTGTGGAGGATTCTGAGGAAATGTTTCAAAGAAACCTGTTTGATGGAGCTGAGTCAGCAAATAATGTATGCATAAATACAACCCCACAAGTCAGCAGGGTTGCAGGAAGCTTTAACTAAAGAAATGGTGGTACAGTATGAGCCAGAAAATGAAGGAAAGGTTTTCTGGGGGGACATTATGGAGAAAATGCAGAGACGATCCTGAAGAATAGTGGTGAAATGGAAAAGAAAATGAATGCAGAGAAAGTAAAAGAAGTCAAAAGTGAAGTAGCAGAAAAGAAGGTGGAAGAAAATGAAAAATGGAAGTATGTGGTAAGGATTTCAAGAAAAGAAGAAAGAAAGAAATAGACCAGTATGAAGTCTGGGGCAATTTAATAGCTCCTTTGGGTGTAATAACACGAGACAACAGCATTTATTCTTATTAACAAAGAGACATTTTGTGACATTATATTTAAGACTGTTTTATCAATGGAAATTTTTCTTGGAGAATATGAAAAAAACTGTAACACGTAGTATCTTTATGTGATAAAAGTATTTAATAGGTAAATGAAAAAGAAGATTCATGTACAATTTCAAATAGAGATAGAAAGACAGATTTTAAAAGGACATTTGACAGCTTTATGTAAAGTAGTGCTAGATGTTGCAAAAGTTTTTGACAAAAGGGGTTTATGGACTGGTGGCTGGGATTGTAATATTGCGTTAAAATAGAAAGATAAAAGAATTTATATATACACCAAGCATGCTAAATGTGAAGGGGAGAAGGGTGCTATAAAATACTGCGGACAAGACAAAACCTTTTCTGCAGGTGGGTGTGTGTGCGTGTTTGTGTGTGTGTGTGTGGAGACCAGGGCATTTGATAAGTCATCTTCTTCTTCTTTCGGCTGTTCCTGTTAGGGGTCGCCACAGCGGATCGCCTGTTTCCATTTCTTCCTGTCCTCTGCATCTTGCTCCGTCACACCAACCATCTGCATGTCCTCTCTCACTACATCCATAAACCTTATCTTAGGCCTTCCTCTTTTCCTGTTACCTGGTAGCTTCATCCTTAGCATCTTTTTTCCCAATATACTCAGCATCCCTCCTCAGCACATGTCCAAACCAACATAATCTTGCCTCTCTGGCTTTGTCTCCAAACCTTCCAACCTGGACTGACCCTCTAATATTCTTATTCCTAATCCTGTCCACCCTCGTCACACCAGTGCAAATCTTAACATCTTTAACTCTGCCACATCCAGCTCAAACTCCTGCCTTTTTGTCAAGGCCACTGTCTACAACTCGTATAACATAGCTGGTCTCACTACCCTCTTGTAGACCTTCCCTTTCACTCTTACAGGTACTCTTCTGTCACAAATAACTCCTGACACTCTTCTCCACCCACTCCATCCTGCCTGTACACTCTTCTTCACCTTTCTTCCACACTCACCGTTACTCTGAACTATTGACTCCAAGTATTTAAACTCATCCACCTTCGCCACCACTGCTCCTTGCCTCCTCACCATTCCTCTATCCTCCCTCTCATTCACACACATATATTCTGTCTTAGTCCTGCTGACCTTCATTCCTCTTCTCTTTAGAGCAAATCTCCATCTCTCCAGGGTCTCCTCCACCTGTTCCCTACTCTCACTACAGATCACAATGTCATCTGCAAACATCATAGTCCATGGGGACTCCTGTCTGATCTCATCTGTCAACCTGTCCATCACCACTGCAAATAAGAAAGGGCTCAGAGCTGATCCTTGATGTAACCCCACCTCCACCTTAAACGCATCCATCACTCCCACCACAGACCTCACTGCTGTCACACTACCCTCGTACATATCCTGTACCACTCTTACATACTTCTCTGACACTCCTGACTTCCTCATACAATACCACAACTCCTCTCTAGGCACCCTTTCATATGCTTTCTCCAAGTCTACAAAAACACAATGCAACTCCTTCTGACATTCTCTGTACTTCTCCAGCAACACTCGCAAACATCACATCTGTAGTGCTCTTTCCCAGCATGAAACCATACTGCTGTTCACTAATCATCACATCCCTTCTTAACCTAGCTTCCACTACTCTTTCCCATAACTTCATGCTGTGACTGATCAATTTAAGCCCTCTGTAGTTACTACAGCTCTGCACATCACCCTTATTCTTAAAAATCGGTACCAAAACACTTTTTCTCCATTCCTTAGGCATCATCTCACTTTCCAAGATTTCATTAAACAATCTGGTTAAAAACTCCACTGCTATTTCACCTAAACACCTCCATGCTTATACAGTTATGTCATCTGGGCCAACAGCCTTTCCATTCTTCATTCTCTTCATAGCTATCCTTACTTCCTCCTTGCTAATCCATTGTACTTCATGATTCACTATCCCTACATCATCCAACCTTCTCTCCCTCTCATTCTCTTTATTCATCAACCCCTCAAAGTACTCTTTCCATCTCCTCAACACACAATCCTCGCTTGTGAGTATGTTTCCCTCATTATCCTTTATCACCTTTACCTGCTGCACATCCTTCCTAGCTCGGTCCCTCTGTCTACAGGTCCTTTTCTCCCTCCTTAGTGTCCAATCTTTCAAACAACTCTTCATATACCAGCCACTGGGGATGCACAAGCCAGTGCATTTCTTTGTGCCGGTCCAAAGCCCGGATAAATGGGGAGGGTTGCGTCAGGAAGGGCATCCGGTTGTAAAACTTCACCAAATCTTTTCATGCAGTCACCAGTTAATATTTCCATACCAGATCGGTTGAGGCCCAGGTTAACAACGACCACCACCAGTACTGTTAGCCAACAGGGTGCTGGTGGAAATTGGGCTACTGTTGGCCAAAGGAGGAGAAGAGGCGGAAGGCATGGCCGAAGGCAGGAAGAGAGGAGAAAGGCTAGGACTGTGGTAGTGAGGGTCAGAATTTTGAATGTTGGCAGTATGACTGGCATAGGGAGAGAGCTAGCTGATATGATGGACAGAAGGAAGGTTGGTATATTGTGTGTGCAAGAGACCAGATGGAAGGGGAGTAAGGCTAGGTGTATTGGAAGTGGGTTCAAATTGTTTTATCATGGTGTGGATGGGAGGAGAAATGGCATAGGAGTTATTCTGAAGGAACAGTATGCGAAGAGTGTTTTGGAGGTGAAAAGAGTGTCGGATAGAGTGATGTTTATGAAGCTGGAAATTGATGGTGTAATGATTAATGTTGTTAGTGCATATGCTCCACAAGTTGGGTGTGCAATGGATGAGAAAGAAAATTTTTGGAGTGAATTGGATGAAGTGGTGATGACTGTACCCAAGGGTGAGAAAGTGGTGATTGGAGCAGATTTAAATGGGCATGTTGGTGAAGGGAACAGTGGGGATGAGGAAGTGATGGGTAGGTATGGTGTTAAACAAAGAAATGCAGAAGGTCAGATGGTAGTGGATTTTGCGAAAAGGATGGATATGGCTGTGGTGAATACGTGTTTTAACAAGAGGGAGGAGCATAGGGTGACACACAAGAGTGGAGGAAGATGCACACAGGTGGATTATATCTTATGTAGGAGGGCCAGTTTGAAGGAGATTGGAGACTGTAAAGTGGTGGCCGGAGAAAGTGTAGTTAGGCAGCATAGGATGGTGGTTTGTAGGATGACGTTGGTGATCAAGAAGAGGAGGAGGAGTGCCAGGGCAGCACCAAGGATCAAATGGTGGAAATTGAAAAAGGGTAATTGTGAGGTGGAGTTCAGGGATGAGTTAAGACAGGCACTGGGTGGCAGTGAAGAGTTGCTAAATAGCTGGGTAACTACAGCAGAGCTAGTAAGGGAGATGGCTAGAAAGGTGCTTGGTATCACATTGGGACAGAGGAAGGATGACAAGGAGACATGGTGGTGGATTGAAGAAGTACAGAAGAGTATACAGGCAAAGAGGTTGGCAAAGAAGTGGGATTGTCAGAGAGATGAAGAAAGTAGACAGCAGTATAAGGAGATGAGGTGCATGGCAAAGAGAGAGGTAGCTAAGGATAAGGCATATGAAGAGTTGTATGAAAGGTTGGACACTAAGGAGGGAGAAAATTTGATAAGTAATGCTGATAAAAAAGAAAATGTTATATTTGTGGTGAAATGGGACATGATGCAAAAAAATGTGAATTGAAATGTTATAAATGTAACAAAATTGGACATTTATGAATGGAATGCAAAATGAAAATAAGAGTAAGAAAAAATAAAGAGAAGAAAATGAACAGAGAAAAATGTTTAGCAGTAGAAGAAAATTAGATGAGAAAAAAATAGAGAGGACAGAGAAGAAGGTGCTTAAATAAGTGATGAAGAAGACATAAATTGGGAGGTAGTAAGAGGGAAAAAGAATTCTATTGGTAAAACAGTAAAAGGCAGAAAAAGAAAATTTAAAGGGATAAGTACAAAAGAAAAAAATTAAATAGATGAAAAAAAATATATACTATTAAAGATTTCAGCTTGGTATAATGGTTAAGGTATTTAACTCACAGGCACAAGGTACAGTGTTTGATTTTCACCTTTGGGAAAGAAATTGGGTAGCCTTAGAATGGCCTATTAAGAAAGGTAGTCCAGTGATTCACTATGAACTTATAAAACCATGAATCTTAAAAAAAAAAAAAAAAAAAGGAAAAATGAAAGTGTGTGTGTTTCTGTAAATGTGAAGTATAAAGAATATAAAGCAGAATAGGAATTTTAGAGTGTTATATCACGTGATATGGATATAATTATATTAGGAGACACAGGATTTTTTAAAAAAATGACGAAAGTTTACAAACAGAGAAACTATAGAGAGGAAGGATAATCTGGAAACTGGGAAATAAAAGGTGTTCTGGAATAGCCATATTCTGTAGAAATATAATAAATATATTAAGATGCAACTTTAGCAAAAATGGGAAGATTAACCACTGCAGATTTAAAAAGAAAAGAACAAGTATACAGAATTATAATAGTATATGCTTATACTAATTGTAAAGAAATGTAACACTTATTTCATCAGATTGTAGATTTAGTGATGCATACGAATATTATAATATCAGGAGACTAATTGTGATTAAGAGGTAAGCATAAAAAGAAAGGAAATTATACAAGAAAAACATTAGAAGTTATAAGACGTGGTAAGTTAAAATGTTAGTACAAAAATTCATGGACATACAATAGTATTAGAAGGTTTAGCTATAGAACAAGTGGAGGTAGATAAAACAGGATTTTCTGATCTTGCAAAATGGCTAGAGTTAAAGGAAAACATGGAATATATAAAATAGGTAAAGGAATAAAAATGATAAATAAGAAAGCATGGAATGAAGAAGGAAACAGATTAATAATATAGTTATGGAAAGATCATATTAATGTGAGAAGATTTTATAAAAAAATGGTCAATGGTGGATGATATTTAAGGAAAAAGATATATATATTTTTTACAGTGGCAGTATATGATGCGAGAAATTAGATAAAGAAACATATAAAAGAACATATAATGATGCATTGAAAGATTTAGAACATAATGATAGAAAGTACTCTGACAAAGAAAAAAAAACAATATTAAAGAAATCAAGAAAAAAATACATGGACTGCTACATAAGCAAATATATATATTTTTACAAGGCAAAAGAGCAGAAGTATCAAGTTACTTAAGCAGATTAGTAAAAGAAGATGGTAGTGTAATGAGAGAAATAAAAATGTAAAAGGAGAAATAGGAAGACCTCAAGAAAAGATTGAGTACTAAAGTACAATATGAACAAGAAATGTTTTAAAGAAAAAAGAAGGTAGTGAAAAAGACATGGAAAGTAAAAAAAAAAAAAAAAAGTTAACAGAAAAAGAGAATAAAGAGTGGGAAAAGGTGATTTCTTTAAATAAACAAGATAAAGTCTTTGGGCAAGTAAATATAGCTTCAGCTGCTGGACCAAATGGAATAGGGCATTAAATGTACAAAAATTTAAGGGATTGGCAAAAATGTATTTTTCAAAGATTTTGAACGAGTGGTTACATGAGGATTTTTATATATTTATATTATGTAATAGAATACCGAAATTCATATAGAAGAAGGAGGGTAGAAGACAATTAAAAACATGGAGACTGATAACACTGAATAATAATAATTATACGATTTTTATGAAAATAATACAAGAGAGATTTGAAACAAAAACTGGAAAATATAATGGAAGATATTGTATATAAACAACAGAAGAAATAAAACAAACCTGTCTTTTCTGGAGAACATAAAATTTATTCAGAAAAGAAGACTTATTTGATAAACTCAGTACTAAAGAGAAAAATAGCATACTTAGCAAATGTATTTATGTTGCTGAGAGTATTTGAAAGGCAATTATTGTAGAAAATGTTTTCATTTATATGAGGTTTTTAGATTAAACCCAGTAAAATGAGAAGTTTTGTATGTAAACAAAGGAGGTGGTGGTTTGGGGTTAATAAACCCAGTGGTATATGCTGCTTCATTAAATTTGTACAAAGTGATAAAGTGGATAAATGAAAAATAGAGATTAGTTGTAAAATTGTCTGAATATAAATATGGTAAAATTTGGGGTATGGTAAAAAAAAAAAAAAAAAGAAGAAAAGGAGAGAAAAAGATTTGCATAAAGAAAGAAATAAAATTTTACCAAGAAAAATATTTTTATGAAAAATAAAAATTGATTATATACAGAAAGAAAAGTATGGTATGAAAATGTAATAATAAAACATTACTATGCAAAACCATGAGAAAAAATTAACAGATGAAAAATTAAAGCTATAAAAATAAGAAGCAAATGCTGTAATTAGAAAGTAGACTGTCAATATATTTGTGTAGAAACTACGAAATGAGCTTTTGAAATGTGAAAGAGTAAAAGGTTATGAGGAAAACTAGTACAGATTTTTAAGATATAACAAGTGGATACAATTAATATGGGTATTATAAGAAAAGTAGTAAAGAATATGCTAAACAAATAGAGAGTTATTTTAGCATCTTCAGACGTCAAGTTATCAAATTAAGTAGATTAATTAGTTCTGACATTGATTTTTTGAAAGAAGTAGATGTCAATACTAAAATGTTTTGTGCAAGAGGGTACCCCTTAGACAAACTTAAATTTCTTTTGAAGTTGTCAAAGTCAGGAGCAGTAAGTTTCCTGCTATTTTGCAAGCAGGGTTTACAACAAAAATCATTAATAAAACTGATAACACTAAAATATTCTCTTTCCCTAAACTGATAAGTTTAAATGGCCATGATATTCGAAATATTATAACACAAAATTGGAAAATTATTTTAGGGAATTCGGAAATGACAAAGGTTCTGGGAATATAATCTAGTTTGTTTACAAGAAAACTAAGACCCTAAGCAGTTAATGGAACAAATGTCTAATAATAGCAGTCAAAAGTTTAGGAATTCCTATGGTGCATGTCCCTTTTACAATTGTAAGTAATGCAGGTATATTAAACAATGTAGTAGCTATTTTTGCACATGGTGGATTTCATTTTGTAGCAAAGGAATTGTATAATCACAATAGCACTGGTTTAGTTTACCTTTCAACTTGCTTAAATTGTGAAAGTTTCTATATGGAGAAAACTATTAGAAAGCTGTCCAACAGAATTAAAGAACATTTGTTAACCATTAGGAAACATGGCACTAATAATGCTCTGGCAAGGCACAGCTTGAATTGTACTGATTTCAAGAAATTTGAATTTTAAGTGTTAGAAAAAGTGGAGCATAAGTTATTTGTTTATTCATTTAACAACTATTTGGAAAAAACAGGAGTTAAAGTGACAAGTGTTTCTTGGAGTAGATTTTCTGCCAGGTATTATTGACTATTAGTGTTAAAATTGTGTTAAAATACAAGATTTTATAAACTTGTATTTGTCTCAACTATATCTTTAAGCTTAACAGAAGTCAAATGAAGGTGTGTATTTTTTTCAGACTAAGTCGCTGGATGCTTTAAAAGTTTGATGTCATTTACTGTTGTATTTAAATTGAATTATATGGCTTTTAATTTAGTTTCTGATGAAGCACAAAATTAGAAAATGAAAGTGCTAAAACTATTTTTCTGTGTAGTATTCTTTTATTTTTTTGGTTTAACAAGATTTGTTTGTGTAGACAGCTGTGCGGCAAAGGGTTCTGCAGTCATAAGTTGAGGTATTTTATATATGTTATGTATGTATATATGTACATATCTGTACGTGTGTGTGTGTGTATATATATATATATATATATATATATATATATATATATATATGCATACACACACGCATGCATAAAATATGTACATATATAATGTATACATAATGTGTATGTGTGTGTGTATATATATATATATATATATATATATATATGGGTCTACTTTGTTTCGTTGAATCTAATTTCTCCCTGACCACATTGCCGAAAACTAATTTCACTGAACTGAACTTGGTATACATGGCACTGTGTAGAGTACTGTAAGGCAAGTAAAAGGTATATGTCCTTTTCCCCTTGTTTGTTTTATATTGTATTTTACCAACAACTTCAAAACAATTCATTTTAAACAATAAACATGCATAGTTGCAAAACCAATGACTAACTCTCTCGAGAAGACAATATGTACCTAAGTGGGGGTCTACACCCCTAACAATCCCCAATGAGGGGGACTGTGCCCTCCCATACCCCCATAACTATATATATACTAACTCCAGGATCACACTATAGTGGGGGAAAAAGGTATATACCTTTTACTTGCCTTACAGTACTCTACACAGTGCCATATATATTAACTGCAGTTCAGTGAAATGATTTTTCAGTAATTTGAGTTTTCAGCAAAGTGGTCGGGGTGAAATGAAATTCAGTGAAATGAGATTCAACAAAACAAAGTAGACCCATGCGCACGCGCACACACATACACACACACACACACATATATATATATATATATATATATATATATGTGTGTGTGTGTGTGTGTGTGTGTGTGTATGTATGTGTCTTGGGTATTTTTCTGGATCTCGATTGTAGTGTTTTCTCACCTGAATTAAAAACAGCCTTACAGTGCTATTTTGTATGATTACAATGGAGTATTCAGAATTTAAATACAATTCCTAAAAAAAAAAAAAAAAACAAGAAAACGCCAAGCAGGAATAGAATAATTTAATATTCACCTATCTGCTGTGTATAACCGTAGCTATCACATACACTTGATACAACTAAGGAAGGAACACTCATCAGTTATAAACATGTAAGTGCATTTGCAGACTGCTGAAACAATTAGAGTTGGACAATATCAGTAGACACCATACTTTATAGTCTAATATAGCCAAGCATACTGGCAGGTTAAATGAGAAAACAAATTGGAGTCCGACCACCACAATAAATGGAAAATAAAACGAAGTATTTATTAGGACAAGCGCTTTCGCGTGTAACAGACACGCTTCTTCAGATCCTTTACACAAACAGTTTAGCAAGCAATGCTTATATATACATATTGGGTAAGAACTCTTTAATTGAAAACAATTAAACAATTAACCTATAAACCAAACATCTGCTTACAACAATCCAAAACTGTTAAAAACCATTAAAAACCATGGCAACAAAAGCAGACTCAGACTCCACATATTGTGGGGCTGTCAGTTCTGCTTTAACAAATCTCTGCTAAGATCTGACTTGAGAAGTTGTTGCGTGAAAAATATTTACATAATAAGTTGCTGTTAAAAGTTCCTGTACTAGGAATTTTAGTAAAACCTGTTCTGAACCATCAAAAAAAAAAGTATGAACCAGAAAAGAAACTCTCTAAGAACCTCTTTAACTATGGGTGTGCTTAGGAGCGTGAACCAAATATATTCCAACATTAAATTAAATCAGTTGGAATCCAAACGCTCGTGAACAGTGTGTCATTACATCCTAAACATTGCTATATTAAACTAACAAAATCAAAAACAAATATATAAAACATGTATGCAAAACGTGTATATAAGAACATGAATATATAAACTTTAATGCATAAGGTAACAGTCCTATTCTTGCATCTTGCCTACTTGCTCTCTGTCCGGTGAACAGAATGTTCAACACTGATGTAAATTCAGCTTCAAACCATCGGAGCGAAATATTTCATCCTATATAAGGCACCCGTAAATACCTTGTATGTAAAAATATTACGCAAAAAACATTGAATAAAAAGAACTTGCTGTCATGTAATGCAAAAAATCATAGACATGAATATCTATATATGGATTTGTATAAAAGCAAGTATAAACTTATTTAAACTTTCTGTAAAAATGGTAATAACATTTATTGATGGATCATGATGCATTTGAGCACATGATCAATGCTGGGGCACATTCAACCTGGCAGGTTAGTTTTTATCTTCTAGTGATATCATTCTATATATTTATGATAGCACATATCTGATTCAAGTTTCTTACAAATGAAAATAAAGATGCAAGTGCCCCTGTGGTGCTGCTAATATACTTAACAATTAAGCAGTAAAATGCAGCTGAAGGTATTCCATTGGACTTATGTGCATACACTATACATTCTATTTGTTACATCTCACTGGTGCCCATAGAAATAAAGTGAGATAAAAATTACAATAACTTGTTACTTAATCTTTAAAACTGATAACACAAAGTAAAAAAAAGTGGCAAAAACCTGCACTAATGTTACTATCAAAAGTGTTTCTTGAGTGATTCAGCAAGTATTCTATAGCTTACTTTGTACCAGGCGGCATAACTGCAGATATTAAAGGTCATAATCCAATTGAGTTCTGAGAATAAGGCAAACCAATTTTTCTTTCATAGCCTGAACTGTGTCAGCATGAATACAGCAAGTAATCTGGAGCGAAAAATGATACCTTAGCATTCACTTATTTTTAGATTAAATATGTTGATTTTTTTCAAGAGAAAAAAAACAAACACAGGACTGTTTGCTGTCATTATCATAAGCTTATATATCACATTAATCTTTAACACTTCAGCAATGACAAATTTTTGTTCATAAGAGGGAAACATATTCAGATCCAGGCTATGGTCTATTGCATAATTTCAGCCACAGCTTGAAAGCTTCTTCATTAGATAAAATAATTGCTATGAAGATCTTGGATTTACTAATAGGTACACCTGCACTGCAGGTAAAAAAGACCTCGAGGGCTTTAGGTTGCAGCTTTGAAGAGTTCTTCCATTTTTGCTTATGGGGGCTGTGATATTCCTGCTCTAAGCAGAAATCAAAATTGTTAAACAAAATTTATATTGCCTAGTCCTTGTCCTAGTAATCCTATTTAGACATACTAGGGCCTCAACATTTCAAACACCCTTTACATCCTTTGATGCACTTTATGGCTATACAGTGGGGAAAATCAGGCACTCCCAAATACTGCAATACACTCGTTTCTGATTATGATTTCCTAGGAAGACTGGTGAAGACATGCATTGACACTGCTGCCAGTCATAAGGTGCAAAGTACCTCCCATACAGATTTATTTCTTCATTTATTTATTTTCTTTTCCTAGCTGTTGTGCTTTCTTACCATCTAGCCACTGGCATGATTTCCTTCCCTATCATGGGTGCAAAATGTACTCATGGTCTGGCTATCATCCAAAGTACGATAAGGAACATTTCCATTTCCAGGTCTAAGCCACCCCACTGCCAATAGCATACATGCCTTCTACATCTTCCTGTTTAAACATCTGCTTTTTGCTCACAAGCTTCATGAAGGCTACACGTTACTGGCTTTGCAGAGGGTATGTACCATGTACCTATACCTCCAGAAGGTGTTGGCATTGCAGTGGATGAAACTGCCTTTCTCCCACAGGATGAGCGAGCCATCACCACCTATAAATTCACAGCTTCTGTTGCTGGATCCTCCAGCTCCTGAGCACTAGTCAGTCTTTTGGTCACCAAGGTGTCAGTCAGAGATTTATTCTGATGTACCTTGAAGCCTGCTATAGGAAATTGATAATTAGTTAAATGGAATGTACTTTAGTAACAGATCTCGTTATTCCAGCCTATGATACAGACCTGAAATCTTGACAATCTTCAGAAAGCATTGTGTCCTCAAGAGCAAATTGATATAATAGCCTACCATAACGACTTTCAGTGACGTCATTGAAATGGAAGGCCTTTGTACCTTGCTATTGTCTTATTGAAGTAGACTTTTTCAGTGGAGGAATCAAAAGTTTTCAGTATTAACGAGGTACTCCTATCACCATATGCTCAGGAGCTCAGCTGTCAAGTTTAAGATCTGATGGCTTTTATGAAGCCTGAATACCGAAAAGTGATGTGAAGAATTTTTTTTTTTCTGCTTCTTAAAGGAAATTGATCACCAATTCCTTCTGATTATCTAGGAAACACACCATGTAATATTTCATTTTTTTTTTTTTTTGCTTTTACCCCCCCCCCCTCACCCCCATTACTGATAACTTATTTTTATAGCCCAATTTCCCAGCCTGTTAACAATTTTAGTGGTGCATTCTTGGTACAGACTTTCAAAGACAATCAGATCAGACATTGTATTACAGTCCACACATAGGTCACCAGGATAATATTTTAAGAAACAGGCTATACTGGCAGATCCTGAATTATTTTTGAACAATTATAATTGTTTTACTCTGATTTTTCTAGTAAAGATTGTTTGTACCCTTTCAAGTTGTTTGATGTGGTGTGTGTAAGGGACGTAACACCATATTCAACAGTGGTTTTAATTAGGGAGGTATAAAGTGATGCTGTAACCTAACTTAAGTGACATAATAGGACTTTCAGAATTAAATGGGCTAAAGAATCTGTGAAATATACTTTTATGACTGGAAGGTACATACTGTTTGAAACTTAAATTGTTGCACACATTTGCTTCTTGACCCTTCATAACAGGGCTGCTTTGATGATATACACGTTGCTGTACTCATCTTTTTGCCAAGTCTCATGATGTCATGTTAAATGACATTCTATATCCAGACCTTTACCCATAGGTCTAGTGTTCTGTTAAGTACCTCTATCGTTCACGTGTGAAACCACATGGCATCTACTTATACTTGGTCATAATCAAGTCTGTTGTGTTTTCTCTGTTTGAATCTTTATACCGTGTGTTTTGCTTTAGTTTTGTTTTCTCACTGTGGCTTTATATTGTAAATTAATAGATGTTTTGTTTACTTTTTATAGGCGTTTGTTGAGTGCCTTTTTCCTGAATGCAGTTTTAGTGTATTTTAAGACTGATGTGTTTTGGATGGAGTGGTGTTTTCATTAACTAGTTCAGGGTTCCTTCAGTTTTTCAGTGACCGTTTGGTTTTGTTTGGACAGTTATGATTAATTTCAGGTTGTGATGATATCCTTGATTCTGCAAAGTCACAGTACAGCATGTGTTAATGTTTCTCTATTCCCACTATTAGTCTGTGACCATGAAGTTAGCACAAGTATATAGGATAAGAGGTATAGGAAGTGACTGCTCTCTCTCCAACCATGGAAGATGTAGAACCCACATACGAGCATGCTTTTTGCTACTATTTTTCTCATTGTCTTTGAGAAACACTATTCTTATTTATATTTACTGCTGAAACAGTCCACTTAGATCAATGACTCAATTAAATGTAGAGGAAGTGACCACAGAGCTTGAAGTACAGCATCAAATAAGAGTAGTGCTCCTATATACAGTGGCATAACTAGAGGGGGGAAAGAGGGGCAGTCCACCCCAGGCAGCAGTTGCTGAGCACAAGTGCGTCACATCTCAGACGTCCTTTCCGCGAGTGCAAATTTTAAACTGATTTCTTCTTTTAATGGCTTTTCTTTGTGTCATGGAACTGCTTTACCATTGTTCACTTGTTCGCTACAATAAGTGTTCTGTGTATGTACTACCATCGTTCACTATAGTAAGTGCTGCTTTGTTTTCTTTTGACTGATACCATCATTAACTGTAGTAAGAACTGCTGCTGAACAGTCACAGAAGGGGTGCGTGTGTGTGTATCTGTGTAAAATGCCTCAATTAGGGATACCTGGTTGTTAGGATAAACTAGGCTCAAACCCTGTACCTTAGGTACAAGAGCCTCAGTTCACTACCCCTACCACCATTTGTGATTCAAGAAGTTGCCTTAGCTCTCAACTGTCCAGATTTGCACAGTATGTCTGGAAGTTTGGCTTATACTTTTCATCTGTTCCTCTTAAAATTTGTGGTTTTCTGCCATATCAGTGAGGAATGAATTCACTAAATAATGACAGGCATTTAAGTTTCAGCACTCCTGTCTTTCAGGAAATGCATGGTAACACAAAACATTTTATTGTAGCAACTCTCCTCTCTAAGATTAGACAAGCAATGTTTAAAGTTTGTCACTGGTTTTGGGCTTTTACCCCCCCCCCCCCAAGATTTGGCTTTTCCCAGATTTCACGTGCAAAGTTAAGAGAGATAGTGGAGTGTCGAGTGCATTTTACAAGGAGCCGAAAGCTTCAAGGAAACAGAAGTTTAGTGCTGCTTATGCCAAGTCTTATTGAAATGTGCATGTGTTGTTTAGCAAATGATAACATTTTTAAAAGCATTGTTAGTAGGACAACAGGTAGTATACTTGCTTTGATGCAGAAGGCTGTGGGTTCTACTCCCACAGTAGGTAGATGAATTGCTGATAACTGTACTGTGTTGTACTTTAAAGGGAGTGAATGCTGCAGTCCTGAGAATGTCTTTCTTTGGAGGAGATACCTTGTAACTATGAACAAGCTATCAGTTTGCCATTCATTCCCTATTGCAATATTACCAGCTTATCCTTTTTTAATGTAATATAGGCAATTTATTCTTCAAGGGCAACAGGCAAATTTTTGTAGATGAAACAATGAAATATAAAGTTGTTTGTTAGCAGCAATCTCTTAATTAGTTACAGATCTCTTTAATGTGGAATTTAGTTGACTTTTATGTCTACAGAGATTGTGCATATTTACTGATATTGGTGGACTGTAATAACAGAAGTTTGATTAGACTTTTGTGATGGAAATGTTCTGAATTGGGCAGTTTTGTCATTATTGGTTCCTACATTGTTTCAGTGCTTAACGGAAAAAAAATGCTCAAAACTATAAATTTAAAACACGCTCTAACAAGTGTACTGTATTATACAAGGAAGAGAACTTAATGCAATCAGGAAGGTGAATCAAAGAACACATGCATGTTGGCACAGTTCTATATATGTGTGCAACAGGCCTATGATTTGAAAATAGCCCAAAGGTAAACTTTATCTGCCACTGTCCAGATGCATTTTCTTTAAATGTAGATTTCAATGCTGTTTCAATAAATGTAAGTTTCAAGGGCAAAGATGTTTTAATACTAACTCTGTTTTCATTGTGAAACTGTATTGCTTTGTTTAGCAGATGTCTATCAGTGTTCATGCTATAAAATTTAAAATAAAAGCTTTAAATTAAATCCAAATAATCATTGTAGAAGTAAAGCATAAAACAATATGCACATTACAGTGTTTATGATAAATGAGGTGAAATAGCCAAGTAACACTGGAATCGCTGCAGGGAGGAGCGGAATATGATTTTGAGAGGGGGGAGGGGCGGAAAATTCAAAGAAGCCCCAGGTGGCATAATCTCTAGCTACGCCACTGCCTACATGGTGCCTCATGAGTACCTTAATTATATGGCTACAGTACAAGTCCTGGACCTGTAGGTCATGCCCACTTTAGTGTTTTGCAGATGACAGAAGAGAATAATACTTTGGTACATACAGATGTCATTAAAGGAGATTTGGAAACTAAACACATGCATACCACCCTAGCATAACAACACACACTAAATTTCAGCATACAGAACAAACTATAACTGAACAGTGCCGTATGTTTTCAAAAACACAACATACCATAGCAGACAGAGAGAACCAGACTTTTTTTAAGAAATTCAGATGAGTATGAAGTTCCATTATGGACATTTCAAGCTACACCCAATTAAATTGTCTCGGATATATGTATCGCTCCTGTTTTAGAGTTTAAAACCATAATCAGAATATTGTGAATGGATATTTCTCATAAATCGGCATTTTGGGTGTTTAGGGGTAATCCCTGTAATTCAGCCATGCAGAGTTCTGCTGCATCTCTACACTTCCTGCTATCTAATATAAAATCTCATATAAAGTCAGCAAAGAAACATTTGTTTGCTATACAAAGATCAAGTATTTAGATTTCTCTTTTCTTCAGTAACTTTAATGAAAAGTACCAGCTATGAGCACCTTGGCAAAACACATGATACACTGTATATTCTAAGTGAAAGAAATACTGTATAGTAAAGAACTCAGCACAGGTATTATAATTTGGCATGCACTACTACTATTTAATGTGCTGGTGATTACTTTATGTACTGTATTGTGATAAGGCTTGCTGTCCCAGATTTTGCAGATATTGAAGGACTGATTTTTAATTCAGGGATGGTCCATAATGATGTGTATATGCATGAACCTTTATAGTAAATTAAGAAGCAGCATTGCTTGTACATATCAGTCTTGCATGTACCGACAGGTGCAGTACTTTCTGCTTGATGCTTATATTTTGAGAAGTTCTATGTAGAATTTTTAAGTTTTCAGCTTATAAAACTCAAGAAGTTCAGGTGTGGATGTTTAACACTTGAAGGTCCATGAAAATATTCTCTCTTTCAGTTTTTGATTCCTAAGATTTACTTAAAACATCTTAATCTTTGCCATGGTAAGTTGAAGGCTAGAAAAAGTAGAGAGCTGTCTTAGAATTTCAGAAAATAATGAAGTAGAGAAAAAGCTGAATGCAAAAGTCACAACATCATCTTCACAATCCTTAATGATAGTATCCATGCCTACCTATAAGCAGAGCTGGATTCAGCACTACGTAAACTATACAGCTGCCTAGAGCCCCTCTTGGCAGGAAGGGGGGAAGCTTTGCCATAAAAATAGAAATAAAAACAGTAAGTAAATCCTGCAGAGATCCTTCAGTGAACACAGCAAGCATTAGAACCCCCTGCGTGAACTTCCTTACCTCATGACATTGCCCTGTCATCATCTTTAGACGAGGGACATTGCCAGCTCCTGCAGAGGAGAGTTAAGTAGAATCTGGAGAATCACAGAAGTAGAAACTGGAATAGTGATGGGGATAAACAGATATATGCAGCACATTCTGGTGAGTGCTCAGCCACTGGAGAATCAAAAGAGTGGAAGCTGGATGGTTGACGAAGAAACAGATACACACATTCTGGTTCATTCTGATGAGTGCTCAGCAGATGCTTTTTCCTTTAGATGGAATGAGAGGGTGTGTGTGTGTGTGTGTGTGTGTGTGTGTGTGTGTGTGTGTGTGTGTGTGTGTGTGTGTGTGTGTGTGTGTGTGTGTGTGTGTGTGTGTGTGAGATGCTTCTCAAATGTCCAGATTTTTATAGAATGCCCAGATTTTCCCCTCATATTTCTGGGCTGTTCATCATAACACTTGTAGTTTTCTGGCAAATCACAGTGGACTGAAGTCACTAAATAACATAATACACTTGAATTTTAGACTTCATGTCCTTTGAAAATGCATGTTAACATATATCCTGTTATTCTAGCAACTTTATAAGTTTATAAAAGAAATATTTAAAATATGTCCCTATTTTTGATGTGTGTTTGTGTGTGTGTATGTGTGTGTAATGCCCCAGTTGTGGACACTGTCTAATTAAGTGACACTACTCATAGTCAAAACCCGAACCTTAATTATGGGCAGGCAAGTGCCTCACACCTCCACACCAGCTGCCAGGTCTACTTTATTCATAGGCGTGTACTAGGCTAATGGCCCTGGAGCCTTTACAAGCCTAGCCCATAGGATTACCCTGGCATCGTGCCACCTGACCTTAGTTCCCAGTGCCTCTGTTGAGTAGAGCCACTGGAGTGATCCCTGGGGTGAATTTTCTATTTCCTATCCACTCATCAAGATTTCTCTTGAAGAGGGCCAGTGAGGTGCTCTATTTGACATGTATGGGAAGTCTATTCCATAGCATGGACAGTCTCTGGGTTAAGAACCTGTCCCTCCAGCTTGTTCTGTTTATTATGGTAATGAGGTTGAAGTCTCTGGAGCATGTGGTGTGGACAGATTGGGATTTCTTTAGATATAGCATTTCTAACAGAGCTGGGTCAGACATGGCTTTCTAAGTTTTTTGAATCTGTCCATATAGGACAAGTGTTTATTTTATTATTTTATTTTACATTTGTTAACAGGGAGAGTCCAACTGGATTTTGGTCCATTTTCAGCTGAGGCCCAGGGACAAAAGCTCCATAGATAAATACATACAGACAGAGTAACTTGACAATTGTATACATTTGTACAAGACAGTTACATACTTTGACAAGTATGTACTTTGTTCAGGTACACTTACAAAAACTATTCTAGATATGCAAGAATATGTAGCAGATTTAAGAAATTATAGACTTTTATGCATAAACACAGTAATTTTAGTAATACACAGCTGTGCAAGTTCTCTTTTAGTTCAGTAGTACAATCACTAATTTAACTTGTAAAGTTTAAGGCCTAGGATCCTCTTTGTGAGGTACTTCTGTGGCCTCTCAGGTTGTTGCAGGTGTCTAGTGAGTTACATGCCAAATGGGGCATTGTGCTCTATGACTGGCCTAATGAGGGAAGAGTAGAGGGAGACAATCAATTACCTCTTTCTTCCTGGATGCAAAACCCTTAGTAATGAGCTGTGCCACATAGAAAGACTTTCTAACCACAGTGGCAATGTGGTAGTCAAAAGAGAGGTTACTGTCAGCCTGTATTCCCAGATCTCTTATAACGTCTTCTATGTTCAGTGGTCTACCATCAATGTGGTAATTCATGGGAACTGGGTTTTTCCCAAAGTGGATGACGACACATTTTTTGGCACTGAGTTTAAGACCATGGTTCTGACACCTGTCATTGGTCTCAGTGAGGCCTTTCTGTAGGATGTCAACATCACTTGGGGAGTTAATAATAGCTCCCAACTTGCAATTGCCTGCAGACTTTGTCAGCCAGATTCCCTTTGTGTTGGCCTGAACTTCAAAGAAGAGATACCAAACAGGAGAGGACACAGGACCAAACCCTGTGGGACTCCACTCGTGACTGGTCAGCAGTCTGACTTGGAGTCAGCTACTTTCACACTGTGGGTTCTATCTGTGAGCCAATTTGCAACCCATCTAGTGATACAGGGATTGATTCCTAGCTTAGTGAGTTTTTCTATGATTCCTGAGTGGGGAATGGTATCAAAGGCCTTTGCCAGATCAAGATAGGCTGTATGAACCACCTTGCCTTTATCCATAACTTTTGTGATTGACTCAAAGAAGTCAACCAGGTTGAGCAGGCATGATCTACCCTACACAAAACCAAACTGTGTGGGATCCAGAGTTTAGAGATTCCCTATATCCTTGCTTATTAGGTCCATGATGATGCATTCCATACCTTTGCATATCAGACTCGTCAGGCTAATAGTGCGATAATTCCCAGGGTCTGTAGTCGCTCGTCCTTTGTAGCAAGAGATGACTGCAGCAGTGCACCATTCAGTAGGGTCAAAGCCTGAGGTGAGGCTGTGATTGAACAGGGCACACAGGTGAGGTGCCAGTTCACTCTGTAGTTCATGTAGAAGACAGACAGGGATATTGTCAGGTCCCATAGAAGCTGTATTCTTGGCCTTGGACAGCGCTGTGTTAGCCTGTGCAATGGTAATACTGGGTTCCTGGCAGTCTACTGGTACTGTGATTGGTCCTTTGGTGGGGGAGAGGGGGTAAAGTTGGCAGTGAATCTGTCAGCCAGTATATTGGCAATATCTGTTGGCTCAGTATAGGAGGTACCATTGTGCAGTAGCTCAGAGCAAATCTGGGTATTGCCATGGAGATTCTTTACATAACTATAGAAGGCCTTGTGGTTGTCTTTACTATCTGCTGCAATTCAGTTTACATAGCTAGCTTTCGAGGATTTGATGAGGGATCTTAACTTTTTGTTGAGGCTGATAAGGGAGTTTTTCCAGTCTTGGGACTTTACCTTATTCCACATCAGTTTCCTCCTTCTGTTGTAGAGTTTGTTTATGGCAGGGGACCACCAGATTGGCTTCCTTTTTTTTTTTTAAGGAGTGCATCTTGGTTCTATTGGGTATACTGAGATCCATGCATTTGTGAACATGTTCGTACAGTGCATTGGTGTATGATCTGGTGGTCATGCAACTATTCTCCATTTGCATGGGTACTGTGAAGTTAGCCACCTCTGTTTTTTGGAGCCCAAAGTTAGCTTTGAAGGCATTTTCATGGTGGTTACCTTTGCAGGGGGGGGGGTGGAGAAGAGATGTGGATTTCCAAGGTGATTAGTTTGTGGTCAGATCTAACCAGGGAGGAGTTGAGTATAGGTGTAGTGCAACAGTTGCCTGTTATTTATTTTAATTTAATCACTGAGGATTACAGTCTGTCACTGACATGCGTAGAGTTTCAAAGTTGTATCATTCACTATCACTGGTGCAACAAGTAATGCACACTACTGTACAGCATAAGAGAGATGGGGTGCAACATGTAGCACAAACTACTGTGCAGCATAAGGGGGATGGGGTGCAACAGGTAGCACACACTACTGTGCAGCATAAGGGGTGATGGGGGTGCAACAGGTAGTGCACACTACTGTAGAGCATAAAGGGGGATGGTGGTGCAACAGGTAATGCCCACTACTGTCGTACAGCACAAGGGGGGATGGGGGTCCAACAGGTAGTGCACACTACTGTGCAGCATAAGGAGGGATGGGGTGCAACAGGTAGCTCATAGTACTGTGCAGCATAAGGGGGATGGGGTGCAACAGGTAGCTCATAGTACTGTGCAGCATAAGGGGGATGGGGTGCAACAGGTAGCACACACTACTGTGCAGCATAAGGGGGGATGGGGTGCAACAGGTAGCACACACTACTGTGCAGCATAAGGGGGGATGGGGTGTAAAGGTAGTGCACACTACTATGTGGCATAAGGGGGGATAAGGGTGCAAAAGGTAGCACACACTACTGTGCAGTATAAGGCGGATGGGGGTGCAAAAGGTAGTGCACACTACTGTGCAGCATAAGGGGGGATAGGGGTGCAAAAGGTAGCGTACACTACTGTGCAGTAAAGGAGGGGGTGGGGGTGCTGCACTCCTGAGTGTGCCCTCCTTTAGATGAGATGCCTAAGAACTAAACTTGTTTTTGGCTTACCAGACATTCCCTCTTACAATATAAATAACACCATCTTTTGTTTTTTTTTTGTTAATGTAACATAGACAATTTATTCTTCAAGGGGAGCAGGCACTGAATTTGAAGATGAAACACTAAAATGTAATTTTTTTGCCAGCTTCAACCTCTTCATTAGTTACAGTTCTCTTTAATATGGAATTATTCTGATGACTTTTATATCTGCAGAGATTGTGCATATTGACTATCACTGGATCATGACAGAAGTCTGAGAGGCCATTTATGGTTGAAATTCTCTGAAATGTGTAGTTTTGCTATTATTTGTTCATAGTGTTTTCTTTCATTGCTTACTGGAAAAATTTAAAAACTACAAATTTAAAACACACTTTAACAAGTGGTGCTGTATTATAGAAGGAATATAATTTAATATAAGCAGGAAGGAGAATCCAGGAACATGTGCATGTATGCATGGTCCTAAATATGAACAAAGGGGCCATGGTTTGAGAACAGGCCAGTCCACCACTGGCCAGATGCATTTTCTATTTATATGAATTTCAAAGGCTAAGAAGTTTACTGTTGTTCATGCTAAGTCTGTTTTCAATATGAGACTATATTGCTTGGAATAGAAAATGGCTATCAGTATTAGTGCTATAAAATATGAAATAGAAGTTTTAAATTAAATCCAAATATCAGTAATCATTATAGAAATAAAGGTGAAAACAGTTATGTGCACTGAGAGGGTTGAACAGTGTTTATGTTAACTGGGGGGGGGGGGTAGCGTCTCCATTATCCTGCCTTGAGTCCCACTTGAGCATGATCTGGCTCTGCCTATAAGCCATTTCTATAACATGGCACACACTGGCACTATAATGTCCATGGGTTCTGTTGTGGCGAATATAATACTGATAAGAGAAGATATCTCAGCATAATCCCTCTGCAATTCAGGATACATAATGAAAGATCAATAATAAAAATTACAGTCACTCTTGTTTGGGAATATAGGGCATTAAGCACATAAATATAGTCTTGGATAGCAAAGACACAGTTCTAGCCCCCACAAAAATAAATAAATAAATAACGTGCATTTTGTAAAACCAGTACATTAAATTTCATTTACCTCATTGCTAAGATAATATCATAACACTAAAATAAAAATAATAAATTAAAAAATGCCACATAATCCCAAAAAGGACAACTACAAATGTAAAATCCCAATCAAATTTGAAAAAGAGGATTGGTAATACATTACCAGAAGAGCAGCATAATTCATAGCAATTGTATAATGTACTTACCTATTGCTGTCATATAGTAGAATGCATGAAGGACTGAAATCACCAGCAAGAACTACATGTGCACACTTCAGGTTGGGCATATATAATTTGTACACTGATAAAATGTATATTGAGATTGAGAAAGCCTTAGCCTAATGTATGGATATTCCCCCTTCACTATAAGCCTTTCCACTTCTCAAACTGCCCTACCACTGAGGGTACAGAGGGCAGTCTTATCGTCAGAACAGCATGATAATGCAACAATCCGAAAGGAGTTGCTAATGATAACTACCCATGACTTCTTCCCTGGAAATGTGGTTTAGAGAATTATTTCACTGTTGGAGGAAAAACTGACCACCAGGAAAACATGGGGTCTTCCATTCACTGCTATGCAAGTTCTTGTAGCTCAAGTAAATTCAGTGAAGAAGCAGAGATGGTGGGGTGGGAAGTATGTTTTGAGTATGTATTTATGTTGACATAGATGTTTATGTCTGTAAGTGTATAAACGAAGCTGCTCAAGTGTGTGTGTGTGTGTGTGTGTGTGTGTGTGTGTGTGTGTGTGTGTGTGTGTGCGCCCACCTGGGTGACTGAACTAAGAGGATAAGGATTAAGTTAGGAATCATGTGTCTTGGGGTATGTGTGTATGCACACACTAATGCACATAAGAAGCAAATGTTGTATTAAATTTTAGTACAACAATGAATATATAAATTTAGCGTGCTGATTTGGTGAGCAAGTCGAGCTGCACTGGCTTTGTGCTTTCTCTAAAAATTGTAATAGTTCTCACTGCTATCATAATTTAATTTAACCACTCAATTAAACCATCTTTTGCTGTACTTGCTAATCTTTATTTTAAATTAGGATCCAAAAAGCATCTCATACTTGTATATCTCTCAGAAAATAATCAGATGTTACACTTTGTGCTGGTTTCAAATCGGGACACTGTGTGGGGATTTTTTTTTATTCTGAACATTCAGTTGACATCTAATTTAATTTTAGATTTCAGAGAAGAATTCTACAACTCAGATTAGAGGAAATCTATTTATAAAAGATTAAAATTAATAAAAAACTATGAAAGTGAGTCAGACTATATCTTTAATATCACAGTTTGTATCCTGTAGACCATATTTGATAACTATAGCTCTGGGCAGGAAGCAAAGATTTTTGGCTTGTTCTTGGTATCAGTGAACATTAGTAAGAATGACATGTAGTTTCTGGGGAAAGGTATCTCTACAGGCTTTGGTAAGGAGTGACAACGGAATGATATATTAGTCACTGTACTATGGTCTGTAGAATAGCTGATGTCCATGCAGACTGACCTAATGAGCTCCTCTGGGAATGTGTTACATAAATCACTTGTTAGCTATTCAGGTATGGGGGCTTGCTTTTTGAAAAAGACTGAATGTAATGGGTGCCTACTCCTTGCTATGGGGGGCTGCTGGTAAGTTTATGTCACTTAGGAATTTGTGGAATTTTAGTCAGTACTGAGAATGTTTTCTTAACAAGAACAGACAGTTTAGTTATAATGTGAGCAGTTGTGTGAAGGATTACATTACTACATTTATGACTCCAGCTCAAACAGAAAAGGAATATTTTGGAAGAAAAATACTCTGCCTAAGATATTTCTATTCTTTACTCAACAATGTTCATAAGTGCATACTAGGCTAGCTACCACTGGGACCTTTACAATACTAGCTGTGCAACCCAAATGTGTCCCACATGCTATTGTATTTTAGACATTTATATAAGGGGTTTAGATTAGTTAGGTCCTGATTTATGACTGCCTCTGTCCATCAGAAATTTGGTTGCCCGACCAGGGGTAAATTTCTGATTTCCCATCCACTGGTCCAGGTTATGCTTAAGTAGGGTTAGGAAAGAACTTTATTTCACATGGATGAGACTATTTCAGAGAATAGGAATTCCTGGAGAAACATATCTGTCTCTACAACATGTTCTATTTATGTCACAAGCACAATTTAGTTTTCTAGAAATAGTAGCTCTGATGCTGTTCATTTTGTAGGCACGCAAAAGGTCCATCAGAGTAGGATGCAAGGATGTCTTGTTTGCCAGGCATAGATCACCTCTCATTAGTCTGTAGGAGAGTGAAATGTAAATAGGGCTTTGAGGTTATGTGCATAGGACAATATGTTTATACCCTGTATTCTTTTTTAAGTTATATTTGTTGAAGTCCCAGTTGTTACATGTGTCCGGTCAGGTACATTCTGAAGGGGGCATTATACTCAATGATGAGTCTGAAAAGGACTGAATATAGTGGTACAATGACTTGCCTGTACCTAAGATGCCATGCACTTACTTATACGCTGATCCACAGAGTGATTTCCTTATTTCCTTACTACCTTGGACACATGTTGGTCGAAGGCCAGGTAACTATCTACATGAATATCCAAATCCCAGACTGCTGGTTTAACTCTTGGGGGTGTTTTATTAATAAAGTGGATTCCTGGAGTGGCTGACTTCCCAAAGGGTACTATTATGCATTTCTTGGCATTGAGTTTTAAGCTATGCCATTGGCACCAGTCATTTGTCTGTGTTAAACCCTCTTGTACAATGTTGGCCATCTTGGGGAGAATTCCTTGACTGTTCTCAGTTTGCAATCATCTATGAACTTGGTTAGCCAGAGGCCTTTATCATTGGCCTTCACTTCTGAGAAATAGATGTCAAAGAGGAGTGGGCCCAACATGGATCCCTGAGAAATGGTTACTGGCTTCTTTGTGGAGGTAGGCTCACCATTTCTAATTTCCTGCGTTCTATCTGTGTGCCAATTGGTTATCCAGCATGCTATATAGGGGTTTATGCCAAATCCCATACATTTGTTAAAATGTCCAAATTGAGTATTGTATCAAATGCCTAGGCCTGGTCAAGTTAGGCCGTATGCTCCATGTTACCCTCATCCATTGCCTTTCTGACCTTCTCAAGGAAGTTCACTAGGTTCAGTAGGCAAGGCCTTCCTTTGATAAATCCAAACTGGACTGGGTCCAGTGTCTGAAAATTGCCTTTATCTTTGTTGACCGCTTCCATGATAATTTGTTCCACGGTTTTGTATACAAGACTAGTTCAGACTAATGGGTATGTAGTTTCTGGAATCTTCTGATGGTCCATCTTTTTGAAGAGGGATGACCATTGTAGTTCTTAATACTCATGGTACAAAGCCTGTTCTAAGCCTATAGTTAGTGACTCCAGTGGTCTTGGTATGGCATATTTTATGCTATTCAGGATGCATCCTGGTATACTATCATGGCCCACTGAGGCTGTGTTGTTGGCCTCAGAGAGCACATAAATGATTTGCTCTCTATTTATAACTGGATGACTATTTTTGAAGGTATTTCTTGGAGGGGCAGGGCTGAGGGTAAATGGGGGGGGGCGTAAAGATGAAGATGAATTTTTCAGCCATCAGATTTGCTATACTGCCAGGCTCAGTACGTGTTGCTCCATTAACCAACAGTTCTGCATACTGTTGAGTGCTGCCTTTGAGATTTCTGACATCGCTGAAGAAGGACTTATTGTCTTTTGTCAGGGAAGCTATTTTGATCTTGAAACTGGCTTTAATCAACTTAGTTAGCCCTCTTATTTGCCTGTTTAGTTTGATGAGAGAGTTAAATGTCCTGTTTTTAGCAATGACTTTTTTCCTTTTCTTGTATAACCTGTTTAATTTAGGATTTCACAAGGAATAAAAAATGTTTTTAGAGTCAATTTTGGGCTTACTTCTGGTTAGTGCAGCAGTCTCTATGTAGCCATTAATATGGTTCCACAGAATTTCTGAGAACAATTCTGCATAGGTTGCTGTGTTCTCTGGATTTAGAGGGGCACAGAATTTTAACAAACTATTACTTAACAAAAGGGAGTTTGCTTTGGAAGAGTTCATAACTGTTACAGGGTTTAGTGGGGGTCAATAAATTGAATCTGATTTCAGAGTAAACAGCTTTTATGGTTGAACCTTACCAGGGAAGACATTACTTTGAATGGGGGGGGGGGGCTGTGCAGCATTCCCCCATATTTGTGAAAATGAGGCCCAGTATGATAGAACCTGTAGTGGACTTATGCACCAGCTAGTCAAGGGTGTTTCTGTTTACAAAGTCCAGGAATCTCTGTACCTGAAAATTTGAAGCCATACATGCTTCCCAGTCTATAGATGGGTGATGAAAGTCCCCCATGAGTAAGATGTTAAATTGTATAGTAGAATCCAGCAGGTCTAAGTAAGCGCCATTAGTTTTGTGGGGCATACAGGGTGACCTATAGATTGCTTGGATATGATATGGGATTTTGCCTGTGGTGACCTGCCCATGGAGAAACTCCCATGCATGAGCCTGTTTGACCAAACTATGGGTATGCCTATTACAGATGTAGATCAAGACACCTCCACCTTTAATCCTTGACGGTGCAGTTTTTAGTTTAAATGTGTGGAAGGTACAGACACCTTGCACTGCCAGGGTACTCTCTGTGGCTTTAAACCATGTGTGCTGATAACTTCACAGATGTAGATATTTTCCAAGGTCAGGAGAGCTTGGAGGGAGTGTAGGTTCTTGTTTAGACTGCTTGGTTTGAGTAGTAATACCTTAACCCAATTTGATATGTCGGTAATTTTGTCAATTTGGCATGACCTAAAAAAGGCTCTGTGGGGTAAGATAAAAGTTTTATCAACTATTTGAAAGTCCAGAATGGATAGGTAAAGACTACCCTTGGCAAAGCACTGTGGTCTGTTAACCATGTCATCTCATGCTAACAAATATTAGATCCCCTTAGAATGACACCAGGAACTGAACCAATCGTTGAAGTCCATGTTCTTTTGTTCTTATTGTGTCATCATCCTAGGAGAAGGTAACATGCTGATCAGTGCTAGACTCATGCTAGTCTGAGGCATACAGTCAGAGATCTATAACATCTCACTTCATGTAGTGTATGGAGGTGTGTTTCACGGCATTTACACCTACATGGACAATGACTGAATCATGCTGGTACCTGTGGTGCAATGAATTGACGGTGAGTATAATTTGTATCCTGGCTCCAATCATCAACTAACAGTTACTTTCCTCTTGCTTATTCTGGTTAGACAGGCATGAGTATATTGTTTAATGATGTTCCCTATGACTAGATTCCTTGGATGTGTGTTTGTTGCTTTTTGGTATGTGAGGCTCTACTGAATGTGGCAGTATGTGTGGTGTTAGGTGTTGATTTTGTTTTTTTCCCCCCAAGCATCCTTATTACATTTTCACATATGACTAAGGCAATCTTACATTTATGTAAATAAAAAACACACAAAATGATACCATTTTAGTTGCAAACAGTTTACATCACAGACACCATTGAAACAACTGTAGGTGCAAATATTATACATCACTTATAAACCATCCAGTCATTGTCAGTTGAGCATTATATGGCTCATTCAAATCCTACCTCTTAAACCTCATTCCTGCTCTGCATATATTGCTTCAACGATTCCCATTTTTTCTTATGTAGTTTGCTCCTTCCCTTTTCTAAAGATCCGAATTCCAGTTGTTTTATCTTTTTACTATATTCAGTACTTCTAGTAAAGTTGGTCTTGACTTTGATTTCCATTTTCTAGTAATTGCTTTTTTAGCAGCCACCATAAGTTGACTCAGCAAGGCTTTACTATGTCTAGGCAATTCCGATTCTGTAGCATAACTCAAAAAAAATCATATCCCCAGCCAGTCCAATCCACACACCAAGCATCTCTGACAGAGTGGTTCACCGGGAATCCTTAAAGTCTAACAGCTTATTACACTCCCAAAAAATATGTCCCCAGCTAACTCTTTCTTGCCTGTCACACCTCCAACATTTGCTATCTACCTGAGGAAAAATTCACTGGAGTCTACTTGGGGTATAAAAATACCTGTGTAAATACTTCCAGGCAAAGATCCTAAATCTTCTAGACTTTGCTGTATATTTTGGAGATATACATATATCCCCAATTGTCTCTTTATAAATTGTTTATCCAATCTCTGTTCTGAATCCATTCTAAGCCCCTCTTAATTGATTCTTATAATTATCATGCAATATTTTATATGCTTTACTAATTATTCCTTTTTTAATGGCAGCTAATGTTCTAAATTCTATTAAAAACTCTAGCAGTGCTGGTCTTTCATTTAAGAGCCCCCTATTTCTAGGTGTTGATTTTGTTACTCTCTGTTATGTTTAGTGAGGATATTTTTTGCAGATGGAAGGTCTAGGTGGTTTTCTGGGTTTAGGAAAACTGCATTCAAGTGCCGCAGCATATGTTTGTTTGTGTGTGTGTTGTTTGCTGTGTGTGGTGGGTGTAATGTGCACTGTTTTGACAACCTGATATATGAGAGTTTAGCCTCCAGTGACAATGTTTATGTACACCTCACACATACTGTACTTGTTACTTTAAGGATTAAGTGATGGTTAATAAACATGAGACAACTGCTACATTGTCTCAAGATATCCATATCCACAATTGCTACACTGTCTCAAGATATCTATGTCCACAAAACCTGCAAAGAGGTTAGGAAATTGCATGTCAGTGTTGTCATGCCCTTTGTAAAGTGAGCGATAAGGGTGTGGCATACAGGGGTTAACAGAAAGTTAGTAAAGATGCTTTTTGGGGTTGCAGGCAGACTAGGCTACATAATACTGAAGTTGTTAGTATTGTTATGCAACATGCAAACTAGCTGTTCTAATTTTGTTAGCATGCAAATTATTTGCTATATACTTACTGCTTTACAGGGTACAGATTTATGGGCAATTCAGTAGGGAAGCTTTTCTTTCTAAATACCTGCATCTGTACTGGGCACTGCTAACTTTAGCTGTGAGGTGAGCAGCTCTGAACCAATGTGACATGTTTATATGTGCACAGCCCTTCAATGCATTTTCTAGCTCAGACAAACCAAGCAATCATGCACTGCCACTAGATGAGAACTCCCAAGTAAAAATGTACACAGAATGCTGCAAGTGCAATGCTACCACAAGTAAATTGAAACAAACTAGCTAGACAACACTGTAAATGGCAATTATAAGGCAAACAGACCAGCAGCAGGAAGAGTCAGAAGAAAACCAGCGACTGAGTAAGTTAGCTGTTTCAAATGCATACAGTATGTAAGCTGAGAAACAGTAGTGATTTGTTTAAATACAATGATCAAGGCAGTTTTTGTATCAAAAGTATTTACCTTTGCCTGGGTGGAATTGGATACAAGTATATCACTTCAGGAGGCCAGGCGAGGACACCAAGCATTGCTGAGTTCTGTGGAAATGGGCATAGAGCCATGCCAATGCAACAAATGTATGCAGTCACTCAAAAAAAACAGTACACAGTCTACTGAGACATCTGGCCCATAAAGCAAGTCCTTCAATGAGTTCCCCAGCTCAGGTAGACCAGGCAATCATGCACTGCTACTAGGTAAGAACTCCCAGTTTTTCTAATGTAAAAACACACACAGAATGCTGCAAGTGTAATGCTAAGTGATGTAAACTGAAACAAACGAGATAGGAAACAATGTAAAACATGATAATGCAAACAAAACAAATGCAGGAACGAGTCAGACTAAAAGCTCTAATACTTAAAGAATCATAATCAAAAATAGACTCAGAGCAAGATATGTAGGCAGAGGAAGGATGTGTAAGATGTTACAGTTCAAATTCAATGATAAAATTAGAAAACAGTAGTGATTTGCTTAAACAAAGTCAACAAGTGGGCTTGGATTTTAAAGTGGCCCAACAGACTTTCGGCTTTTCCCGGTTAGGGGTCGCCACACTGGAACTCTGGTCCGCTCATGATTGGCAGGGGATTTTTATGGTGCCGAGTTGCCAGCCTGATGCCCAACCTTCAACGAAGGCACGCCCATTCACAATCACACCTACCTGCATGTTTTTAACGTCACCCGACTGCAGGGAGGACATAAAGACTCCACATAGAAGGCGCTCCAGCCAAGAATCGAAAGGGAGAACCTCTTGCTGTGAGGTGACAATGCTAACCGCTGCACCACCTTTAAAGTGGCCCAACAAAGAGAAGAAATTCCTTTTAAATGAGCTTTAACTTCCTTTTGCTAGGAGGTTATACAGGCTCAAGAGGGCTTATAATCATAGTCCACTATCTCTGCTTGTTATATTTATTTTATATTGAAATTTGTTAAGCAGTACAGAAAGTACAGTTTTGTACCTACCATAAATGTAGATGTTCGAAGATCCACATTGCTGCAGTCCTTACACTTGGGTAGTCCGCTGTGTCAAGGCGCATTTGACTGACATCACCATATCCTCAGTCTTTTCTTGCCCCAGATGTCAGAAGACCCTAAAAATAAAGGTCAAAACCAAAAGACAGCAAACAACCAACCAACCACCCTTGCACTAATTATATGTACAATATATACAATATACACAATATGTACAACCCAATCCACACAACCACCTCTAACTACAGAGGGGAAGGATGGATCTTGAACATCTACATTTATGGTAGGTACAAAACTGTACTATGTTCTTCATCTCACATTGCTGCAGTCCTTACGGTAGAATCCCAAAGCAGAGGTAAGGGAGGATGGCTAACTACAAGGAAGCAGGAGCTGCCAAAATGCCCTGCAAAACAGCAGTGGCAAAACCAGCCCTGGATTTTGAGTAAAGTGGCAGGTGATAATGCCTAGAGAAAGTATGCACTGAACTCCAAGTAGCTGCCTCCAAAATATCCTTGGTTGCCACTCCTCAAAAAGCTGTTGAAGTGGCAGTAGCCCTAGTGGAATGAGGCCTAATCCCAGCTGGAATCTCCTTGCCATGATGGGAATAACAGAAAGCAATGCAAAACCCAATCCACTTAGAAATAGTTTGTTTTGACACAGGCTTGCCCTGAGAACTCAAAGCAAAAGAAACAAACAACTGCTGAGACTGCCTGAACCCTTTAGTCCTGTGCAAATAATACGCAACTGCCTGTGTACATCTAAAGTGTGCAAAATCTTTTCCCCTTTATTTTGGGGATTTGCATAAAAAGTAGGCAAATGAATAGTTTGGTTTAAAGCCACACTAGAAACCACCTTAGGCATAAAGGAAGGATTAGTGCGTACAATGATACCCTATCCTTATGAAAAATCAAGAAAGGCTCAACCGCCATAAGGGCCTGCAATTCAGAAACCCTTCTTGCAGAGGTAATGGCCAACAAAAAAGCAGTCTTCCATGACAAATATTTAAACTCAGAAGTAGCTGCAGGCTCAAAAGGTTGTAGAGTGAGTTTCTCCAACACAAAATTGAGATCCCAAGCAGGAGTAGGAGCTCTTGGGTCTTATATTCTTTGCCCTCTAAGAAATTGCTTGAACAAAGGATGAGAAAACAATGGTGGGTCGCAATCATAGTGAGCCGAAATTGCTGCAGCATGAACTTTAATAGAAGAAAGACAAACCTTTGTCTAGTAACTCAGTAAGATATTGAAGAGCCACACACAAATTAGGCTCAGAAACATCAAAATCTTTTGCTGCACTCCAAAATAAAAATCTCTTCCATTTGTCTGCGTACACTTTCCTTGTACTAGGCCTTCTAGCTTCCAAAATAACATTCAAAACTTGCTGAGGAAGTGGAGGCCCACTATGGTTCAAAACAGAATATGCCAGGCTGTTAGGTGCAGAGAGTGAAGCTTGACATTGAGCAAATGGCTGTCCTCCTGTGACAACAGGTGTGGAATCAAGGCAAAGGCCATGGAGGCTTCCACCAGACTTCTCAGTAATGGGTACCAGTGCTGTCGAGGCCAATCCGAGCTATTAAAATCATCCTTGGCTTGTCCTGTCTGACCTTTAGAAGTACCTTTGGGAGGAGAGGCAGAGGTGGAAAGGCATACACATGAAGATTGCTCCAACTGAAAGAAAGAGCATCCACTCTCCAAGCTGTGGGATGAAACCTTTTTGTGCAAAACTTTGGCAGCTGATGGTTTAGTGGAGAAGCGAACAGATCTATGTCTGGAGTTCCCCATGGCACTGTCAATTTCTGAAATACATGAGGATCCAATTTCCACTCGTGGGGATCCATAAGTTGTCTGCTCAACACATCTGCTAAGGAGTTCTGTGCTCCTGGCAGAAACCTTGCCTGAAGATTGAGCTGTAAACTGAGAGCAGTCTCCCACAAAATCATTGCTTGCCTGCATAGAGGATAAGAATGCGTTCCACCTTGCTTGTTGATGTACCACATGACAGTTGTGTTGTCTGTTAGAATCAACACCTGCCCTGGAAGAAGTAACTTCTTGAAAGCTATTAATGCAAACTGGACTGCTAACATCTCCTTCATGTTGATATGTAGATGCTGTAGTCTGGCAGGCCACTTGTCTTGTATCCACTTTCCATTTAGATGAGCTCCCAAGCTTTGTCTGAGGCATCTGTCGTTAAAATCTGACTCGCCTCTGGCGGGTCACAGAGAGTCCCTTGTTTAGGTGACATTCCTGAGCCCACCACAAAAATTCCTTTTGAATGCAAGGTATTATTTGAATGACAGTGTCCAGATCCTGGCAGTGCTGTGTCCATACATTTTTGAGATACCATTGTAGCTTCCTCATATGCAGTTTGGCATTGGGAAGCACCAGAATACAAGATGCCATGAACCCTAAGGCTTGAAGGACTGTCCTTGCAGTCAGCCAGGACTGATGAGATAGTTGATGGAAGTAAAGGGATAGACTCTTTTGTTTGTCCGGGGTTAAAAAGGCCATCTGGGATGCTGTATTCAGTCTCACACCCAGAAAGCACATGTCCTGAGAGGGTACTAGACTGGACTTTATTTCGTTCACAGAATACCTCAGGCATCTTAGCACTGCTATCACATATTCCAAATGATGAAGAAGCTCTTCCCTTCCTTGAGCCAGAATCAGGCAGTCGTCCAAATAAGAATAGATCTGTATTCCTTTCAGCCTGAAGAAAGCTATCACTGGAGCCAGAACTTTCGTGAACACTCTTAGATAAGCCAAAGGGCAATGCAGAGAACTGATAGTGAGAAGTCCCAGCTATACTTCCTGCAACTTAGTCTGATAGGAACATGAAGGTAAGCCTCCTTGAGATCCAAAGTTACCATCCAATGATCTTTGCCCAGCAGAGGTAAAAGCTGCTGCAACGTCAACATTTTGAACTTGGGAATGTCCAGATAAGTGTTGAGGATAGATAAATCCAAAATTGGTCTCCACGTGTTCCCCTTCTTTGGTACTAGGAACAGGCGAGAATAAAATCCTAGGCCCACTTCTGGCATAGGGACCGGCTGTATGGCCCCTATTTGGAGCAACAGAGAAACTTGCTTGTGAGCCTCTATTCTTTGTTGAGGAGGAACATCTGGCATGCCTTTGAAAGGAGGCAAGGTATGGAAATAAAACCTGTAGGGCTGGTGTATGATATCCAATACCCATCTGTCTTGGGTAATTAAACTCCAATTTTCTTTGAAAAGTGCCAACCTTCCTCCCAAAGGTGCTGCCAGATGAGAAGGCTCTGGCAGCTGAAAAGGTAGGTCATTGGGTCTGTTTACGAAAGGACTGACCCTGCCCTCACCGAAGACTGTGCAGGAGAACTCCTGTTCTAGGCCTGAAAGAGCCCTGAGCTCTGCCCCTACCACGCCTAGATCTACCCCTAGACTGGGAATCATAAGAAGGATACGTCCACCCCTTAGTAGGCCAATTTCTACTAAACTTTGGAGGCTGGACCTGCAAAAAATCTTTAACAGTCTGCATAGACTTAGCCTTGTCTTCCATTTTCTTTAAAACTGCCTCAACAGGAGAACCAAACAATACGTCAGATTGCAAAGGAGCATCCAAAATCCTTGTTTTAACATGGTCAGACAAATTCTGATCCCTCAGCCAGGCGTGCCTGCGAAGAACTGACCCAGTGGCAGCCAAGGCCTGTACAGCATCAAAACCACATTGCAAAGAATGCTTACCCACCTGTTCAGAAACATGTACTAAATCTTGCAACTCTTTACAATCAATACCTTCTGCCAGAGCATCAACCTTAGACTTCAATTGTGAAAGGAGATAGTTTTGGTATTTCAACATGTGAAACTGGCAATTCAAAGCCCTCATAGCAAGAGTGGAAGAAGTATAAACTTTCTTTCCCCATCTATCCAAGGCCCTGGCTTCTTTGTCTGCAGGAACCGGATTCTTTACAACAGAAGCCTTAACACCTTTAGGCCCCTGGCTAACAGTTTCTGGGTCTGCCCTAGGACTCTTAAAAAAAAAACATATGAGCTTCAGGCACCCTGTAATACCTATCCGGTTTAACAGGAGCAGGAGGCAAAGAATCAGGATTAAGAGAAGCCTCTGTAAAAACATCTTCCACTACATCCAAAACAGGAGGTATAGCCAAAGGCCTATGCTAGGGTAAAAACAAAAATTCCCTAAGCCTTTTCCTGGAATCAGAGAAGTCCTGACCTTCCCACTTAAAATGCTCCCTCATGGAATGAAGAGTTTCTGAAAAAGAAAAATCCTCAGGAGGAGAAGCAGAAGGAGTAGAATCATCCACCTCCGAATCAGAATAAGGAGAGTACTCCTGCAAGTCTTCAGACTCTGAAACATCTGAAGCCTGCTCAAAACTCCCTAGCTCAGGCTCCACCCTAGGTCTCTTATCAGGAGGGGCATAGAACCCTAATCAAATAAATCAAATCTTCTGCCATTTTAAGCATATGCTTCTTGGGCACAGTTCCAGAAGAACTAGGGGTGACACCAACAGAAACTGAACCTGGCCTGCCCCTGGGAGAAGCCTTTGAAACAGAAGGAGAGGGCCTAGCCACCCTAGGAAGGGAGGAGTATAGTAACCTGAGAAGCCCCTCAGCCTGACCTGCCTCCTGAGAGGCCACATCTTGCAATAATAAAGTCTCACCCTGGGAACACAAAGAAACCTCCGGTGGAGCCACCGGCTCCACCGACACCTCTAAAGAACCGGTACAGACGGTTCTTCTAGCCTAGGCTTAACTGCTTTGTCCTTGCGCTTCTTATCCGACGGCATTTTATAATTGCACCGCTTCCCAAAGACTAACCTGGCACAATCCAACCTTCTCTTTATAGTGCGTTTATTGAATCTAGCACAAGTGCTCAGGAGCTAAGCAAGGAATACACAGAGTATGATAATCTCTATGCGGTATCTGTGTCCCACAAGAAGTGCAATTATTGACTTTTCTGACATCCGGTAAATCACTGAGGCAAGAAAAACTAAAATATTTAGCCAACTTTGAACTCGGTCTGAAACTATGAAATCGAAAAATCTCAGAACGCCAACCGGCACTTGCAATGCTGCTTCTGCATCGGACCATGCGGCAAAAAAGACTGAGGATATGACGTCGGTCATGCGCATTTGTACCCTGGCGTCCTGATGTCAGTCAAATGCGCTTGACCGTTGATATTCGGGCCGACCGAGGACAGCGGACTACCCAAGTGTAAGGACTGCAGCAATGTGAGATGAAGAACATCACAGATTTCACTGGACCCATTTCAATTCTCAGACCAAGGAAGGCAAAATAGATACATCATTATAAATATATATATATATATATATAGAGAGAGAGAGAGAGAGAGAATGATCAAATGCAATATAAGAGAAATAAAGCCATTTTAACAATCAAATGTGTATGTAATAAAAATTCAATATTTTCATATATTATATACAAAATGAATACCATATTTGTCTTGAGGGTATAAAACAATGCATAAATGACATTATATACAGTGTGACTGAAAAAACAAAGTATATACATGCATTATATATATAAAGTGGCATCAGAGTTGGCATGCTGATAGAATCACAATCAAAGATGGAGTGAGAGCAAGATATGCAGACAGGGGGAGGATCTGTAAGATGTTAGCTATTATTTATTCCTAAATTCTTCAATGCCTATCTATGCAGTTTTTAGCTATAACGAAAAAGCTTTTCTTATTTGTTTTTTTTTCCCTGCTGTAGTCTCTGCATTCGGTAGTAAAATTCACCATGACACAAGAGATGGTCTGGCCTATATTGCTCTAACAGTAAGATTATGTTTTTATGCTTTTTCCATATAGGTAACTATACTCATGGAGTTCATCATATGTGGAATTAACTTTCCCAGTAGAAACTTTTGATTTATTCTGATTCATGAGGATATTACAATCATCATAAAGTGCTCCAGACTGAATTTTGACATGATTTATGTCTGTATTCTTAAGCCCAACAAGATGTCCAATACTAGCAAAAGTTTCTCTCTCTCATAATCTCCATACTGGGGGTAGACCAGGTGAAATCAGTTGTTCTAAGAATGAAATGGGTCTTCATTGCAAATGTAAGCATTACAGCTTTCTTTGATCCTTGAAATGGCACAAGCTCAAACGAGAACTTGGAAATATATGCCAAGTCTGAGTTGACATATATGTGTATATGCCTATATATATATATATATATATATATATATATATATATATATATATATATATATATATATATATATATATATATATATATATATATATATATATATATATATATGTGTGTGTGTGTGTGTGTGTGTATGCCTCTATATATATATATATGTGTGTGTGTGTGTATATATGCCTCTATATATATATATATATATATATATATATATATATATATATATATATATACATATACACACACACACACACACACACACACACACACACTCATCTATTAGGTCGGTTGGGTGTGTAGTGACCTGTTTGAGGTAGTGCAGAGGAGGCACAGAAAAATCCTTGAAAACTGTACCAGTGGATTCTAAAATTCATTACTGTTCTGTTGAAACTGCACTTTTTGTTTTTCTACATTTGAAGTCACTCTGTGTGCTGTGATTCTTGTGTGAGGGACTGAAATAGAATTCTTTAAGCATCAGTTAGCAGTATGTCCTAAACATAGCTCAATACAGGTGTCTATGATTTAGTTTTCCCCTGACCAGTAATATTTGATACTTGACCACCACCTACCATGTTGCTCTTTTCTTGACGCAGTTATAGGTTATTCAAATTTCATCAGAGTCAGAATCAAAAATCTCATCTGGATATTGAACAGCACAACTTTCTTCAAAATTCATTCTTTACGTCAAGTCCAATGAAAATGCTATAATTTTTTTATTTTAACAACACTTTCATTGCCTTAATCTCAAAGTTTACTGGATATGCATGACTTTAACTTTCAAGAATTCATTAATTGTAATGATTTGGAAAATAACTTTGGATTTAATTCATATATTTCACATATCTGTGTAAACTTCAATAAAATGTATTTCCTTTAACTTCACCTAAGTGGCTATACTTTTTCTTCTTCTTTCGGCTTTTTCTCGGTTAGGGGTCGCCACAGTGTATCACCTGTCTGCTCATGATTGGCAGTAGAGTTTTACGGTGTCGAGTTGCCAGCCCAGTGCCCAACCTTCCACTGAAGGCAGACACATGCACACACTCATACCTAGGGCCAATTTAGAGTGTCCAATCCACCTACAGCATGTCTTTGGAATGTGGGAGGAAACCGGAGCACCCGGAGGAAACCCATGCAACCACAGGGAGGACATGTAGACTCCACACAGAAGGCACCCCAGCCAAGGATCGAACCTGAGAACCTCTTGCTGTGAGGCGACAACACTAACCACTGCACCACTGTGGCCGCCCTAAGTGGCTATATTTATGACTTAACAATAGCTCTAATGCATTAACATTTTGAAGTATAAAGCAGGGGTTTTCCATACATAAATCAGTCCTTTAAAGCTAGCTACTGACTAGGGTAACAAGGTGGAAAATCTTCCTGTTCCAAAACTCCCAGGTTATGTATATTATACCTTCAATAAAAATGAAATAGCATAATCCTCAGAAGAGCAAGTGTGTCCAGAACTAGATCTATAAAAGTCCTGTTTAATGGAGTTCAACATTAACTAGTCTACATAAGTAGTATAACATCATTTTACCCACTTTGGGCACAAAAATTGCCCAACAGTTCAATTATTACTAAGGTGACAGATAAGAGGAAGGCTGTCTTTAACTGTAACAGCAAAATCTGTGCAGGGTAACAATTGTACATGTTTGTATGTAATGATACTCCTGTACAGCTGACACCAATATTGTCCAGCACTTTCATGCTAAGATTAAGAGCTCAATAAAACTATGGCATTAACAAGATGTCTGAAATACTTGTATGTTTTATTCTTTAGTCTAGGGTTTAGGTTCATAGGTAGGTACTAGGCTATCAGCCCAAGGGCCTAGGTAAGTCTAGCCAACAAGGTTCCCTGGCTAATGACACCCAAGAAAGTTATTTTCCTGTGCCCCTGTTGAGCCAAGCAACAGAAGTGATCTCCAGGGTGTATTTCCTTTTTCCCATCCACTTATTAAGATTTTTCTTGAAGAGTGCTAATGAGGAACTTTGCTTGACATAGATGGGTAGCTTGTTCTAGAGTTTGAGAAGTCTCTGGGACAGGAATCTATCCCTCCAGCATGTCCTTTTTATTGTGGTGACAAGGTTTAGGTCCCTAGAGCGTGTAGCTCGGAGGGATTGGGATTTCTTTAGGTGTAGCATGTCCAACAGCTCTGGGTTTGACATAGCTTTATATGTTAGGTAGAGGTCACCTCGGAGTAGGTGATATGCTATGGAGTAAAGCTGGATTTTTTTTGGAGAAGGTCAGTGCAAGGCATCTGTTTGAGGCCAGCTGCTGTAGTTGTCTTGTGAGGTACATTCCAAAAGGGGCATTGTACTCTATAATGGATCTAATGAGTGTCGAGTAGAGGGGAACAATGACCTCTTTTTTCCTAGATGAGAACCCTTTTGTGATGAGGTGTGCCATGTAGAAAGATTTCCTGACTACTGAGGTGATGTGATTATCAAAGGAGAGACTACTGTCCACCTGGGTCCCCTGGTCTCTTATCACACATTCCATGTTAAGTAGACTACTGCCTATGTGGTAGTTCATGGGTACAGAGTTTTTACCAAAGTGGATGATAATGCACTATTTGGCATTGATCTTGAAGCCATGGCTTTGACACCAGGCATCTCAGTGAGGCCCTTCTATAGGATGTCCACATCATTTGGGGACTCAACTATGGCTCCTACTTTGCAGTCATCTGCGAACTTAATTAACCAAAGGCCCTCTGTGTTAGCCTGTACCACAGAGAAGTAGATATCAAACAGGAGAGGTCCCAGGACTGAACCCTGTGGTACTCCACTTGTCACTGGTTTGAGGTCAGATTTGGAGTCTACAACTTTTACAGTGTGGGGTCTGTCAGTGAGCCAATTGGCAACCCATCTTGTCATGTAGGGATTTATACCTAGTTTAGTGAGTTTATCTATAATTCCAGAATAGGGGATGGTGTTGAAAGCCTTGCCGATGTCAGGATAGGCTATGTGAACCACCTTACCCTCGTCTACAGCTTTGGTGACTGCCTCAAAGTCGTCAATCAGGTTCAGGAGGCATGATGTGCCTTTCACAAACCCTAACTGCGTGGGGTACAGAGTTTGGAGGTTACCAATGTCTTTGTTTATGAGTTCCATGATGATACTTTCCATGGCCTTAGAGACCCAGCTCATCAGGCTAATAGGGTGATAGTTCCCGGGATCAATAGTGGCTCCCCCTTTGTGGAGTGGGATAACTGTTGCTGTGTGCCATTCAGTGGGCACAAAGCCTGATGTGAGACTATGATTGAACATGGTGCTTAGGTGGGGAGCCAGTTCGTGTAAAATGAAGCCTGGGATGTTGTCCTGTCCATGGATGCTGTTTTTTTCAGCTTTACAGAGTGCAGCTTTTACCTGCATGGTTGTGATAACAGGGTCTCTGCATTCTTTCTGTATAGATATGGGCCCATTAGGGGGTGAGAGGGGGTTAAAGTTAGCACTGAACCTATCTGCCAGGACGTTGCCAATATCAGTTGGTTCTGTAATTTTCATGCCATTGTGCTGCAACTCAGAGCAGATCTGGGTGTTGCCATTGAGATTCTTGACATAGCTATAGAATGCTTTGTGGTTGCCCTTAGAATCAGTGGCAATTTTGTTTTCGTAGCTAGCTTTGGAGGATCTTATAAGGGATCTCAACTTCTTACTAAGGCTGACCAGGGAACTCCTTCACTCATGGGATTTTACTCTCTTTTGCAACAGTTTCATCCTTCTGTTGTAGAGTTTGTTTATGGCAGGGGACCACCAGATTGACTTAATTTTTTTTTGAGGATAGCATCTTGGTTCTGTTTGGGATAGCATGATCCATGCACTCATGTAAGTGCTTATAGAGTGCATCTGTGTAGGATTCAGCAGTCATAACTGTATTGTCCATCTGCATGGGTGTCATGAGGTTCGTCACTTCTGTCTTAAGAAGCATGAAGTTGGCTTTGGAGAAATTTTTTACCATGATTTCCTTAATGGGGGGGTGGGGGCAGGATGTGGATATCTAGGGTGATTAGCTTATGGCCGGATCTGACCAACGAGGAGTTGACTTCAGGTGTTGAACACCAGTCACTCATGTTGGCTAGGTCTAGGATACTGTTGCCCCTGGTGGGGGTGTGGATAAGTTGACCCAGGGTATTGGAATTTATGAATTCCAGAAAGCGTTGAGTGAAGGAGTTGGTACATGAATAGTTTTCCCAGTTAATGGTGGGGTAGTTGAAATCACCCATTATTAGGGTGTTTGGTTGAAACCTAATGTTTTCCAGTATAACAAGAAAAGAGGAGAGGGAATCCTGGGGCATGATGGGGGATCTATAGCAAGCTACAATTTGGATTGCAGTTTTGCCCAGAGTTAGGTGCACTTGGATAACCTCGGATGCATTATGCTGAGCAACTAGCCTGAAGGTGTGGATATCCTTAATGAATATGGACACACCTCCACCTTTGGTGTTCCAGTCCTGGTTAGGTGGCCGAAAAGTGTGGTATGATTTATAGCCTGGTAATGCAGGGGTGCTCTCTGGAGCCTTTAACCAGGTCTCAGTCACTGCACAGATATTGGTGTTCTCCATTTTAAGGAGTGCCCCGAGGGAGTGCATTTTGAGATTTAGACTTCTAGCATTGAGTAGCATTACCCTCAGTTTTTGCTTGCCTGTTCCTGTTACAGTGGTGAATTTGTCATTTGAATCTTGCCTAAAAAGGCACTATAGGGGCAGCAAGAACCTTAGCCAGTATCTGGAATCCCAGGGGTGACAGGTGCAGGCCATCTCTGTCAAAGCATCGTGGTCTGTCGACCATGTCATCCCAGGCAGACAGATACTGGATCCCCTTAGTATGACACCAGAAGCTTAGCCAATTGTTGAAGTCAATCATTTTGTCTTTGTACTGTGGTATAATTCTGGGCGATGGCAGGATGCTACTCAGGGCTAGGGTCATACTTGCCTAGGCTACAAGATCGGACTGCTCTTCTATGTCTCTTTTCATGTAGTCCAGGGATGTACATCTCAGGTCATTCACACTAACATGAACAATAACAGAGTCATATTTGTACTTGTTGTGGAGTGACCTGAGTGCATGGGTTATGTGGTGGATCCTGGCACCCAACAGGCATCTGACAGTAACCTTCTCCTGGTTTAGCCTGGTGAGTGGGACATCAGTGTGCCTGACTATAGAGTCACCTATGACTAGTGTGTTGGGTACATTGTTTTGCCTTATGGGCTGTGGTTGAGTGGCACACTGAGTCTGTGGGCTATGTGTCATTTGGGTTGTTTTGGGGTGGTGGAGGTTTCTTGCGTTTCTGCTTTGAAGGTCTCTGTGATTGAGCAGATTATTATTGAGAGCCTCTGCAAATGCTTTTGTGTTTCTATGTGTGGATTTTGGTGGTGTAAGTTTAGTGGGACTATGTGAAGAGTGTGGTGTGGTGCAAGTGTTTACCTTCTCCTCTTGACTGTCAAGTTCAGTCTTGGTTGGAGAGAGCTTTACCTCCAATTTGGCAAGATAGGTGCATCTCTCTCAGTTTGTGGTGTTGGGTGGTAGGAGAAGAGGGTTGTCAGTGTAAATGAGGCAATTGCTACATTGCCCCAAGATGCCCAGATTCATCAGACAGACAGGAGAGAACACTGGGAGCTGACCCTTGGACATGCCTGAATAAAAAACTACTTTCCTCTAGACAAGTGAGGAAAGTGGGTATAAGAGCTGTTTTTCTCTAAGCAAGTGAGGAAAATAAGTACAAAACTGTTTTCTTCTATGCAAAGGGGAAGGTTGAATGCCCTAGTAATTTGTAGCTTATTTAGTGCTAACAACAAGTTCTGAACAAGTGCTGAACACGAATAAGCAAATTCTAGTGCTAAAACTAAGAATCTGTACCTGGATCTTGTGGTAGATAGGCTACCTAGTGCTTATCAGTCCCACTGATAAGCTAGAAGGCTTTCCTCCAACAAAAAGACTTGGGGGGCTCAGAAGCTTACAAACAGTCCTGGATATAGCAAGTCTGTATCTGGACTAGACTAGTTACAGGAAAGGTGGGAAACAAGTACAAACACAGGCTTTTAAACCAGAAAGTTAAAAGAGATGGCAAAACTGCCCAAACGGCCAATAAACTACAGTTTCCGGGCTAATCCACTCTTGTGGTAGATAGGCTACCTAGTGCTTATCACTCCCACTGATAAGCTAGAAGGCTTCCCTCCAACACAGAAAGGCTTTAGGGGCTCAGAAGCTTGCAAACAGTCCTGGAGACAGCATATCTGTATCTGGACTAGACTAGTTACAGGAAAGGCAAGAAACAAGCTTAGAAATTTTTTTTTGGAAAGGGAGAAAGGAGAAACAGAAGATAATTCAAAGTTAAGGACCCAAGTGGCTTGCTCGTCACAAATGTTCTCTCTGTATTAGGTAGAGTGAGCTAGTGACACTAGACTGGACTAGAGCTGGGATATAGCTGAACAGATGGGATTGGTAGGAGTGTCTGAAGTAAAAATATGATTTCACTGTACTCAGTTGAGTGAGAAAATGAGATAGACCAAGGAGGAGTATTTAAACACAAATTTACAGGAGGGGCAGGCAATTCCAAAGCCACCAAGATTAATACCAAAACAACAACAGGGCAGGCGGGGAAACTAACTGCAGAGACAGAGAGAGACCACAGTATTCTATGAAACAATTAAATAGAAAAATAAATAAATAGAGAGAGACTCAGGCACAATATTCAATGAAACAATTAAATGGACAAAAAAATTAACTGCAGTACAATCTTTAACACTGCAAGTTTGTACTTAACTCAGATAGTATTGCAGTTGATTGTAGGTATGTAGCAGAAGCCAAACAACTCAGGTATTCAGCAGTAATAAATTCAAAGATATTTCACTAACACTTATAAATACAGAGATACCCTCTAGACTAAGAGTTTAACACTGAATATCAACGGAGTGAAACACAATCGCCCCCAATAACTGCAGAGACAGAGAGAGACCACGGTATTCTATAAAACAATTAAATAGAAAAATAAATAACTACAGAGAAACACAGACACAATATTCAATGAAACAATTAAAAAGACAGAAAAATTAAATGCAGTACAATCTTTAACACTACCAAGCTATGCTTCCTGCCAGCTTCTGAAAAAGGTCTATGTAGTCAAGTCCACTACAATAGTAAATAAATAAATAAATTAAATAAATAAATATATAAGCAACAATATTTAAAATATTTTATGTCTTGCTTTCTAAATTTTCTGACACTCAGGCTGTACCCGTGACATTCTGGATCACCAAATCATTTAAAGACATTATAGTCCCACTAGAGTGGAAACCAATCAGTGCTGCAGTTTTTATCTTGAAGCTTGGGTTTTTGGACTGAAAACCAGAACACCTATGTAGTGGACAGACTGTCAAAATTATGCTTCGATATCATCAAAAAAGAAAAGCTTGTTAAACTCTTTTCTTGTGAGATACCCAATCACAACAGTGCTTAGATGAGGTTTATAAGAACTGCAGTGCCAGGATTATGCTTCGACTGGGAAAAAATATAAACCTATAAAGTGCTTCTATACCACAAGAGCTAAACAAAACAGTGTTTTTAGAGTATTTAACAACTGTTAGATACCCCTAAGCACCCGCGGCGGTGGTGGTGCTGCGGTAGCGTTGTCGCCTCACAGTAAGACGCTGTCCGGTTCGACTCTCAGCTAGAGCGTCTTCTACGTGGGGATATTCATGAATGAGTGTACCTTCATTGAAGGCTGTGTGTCAGTGCTGGTAACTTGACACATAAAAATAAACGACCAATCATTAGCAGACCGGAGTTCCGCTGTGGCGACCCCTACCCGGGAAAAGCCGAAAGACGTAAACAAAGACACCCCTAAGCACTGATCTCAGTCTGTAATATCCCTGAATATTTTACCAGATAGTTTATCTGTGTAACTTTACAGACATCAGTCTGTAAGCAACTTATTTAACTTCATGGTGCTCTTTTTATCTTTTTGTGTTTTCTTTTCTAACTGGTAGTATACAGAGGAGATAAAACTCCATTCACTACAAAGAGTTATGATCAGGTCAGACCAATACTTACCAGCTATTATGTGTTCTTGACTGTGCTCTCAAGGTGAATTTCATGGCATCCATGCTTCAAACACATAATGACATACTTATCATTGGAGACTAGGTCATAACCCTCTATGTTACTCATCTCCCTAAGTGCTGTTATCAGTTCTGCCAGCCAGCAAATAAAAGCACAACAAGGTAAAACATGTTTTTACACTGTCCCTCCTAATATTTTTTTTTCTGGTAAATCAATGAGCATGGTCAGTCTCTGGGTTATGAACCTGTCCCTCCAGCATGTTCTGTTGATTGTGGTAATGAGGTTAAGGTCTCCAGTGTGTGTGGTGCGGAGTGATTTGGATTTCTTTAGATGTAGCATTTCTGACAGAGCTGGGTCAGACATGGCTTTGTAAGTCGAGCAGAGATCGCCTCTTAGCAGACAATATGAGACAGACAACAGCTGGAGTTTTTTTGAGTCTGTCCATGTAGGACATGCGGTTAAGGCTTAGGATCCTCTTCATGAGGTACGTTTGTGGCCTTTCCATCTGTTTCATGTGTCTAGTGAGGTACATGCCAAATGGGACATTATACTCAATGACTGGCCTAATGAGGGAAGAGTAGAGAGAGATGATGACATCTTTCTTTCTGGATGCAAAACTCTTGGTAATGAAATGTGCCACATAGAAGGACTTTCTGACCACAGTGGCAATGTGGTGGTCGAAGGAGAGGTTGCTGTCAACCTGTGTTCCCAGATTTCTTATAATGCCTTCAATGTTCACTGGACTCCCACTGATGTGGTAATTAGTAGAAACTGAGTTTTTCCCAAAGGGGATGATGACACATTTTTTGGCATTAAGTTTAAGGCCATGGTTTTGACACCAGTCATTGGTCTCAGTGAGGCCTTCCTGTAGGATGTCTACATCACTTGGGGAGTTAATAATGGTTCCCAGCTTGCAGTTGTCTGTGAACTTGGTCAGCCAGAGTCCCTTCCTGTTGGCCTGGATTTATGAAAAGTAGATGCCAAGCAGGAGAGGACCCAGGACCGATCCCTGTGGGGCTCCACTTTGACTAGTCAGCAGTCTGACTTGGAGTCTGCTACTTTCACACTGTGGGTTCTATCTGTGAGCCAATTTGCAACCCACCTAGTTATATAGGGGTTAATGCCTAGTTCAATGAGTTTATCAATAATTCCTGAGTGGGGAATGGTATCAAAGGCCTTGGTCAGGTCGAGGTAGGCTGGTGACTCACTCAAGGAAGTCAACCAGGTTGATCAGGCATGATCTACCTTTCACAAAACCAAATTGCATGGGAAATAGTGTTTGGAGGTTCCCTATATCCTCTTTTAATTAGGTCCATGATGCACTCCATAGCCTTACATATCCGAGTCATCAGGCTAATATAGGGTGATAATTCTCAGGGTCTGTAGTTGCTCCCCCTTTATGGAGAGGGATGACTGTAGCAGTGTGCCATTTGGTAGGTACAAAGCCTGAGGTGAAGCTGTGATTGAACAGTGCACACAGATGTGGTGCCAGTTCACTTTGTAGTTCATGTAGAACACATCTAGGGATATTGTCTGGTCCCATGGAAGGTGTAATCTTGGCCTGGGACAATGCAGCTTTAGCCTGTGCTGCAGTAATGCTGGGTGTGCCTGGCATTCCTCCATTATTGTGATTGGTCCTTGGGGGGGGGGGGTAAAGTTGGGACTGAATCTGTCAGCCAGTATGTTTGCAATAGCTGTTGGCTCAGTATAGGAGGTACCATTGTGTAGTAACTCAGAATAAGCCTAGGTATTGCCATGGAGATTCTTAATATAACTATAGAAGGCTTTGTGGTTGTTTTTAGTGTGTGCCGCATTTCTGCCTTCATATCTGGCTTTAGAGGTTTTGATGAGGGATCTCAACTTTTTCTTGAGGCTAATAAGGGAGTTTTTCCAGTCTTGGGACTTCACCTTTTTCTGCAACAGTTTCTTCCTTCTGTTGTAGAGTTTATTAATGTCAGGGGACCACCAGATTGGCTTCCTTATTTTGGAGGAGAGTGTCTTCGTTCTGTTGGGTATGGCTAGTTCCATGTATTTATGTACATGTTTCTACATTGCATTGATGTATGATTTGGCAGTCATGCATCTATTTTCCATTGACATAGGTGCCATGAAGTTATCCATCTCTGTTTTCAGGAGGCCAAAGTCAGCTATGGAGAAGTTTTTCATGGTGGGTACCTTTGCAGGGGGGGGGGGGTGAGATGTGGATTTCCATGGTAATTAGTTTGTGGTAGAAACTAACCTGGGAGGAACTGACTACTGGTATAGAGCAATGATTGCCAATGTTAGTAACAACCAGGTCAAGGATGTTGCTTCCTCTAGTGGGGGGTAATAATTAGCTGGTTCAGGGCATTGGAACTGATGAATTCTATGAAGCGTTGGGCCAGTGTATTGGTGCATGAGTTGTTTTCCCAGTTGAGGGAGGGGTAGTTGAAGTCACCTAGTATGAGAGTGTTGGGTTGGACCCTAATTGTTTTCAGAGTGCTTATGAACATGGAGTTTGAGTCTTGGGACATGGTTGCTGACCGATTAATGCTATGACCTGAATCGCTGTCTTACCCAATGTTAGTTGTACTTTAAGTATCTCAGATGCATTATGCTTGGCTACTAGTCTGGAGGTGTGCATATCTTTTATGAATATGGAGACACCACCACTTTTGGAGCTTCAGTCCATGTTCTCATGGCAAAAGTTGTGGAATAAGTTATAGCCTGGTACCGCAGGGGAGCTTTCTGCTGCTTTAAACCAGGTCTCCATTACAGCACCGATGTTGATATTCTCCATTTTGAGGAGTGCCTCTAACAACTGCATCTTGAGATTTAGACTTCTAGCGTTGAGCAGCATGACCCTCTGACTGCATTTATTTATAGCTGTTATGGTGGTAATTTGGTGCTTGGAACATCACCTAAAAGGCACTATAGGGGTGGCAAGAGCCTTAGCTAGTATCTGGAAACCCAGAGGTGACAGATGCAGGCCATCTCTGGCAAAGCATCGAAGTCTGTCAATCATGTCATCCCAAGCAGACAGATACAGGATCCCCTTAGAATTACACCATAAACAGCCAATTGGTGAAGTCAATCATTTTCTGCTTGTACTGCGGTATCATTCTGCTTTACAAAACAGATATTTGTAATTATGTCATTTTTAAATAGAGAAAATGCTATCAAAGTTCCTTTTACTTTGTTAATGATTTGTTTAAACTTAATGATGTATAGCAGAACATCAAAGGGGTTAAAATTATTTGTAAAGACAGGCAGTAAAAGCAAACCTTGAGATAAGTTTATCTGTCAAAGATTTTCTAAGTTTGTAGTAGCCTTGAATATAACTTAAAGTTCCCTACTTTCAGGGACCTGAAGGTCTTCTGTGGGTGATTAGATGGGGAGAGAGGAAAATTACACCTGTGATTCAGTAAGGAATAATCCAGGAGGCTAAAATCAATACTGAAAACTGCTTTGAAATCTAGGTATTGTAAAGTTCATGCTGAAATGTTCTCAGGTCATTACTAATTATGTCTCTTCCCTGTGATTTGTTTTGATCCAGTTTGCATACTTCTTCTTCAATATAATCTAATTTGATTTCAGTATCTAAGGTTAGCTGGATATCACTAGGGCAACTTATCACCCCCTTTGTGGAGCCAAACTGTTTTGCATAAGATTCTGTGTATGTGTGTGTGTGTGTGTGTATATATATATATATATATATATATATATATATATATATATACACAAAATCTGTTGTGTCTGAGAATAAATTTGATAATTTAAACACGGTTTATCAATTTGTATGTCTTTACTCCTTCCACATCTCATGTGTCTATAAAATAATTTCCTGTTATGCTCAATATCTTTATATCATTTTTGTTGTCTTATATTATGTTTAGTTTTTTTGTCTACCTTATTTATTTCAGTTTTCAAAGTTGTAGTAGTTGCACCTCTTGTCCATTTCTTATATGTTTTGTCTCGTGCCTTAATCAGGTGACTTGTTTTTATGGAAATGTATCCCCCTGACATTGCAGGCCTAGATCCTGACGTTAAATACATTATTTGTACTCAAACACCTCTCTCCTCATTACATCTGCAATTTTTCTACTGAATGCATCTCTACAATTAGTTTAATATAGTGACTGTTTTGCTTTCATATAATCTGTATTAATCTTCTATGTACTGTTTTAGAATTCATTTTGGCAGACTCATCTAGCAATAAGTTAGTGAGTATAAACCCCATGATCACTGCACCTCAGTAGTGGTAAAACTTGACATGAAGTAACAGTAATATCTTTAGGAACACAGACAATGTCTAGAATGTTCTGTTCCCTTGTAGTTTTTTTTTTTTACAGTCTGAAGGAATTGTCCTGGTTCCCTTCAATAAACACATCACACCGACTGACATTTGACGACCTTTATTAAACTTCCATAAACATAATTTTGTTAAGTAATATTTATTAATTACAAATGGCACATGGTATAGTTGAGCACAACATCCATGTAACATTAACTAGGGCAGCATGACCCCACTCTTCCTGACCCAGTAAGCAACATCCATACCTCCACTTGCTTACCACCACTGACTTCATTTACCATTTATTGAATTATACATCCAACCAAATAAGCAGCTTTCCTGTGCTCACTTATATTACTTATCAAGCAGTGTCCAACCGCTCACTTTCCTTTCCCAAGTCATTGAACTGAACATCCAACACCATACAGGGAAGAAAAGCGGGCAAGCCTGCCCCTCTTCTCCATCCACCAGCCTGACCAGGCTGTTCCCCCTCTCTCCGACCAAACTTCCAACAACCTAACCAGTAAAAAGCACTAAACCAAACATCATTCAGTTTACCCCATCCTCTCTAACCAAACTGGATCTGTGTTATCACCTCCCAAAACCTCATCAGATAATTAACGAGTATATCCAGTTGCCTAAAAAGCTGAAAGCATACCAGTGATCCCTCCCTAATGTTAAAGTTAAAAAACATAAACTCATGACATAACTACTGTGTATGAGCTAAATACTCACTGCCTAACTACCAATAGCAGCTTTGTAAAGATTCCCTAGTCATTAACAGCCAACTGTACCAAACATCAGGCCCACTACCACTTGAAACCACTCAGATGCAATTGCATCCTATCTTGCCAAATTGCAGCCCCAATTTACTGCCCAATGAATATAATAACCAAATGAGGTCTCTTCACAAAACTCAGTTTTTAAGCAATTCTGGCATCACACCAGCTATCCATTATAAGCATTAGGACATGTAACCAATCATGGCATTCCAGCTGCCCAACCATTACAAGCCATGCCACCTCCATCTTAATTGAAAATTAATTCTAATCCCCAAAAATTCCAACCGAGCCTCCTACACAACTTAACAAGAAAACTCCAAGTAGTCAACAACCCACACTCATCCTTCCTTCCAACACAACAAGCCACCAACCCCAACCCCCCAAGTTATATCCCCCACCCAAACATCACATGCCTCATTTGTCACCAAATGGAAATCCCTATCAAACTCCCTATCCAGCTGCCAAAAGGCCTGACCAGGCTGATTCCCAGTTTCACCTGCCAAATGCACCACGAACACTAAGCCCAAGCTAGGTGAAACAACACAAGCACAATGTACCACCAGAGCCCTAGAATGACCAATGTCACCAAAATCAAAACAATGCCAGTGACATGCCATCCTGATCAAGTGCAGACTCATTATCCACCCAATGCGTATACTAATGACCAGAATATTTCCTTTCCTAATGAATCAATTACCTAGTAATTGTACCATCATACCCACTTATCCCTTAATGAAGAAAAACATTTGACAAGCCAAACCAGTGACATCAATACATCCAAGAAGCAGTAACCACACAGACTATATATGCCAAACTCCCTCCATATCTCAAACCCAATCCCAGCAACCGACTTACTTTGACAATAGGTGTAAGTCAGTGAATCTTCACAATATCACACCTCCCCCACCAGCATATAAGCCACCGACCAGAATTTAGCAATTTAACTTAACGCCGTCACCCATGAAACTGCAGTAATTGCAGCTAAATGCTCCTTCACCAACTGGAAGAACCCCACCTTGCTCACAAGCCTGAACCAACTTACTCAACCATCTTACCCACCCAATCACCTACCCCTGGTGGCTGCAACACAATTTACCAGGCTCACACCCCCCAGCCTTAAGCTGTACTTGTAAAATCCTGCCCCATGGTCCTGCCACAAGCATCTAAACTTTCCAACTCCCACCTGACAACACCAACAAGCCATACAACTGTCATATTAACCAAGTAAAAATGGACCCCATTCCCCCGACTTCCTCTGCGAAACTATGATGTCTGCTAAATTGAAACCAACTCCAAAGTCCCACATCCCTTCTCAAGTCATCCTACCCTTCCAACAAACAAGCCACAAAACCAGTCCCCCAAATTCTGCTCCCAACACCTCCCGTTAAATCGATAAGCAAATGCAAATCACCATCCCTCAAAAATGCCCCTAAGGCACCACAATGACAAAATATGCCAAGTTATGCACCCTCCGCCAAACTGACCCAACTTACTGGCCAACATGCAACTCTGGTAGCTGGAGAAGCTAAACAACCTTAATCCCCTACTAGTCCTTAGCCTTCATCTCAAAGCTTACTTACCATGTATTACACCTTTGCATCAGGTAAAGGCAAGGAATCCCAAACCAATGCCTTTCTTAAGCTTTCTACTTGCTCCATAGCCAACGAGGCACACAGTTCCTCCCATAACCCCAAAGAACCCACATACCTTGAATGCTCCATCGAACCTTACCTAGTCCTAGCAGTCAAACATTTACCCATGGTACTGATTCTAAGTACCATAACCTGGTGTGTGACATAAATGGAATCTGACTGAAGGAGAGACTTCTCCCCTAGAAGATACCCTCCATTGGAATAGACTCCACCTCATGAAGCAGAACACCTGTGACTCTTCAGTTTGAAAAAAAACTGACTGGTTAATCACAATTTCACCCCAGGGGATCTCCCCCATGTCCTTCTTGTACATGGGCAACAGGTGCTGTGCTTGGAGCCCCATCACATCTGATCATATCACCAAGTATCCCCTGCCCAAAAGCCACTGCCCCTCTCAGATCAAAGTAAAGTAAGCCAAGACTGGCCGAGGAAGTACTTCTCCAACCAACCACTATGTAGTCAATGAAACCTAACACCTAATGAAGCTGAATACCCAATTACCCCCTCTCACTAGCCACAAGTGCACTGAAGACTCTAAAGGGTTTACTGCTTGCATTTCTGCTTCCATCAGATGTTGAAACCCCAACCACATAACTGGACCCAAAATCTGAGGTAAAATCTGAACATTCTGCAAAATCTGCATATCAAAGAGCTATGAGGGGCCCAGATCACAACAAATCCCATTGTGCTTCATATCCTGCCATTACCCTCCCCCTATGGCTGGTACCACTACACCACACATGCACAATGAACGACCATTACTTGCAGTGCTCCATAGCCCGCAAAAACACGGAGTCTCATCAAAAAGCCAGACCAACAGAAAAAAAGGCTCTCTAATAGCATGCTTTCCTCTCCTCTGCAGCTCACAAGGGGATTATATCACAACTCAAAGTGTCCGTAGATGAAAGGAATTGACCTGTGAGAATAACTAACCACAAGTCCCATACTGGACACACTGACAGTGACCTGTCAAATGAAAACACAATTAGTTGTATATTCTGGCACCATATCAGTGAAAAGACATATCATAATGGAGGCATCTTTTACAAAAAGAATATGGATTTTCTATACTGACACACTGAATAACAACTTGTATAAACTTCAATATCTATGCCAAGTGAAAAACAACAGATAATATGTAAACAACTTCTTGTGAACTCTTTCCATTTCTCCCCTCCACTAATGATGGGCTCAGCTAACAGCCAGGAACCACTTCGGCACAGAAAGCAAGTCCCCATAGTCAGCCATCCTTCCTACCAACCCACGTACCCATGAAGTCCAACCAAAACTTTTGCCACTGAACAGCTTACCATGGATAACTATCTGTACACATAATTAGATAACCCAACCACAAAGCTAGCATTCACAAACTTATCGGCAGCAATAGCATTCCTGGCACCAGACTACTGTCCGCATCTGACATTGTAAACCACAAAAGGATACTAGGAAGAAACAGCCAGGATTAAAATCCAGAACTAACCTTGATGGGCTCGTAATCTGTGACATCAGGCAAAGCTCCACCATGCATGTGGGGCTCGCAAAAGCACCTGAACAGACAGAACAGCTCATCTGAACATACCAGAGCCACAGAAGCTGCTACTAATTACACCACCACCGACAACTTAATTGCATTGAAACAACAAATGCCCAGGCTCCACAACAATCAGCAACCAAAACTAGTAAAACAAAAAAGCAGCACAGCAGTGTGTAGAATTCCAGGACACAAACTTTAATGATAATTAGCGATTTCATCAGGTACAAGAAGCAAACTTCTTCAAATGAAGAAAAAAGTTCTGTCCTACTTGTACCACAATTAAAATACATCATGGTCCAACAGCCAATGAATCTAAAAAAATGATAAAAAATGCAAATTTCAACCTGCAACCATAATAGTAACCCTTTATTTACCAAAGTCTTTAATCATGTAAAAAAGATTTTTTTAAAAAACATATAGAACAAATACATGAAAAACTATTTATATGCTTACCAAAATATAAACAAATAAAAAAAAAAAAACATGCTCATTGACAGACATGAGTTTTAAAAACTGTACTTATTATCTTTCAAACTTTTTTAATTGTAACGTACTGAAGATGGAAATACTATAATTGAGCCCAGGGAGAAAACATGCATTCAAATAAATTTGCCACCAGGTTTCTTTTTGTTCCAAATATAGTTTCCAAGGGACATTATAGGGACTTTTTTGAACTTGATGCACTACCACAAATTTAAATTGATGTTCAGGGTACTTAGTCAGATGCCGATATAAGGCATTAGTCATCTCATTGTGGGCTATATCATATTGATGTTCATATATTCTCTGAGAAAGTTTACATTCAGTTTTGCCTACATAAAAGGCAGGACATTGCAAGCACAAAGCAATATATACCACTGACTGGGAATAACAGGAATATTTTCCTTTTATATCAATATTTCTTCCCCTTATACTAACACTTGTACCAATAAAATTGTGTTTACACTGACTACACATTTCACATGGAAACATCCTCCCAGTGTTAGTACTGTTCTTAATCACTTGTTTCTCCATAATACTTTTTAAATTAGGCGCACGCCTGTACACAATATTAGGAAGTAACCCCAGTCTGTCCTGGATATCCTGGTCAACTGTAATAATTTTCCAATTTTTATTCAAAATATCAGTAATAATGAAACTGCTACTGTAATATATAGTAACAAAAGGGCAACATTTTTTTTTATTTGCCCTGGGTTATATTCAGGGTACCAGATCCCATCTGAGGCACAATATACTGATTACCATTCATCAAAAATGCCATACTTGCATCTTCCAGATGTAAGGAAAAATCCTGCAAGAGAGGCTTATATTCACAATTATTATGCTTGTTAATCAGCTCATTACAAATTTTAGTCAATAACCATGGTGGGTACCCGCGATTGGAAAACATTGTGAGTATATATGTACATTTCTGAAGAAAATCATCATGGTCTGTGACCATACGAGCCGCCCTAACTAGTTGCCCTTTTACCACTCCCCTCAACTGCCCAGGCTAACAAGAAAAATTCTGCCTACTCAATACTGCTCCAAGTAAGCCAACGTGACCACAAAATCCACTGAGGCAAACAGTAACTGCCCCCAGCTCTCAACACAGACTGAATTTAACCTGCCCAGTTTCCAGAGTTGTACAGCCTGAACTCCCTCTGCAAGCTGTACAAACAGACTAAATCAACCTTGTCCCCTGTGTTTAAGTGGTATAAACCTTAAGCAGTACACCAAACCCCCACCTCGATATTAAGCCTAATGGATCCTGTACCATAAAATCAATATAACAAATAAGGCCATGTCACATGTCAACATTCGTTAAAAAAAAAAAAAAAAAAAAAAAAAAAAAAACTTTCATTAATTACTAACCTCTTCATGGACACTACTGTTGGCCCAGGGCCTACCTGACCACCAAAGAACAGTCATGGACGTAAGCCTGCAATTAGCAAGTTCACGCCAAAATGTGATTCCTTCCCCCAGTTACACTTGCCTAAATCCCATAAGCCCCTCCCTACCCATATCTCATTTCCCCTATCATCCCTCATTCCCATTTAATCCTTTCATCCCCCCACCCTCTTAACTCCTGCTATTATATTTATCTGGCCCCACCTGAAGATAGCCATGGATAAACCGTAAACCTAATTTTTTGCTCGTGGACATGTGTAGTAAATAGTTTACTTACTAATGCTTTTGAATTAATATTATTCCAGTCTGTTTCTGGTAAATTTAAGTCATCAGCTGATATTATTCTTCCCTCCTGTGGTTCATGCAAGAAATGTATAAATTCCTCTAGGTCATCTGTACTTGACTTTGCTGGTCTATACACTCCAAAAATTGTTATATCTTACAGAATTGTCTTCATTGTCACAGTTACACAGCCTATTGTGTTGGTGTTATCATTGAACATGTAATAATCACAGGTCTCATAACTATCTTTAATCCCTATCATAACACTCCACCTGATATTTGTTAGAATGACTGTTATAGTTAAAAATGTTAAACCCTGACAGAACTCGTTTCCAGTCATTATTTTCTAACTATGTTTCACAAACATCATCAATCTTGTGGGAACACTGCAAATTCTCCAACAACAAAAAATATTATTAATGCTTCTACCATTAACAACCACCAGCAATGCATCAAATGTTGCTATCTGTGGACTGTTAAATTCTCATCCTGGCAAAAATCCTGCCTTGTGATTTTCTAATATTGCAAAATATCTGCTGCAAAAATTCTCTTCCTTGAGCTTGCCAAATGTATGTCAGCCTGTGTGAACATGTGTGCCTAAAATTGGTCTCAGATACCACACATTACCATTTTTTAAAACGGGACATTTATTTTACATAGTTATTTACCTCCCCCAAAATATTCTCATTCATGGTGACCTAACCTGCCTTTTTATATGTGATTTGCAAAAAATACATTCTAACACCTGCATAAGCTATGCTACCTAAGAGCGCTGTAAGTTCCCTACTAACAGTCAGATAATCCTTGCAGATGAGATCATTTGTAGCGACATGAATAAAAATAGATCCATACTTCCATACATTAAGGTGTTCCAAGACTTGTCTCGCATCCCATTTTTGAACCAGGCAAGCATAACACTATTCGATGTTCATTAACCTCTCTGCAAGTGTTAAGTATCAGTTCCTCTAGTAATTGAATCTCAAATTACAAGAATATCTTTTTTCTGACAGGATCTGAAAAATCCTCAGCTTCTAATTCAGTAATATTTGCTTCATCAATTGTTGCAGAGGAATGATCTTCAACACTATTAATCTTATTAATCCCACTGCTTTCATTGCATATTACATTTCCAAGCACACGATCCTCATTGAGCTGGCTTTGTACATCCACACCTGGAGCCATGTTGCCAACATTTATCTTCCTCATCTTTTTTTCTTACAGTAATGTTCTTCAATCCTTCCACATTCAATTTTCATTTATTCCTTTTCACCTACCCCTTGCCTCTTTTTAAACCTCCTCTTTTTAAAAATGCTGCCTTTTTTCTGTAGACTGAAGGCTTTCTGACAGAAAAATGTCAGCATTCCCTATAATCTGCATGTTGCATAGCAAAGCAGCGGCCCTTTTAGTTACTTTACAGATATTCATCAGTTTCTTTTTCTTCTCGGTTATTTGTTGTGAACGTCTTTTCTTACTTATTTCCTTGTAAATACTCTGACCTCAGATCCTGAATTCCAAAGTTGTCAGGGGCATTGTCTTGTTTCATAGGGAATGAGTGATCTTTACAGACAATAGACACAATCCTTTCCTAAATGGTTCTATTTACTCTTTGCCTGACATTATTTACATATTGACATATGTGACAATAGTTCACCAAGCCATGGCAACTGCACAAGTGCAGTTGTCATCAGTAAGTCCAGAGTTAATGCTAATAATGGTAAGCAAATCATCCAAGTTCAAACATGAGGAACACAGGTCACCACTGTTATGAGTTACATTTAAATATACATAGCGTTTATTACACTGTACAGGATATTTGTGTTTTAGCAAATCATTAATGGCTTTCTCATTTAAGGAATCCATATTCAGCTGCAAATGAATAAAAAAATTCTAAAAAAAATCAAAATAAGTTTCCATAGAATTCAAGGAGATCTTAAATCAATGTCTATGAGAAAAAAACATACAAACAATATGCAACTAAATACTAAATTAAGTACAGTAAAGTTGTTGCTCAGACCATACAACTTCTGAAAGTCACACAAAAGCTGGAATTCCTTTACACTGCTTGCAGTCACACCTCTTTTTAACAGCTAAGATCAATAAATCACAAACCAAGACAGGATTGTTCAGATGAGGTCTAGAGTGTCCTCTCTGCAGTTTGTGTGAATGTATAGTTGACTATGTCCCTTTCTAACAAACAGTCTAAATTAAAGGTAAAAGAAGAAAATATCAGTCAAAATAAATCATCTTGTCTACAAGCTGTCCCTTTCTTCTACAAACAGCAACAATACTGGTAAAAAATAAAATACAAATTCAAATAGAACTTCTCTTACCAGGCAACTCCACAGTCAGTCATAGACCAAGATAGGGCTGTTTAGTTAAGCCAGTGACTACAGTGTCTTACAAACTGAAAGGCATACATTTGTAAAATATCAAGACTTGCAAGCCCAAACTACAGCAATGAGGACTAAGGCTACACAGATCGTTCCAGTTAGAGGAGGATCAACTGGGTTAATAAAAAAGAATCTTTAAATATACCTAAATATGATATTGATAAAATAACTCCTTATGAACTGCAAATAGAGGTTATTCTGTGTACATTGTGGGTCCTGAGAAAAACACTCATAAAAGATCAAAGACTGGAGCAAAACTGATTTTAATTAAGCCCTGGCTTAGAGATGGGGGACCATTCCTGTGACAGTATGTAAAAAAAAAACTGAGCATTTGGGAAAATTAATCCAAGACAATGGCAAAGTCCTATTTGCAATGTTGAGTGCAGAGATCATGGTACCCCCCCCCCCCGCCCATTAAGGGGACTATAATGTGTGATGGACAAAGGTTAGTGCAGAGGTGTGCTACCTTACTTTGCCATATGCCACAACAAGATTGTCCATGGTTTGTTAGTAGCAAGAGAACTGTGAGTAGCACATTATGTTGATAGCAAAATATTTGGAATGTGGCAGTGTCATTATTTCTGTAAATGTTGATAACTTGGCAACTGCAAAGGTCAATGAAGCAATGCAAATTAGTTTGGTAAGCAGTTACCTCAAGTAGGGCTGATTGTGATAATGCCTACCCTATTCAACAACCGTATTTCTGAAGTATTTGTTGGATCATGTGTTCAACCAAACCTGATCATGGCTGGTGGGATGGGTTTTTCTTTGTTGAAACCTCAGCTGAATATCCAGCTTGGAATTTGAAAAGGCAACAGACAAAATTAAACTGCACAATTAAGGGAATGATGGCATTCCTCCAATTGTGTATATGCACTAGCTCTGACATTATCAACACAAGAGCTTGTAATATGAGGTTAGTCCTGAGAAGGACATTTCCTCTACATTATGTTAAATCCCTTGTGTGTGAGGATAGCAAGTTTAATTTTAAATAAACAATGGACTCAGGCACTCCTCCATCTTATGATGAAAATAAAACTCTTGAATCGTTAATAAAAACTGGAGTGAACTTAATTCTGAAGTGCTATTAGATAATTTTTAACTGCATGTTAAAAGTAGCACCCGGTGGCAAAATACAAATTCTTCCAGCTCTAACATGTAACTAAGCAGGGAAAGATATCACCAAACATAAAGGATTTAAGGCAGGCCAGAAGCCATTCTCAGGACTTACCTCATAGTACAACCACGTGAGTTTCTAATAGTCCTCTCCCTATCTAGGAGAAGCAGGATACAAGAAGTCTCCCCTCCATCTAGTTGCACACCTGCTTTTAGATTTGAGATTATAACTTCTTGCAGATATAGAATAAATGCCCATTAAGGTATATAGTTCCATTATATTGTTTTCTGAGTAAAAGCAATACCAGAGAGAGAGATTACAGAAAAACATATCACACTGCAAATAAACAAATAGAAATAAACTAGAACAAAGAGATTTGAGAAAACTGAATGTGGGAAATGTAGTCTCTGTCTCCTTAACAGAAAACATCAAGCCTTTGTATTAGAGTGGCATTGTGCTTCCTCTTCAAACAGCGCTGGTAACTGAGAGTTGTATAATAAATTTTGCTGCAGTGGCAACAGCATTTTACATGCTTCACTTTAGTATTTGTAAAGATGATAAGGAATGTTCTTCTTGCGGCTTCTCCCGGTTAGGGGTCACCACAGCGGAACTCCGGTCCGCTAATGATTGGCAGTAGATTTTTACTGTGCCGAGGTGCCAGCTCGATGCCCAACCTTCAACAAAGGCACGCTCATTCTAAGTATGTCTTTTGAATGCCACTCGACTATGGGGAGGACATGCAGACTCCACACAGAAGGCGCTCCAGCCGGTAAAGATAAGGAATGATTTTTTTTTTTAATTAAGAAAGTGCCATAATTAGTTTGGCTTTCCATTAAAAAAGCAAAAAAAAAAAAAATGGCTACAAATCAGTCATCTTTAGTCTGTCACGTACCTTCATTTGAACTACAGTAAGCCACAAAAAATATCTGGAGACTTTTTTTTTTTTTTTTTTGCTCAGTCAGTGGTCTGCACAGCATACACAAGTTGAAACACTGAAATGACAGGTTTCAGTATCAGAAACAGCTGTAAGGATAACAGAATAATGGACTTCGTAGTCATGTCTGTAGTATCACACCTACCCAAAATGAGGCTTAATTTGCTTAACATTTAGTTCCACAGTCGTGTGTCCACAGCCAACTACTGACCAGTATCTGCTCAAGACTTGCATTTGGCAACAAGTGTTTGAAAATTCAGAAGAATAGCCAGAAAAACAGTCAACATCACAAAAAATAGGCAATGGAATGTTGCAAGTTAAGTTGCTTAATAAACCTGTATGGATGAACTTTAAACTTAAAAAATATGCCTTTAATTAGTCAGTTTCATTTTGGTTAATAGTGATATATTATTCATGGAGACATCCATATATAACATTGTATAAAACAATAATAAATAAAAAGTATGACATTTCAAGAACTCCTAGGATGTTGTTTGCTTAACTTGTGTCAAAATTCAGCCTTCATTCAACTTGGGTTTCTAATAAGACTGATAAAAACTGACAGTCTAAGCTAGGCAGTAGGAGCTGAGGCCATAGCAGTGAAACTTTACCTACTGGAGTTGGTGTGAAATTATATTATAGACTTATGTATGTACTTATTTGATTCATCAGTGAGCTAGCTAACAGCTAGAGCTTCAGCAGCATGGTTTCTGTAGTATAGACCTGTTAACATACAAGTCATTACAAAAACAAAATCTAGATTTTTAGTAAGGTAAAATACAGTGTGAACCAACATAACTAATCAGTGGACAAAGGAGTAAAAAAATCCTCTCTCTCTATGTACACACACACACACACACACACACACACACATACATATGTAATATATATATAAATTTGTTTCCATTAGCATACAGCTCAACTCCACTGAAGAATGGCAGAGGATGAAATCATTTCTAGCACTGCTCCCTCCCTGTCAATTCATTAATCTCCCCCTTGTATTTATACACCGTCTTCAAGGGTAGTCTCTCTACCTTGTCTAACTACCTTATTTATATTTAATGAAGGTATTATGATCATTTTAGTAATTTAATAAAAAGTGAACAAATGCATTTTTCTGATGTTCCATTGTTTAACACACACTACTTTTATATGCAGCTTGTTACATACGTGTACTGAGTCAAATGACACATAGTCTATGATAAAAATTAATCGGTCAATAAAACATACCCACAATGAAAGCGCAAACATGAAATATTGCTTGTTATCCAGCAAGTTTTATAATATAAGGATTTAGTATTTGTCACAAATCTCAGACAACATACTGCGATTTAGGCAATGTAAGACCAAAGGAAATAAAAATATGTCTGTCAGTCTGTATCTGTGTATGTCTGTGTGTATATGTAGATGTATGTATTTTACAATATATGCAACATTTGTATGCATGTTTTTACTTCCTTTTCCAAGAAAAGAGAAAAGATGGATTTAGGATTTTTTACTGCGCTCTTACTAACATAACATTACAGCATGCTTCAGTACCCTGTCTTTACCATGCCGATTCGTGCAATCAGGACAAGCAGGCAGCCAGAGTAGCAATCCCTTCTGATTACTGTCCAATGAGTAGTAAAGGGTATGAGTAAACTGAGCCAGGGTGTATGTTCTAGGCCCAGATTTGGCAACCAGCATGCTATAAGGATATTCAATATGAATTTTGTTGGATTTCAAAGCAAATTAAGGCAATATCTTTAGATAGAAATATCACTAATAGTCTATCAGTCTGATGCTGCTGAAACAAAAAAATATCCATTCATTTATTTATTTTTAGTTGAAATAACTGGAATGTGAATTCATGACAAGCATCACAACAAAAGTGTAAGGTGAAACAACTGGGATGTGAATTCATGACAGACATCATAATAAAACTGTAAAAAACTAAGCTCTATTAATTTAATGGAAATTTATTATAAGACAGAGAAAGTTTGAATATGTTGTTGTTTTTGTTCTTTCGGCTTTTCCCGGTAAGGGGTTGCCACAGCATAACTCCAGTCAGCTAATGATTGGCAGTAGATTTTCACAGTGCTGAGGTGCCAGCTCGACGCCCAACCTTCAACGAAGGCACGCCCATTCACGCATGTCTTTCGAAGGCCACTCGACCACGGGGAGGACATGCAGACTCCACACAGAAGGCGCTCCAGCAGAGAATCGAATGGGAGAACCTCTTGCTGTGAGGCAACAATGCTACCGGCTGCACCATCGTGGCTTACAGAGAAAGTTTGAATATAGCCCACAATAAATTTTATTTTAATGATATTTAACCAGAATACAGAATTCAGGTACCATATGCTATACTGGTATTTAGCAGGTAAGCAGACACATTAGTGGTAATGCACAGATAATGGAACTTGTAGTGTGTGTGTGTGTGTGTGTGTGTGCGTGTGGGTGTACGTGCGTCTCTCTCGGTGTGTTATAGGTGGGTTGGTGTATTTATTTGTTTTGTATGATGATGAGTCTGGTAACCTTCTCTGTGGAAGGAAGGAAGGATAAGCTACATTGTACAGCCCATAGAAATAACTCCTGGAGTCCCCTGAGGCATGTGAGAGTAAAATGGGATCCTGCTGTGCTGAACTACAGACTGATGAATTTTGTTTGTGTGGCAGACAGTTAAAACATGGGATCCAGAGCTATACTCATATAATTGATTAGACTTTGACCTTTTACTGAGGATGAACTCTTAAACTGTCGAGCATCAGATGTCATGGTCTCTAAATGCATTATCTAAACTGCATAAAAATATTTATAAATTGAGTTCCTGTAAGCCAAAATACTTTATCCCAGTCTGAGAGGTAATGAGGGATCATGTATTGTGTATTTTATATATATTCGATCTGTAGTGCCACTGCATGTGTGATAACATACATGTAATATCTGCTTAATTTCATAAATATTTTTTATTCCATATATTTTATGTAACCTAATGGTTTCATTGCAGCCCTAATCTATAAAGAAAAATGTGCCTTCAACAATGTTTGTTGAACCACAGACTCAATACAACTCTGGATGTTTTAGAAACAATAGCATTGTTTGCTTGATGTCTGCAGTGTACCATGCATTTTTTTATTATCTGTAATTCAGTGAATATGACAGGTTTCATACCTGATGTTCCAAACAAATTAGTAATGGTACAAGCCATAAATTTATGAAACGTAATGAAAACATCTTCTATAGTAGTGACAGAGACTGGTAGACAGTGGCTAGCAGAGATATTATAGAATGAAACTTAACAGTCTGCAGCTTTAATTGGTATCACAGGAAGGCAATCAGAAAGGGAGATGGGCAGAAAATTCAAGTGTGTGTGTGTGTGTGTGTGTGTGTGTGTGTGTGTGTGTGTGTGTGTGTGTGTGTGTATGTGGCTCTCTTTATACATGGTCCTTACAACAGTCTGACAGCACAGGGGATTCTGACAGTGCCGAGGATTAAAGTTCTCACTTGTTCAGGAACAACATCTCTAGATCTACACAATCCCTTAATTTATAAACTGTGCAATATAGAATTACTTTCTTGCAATAGTAGACATATGTTGGTCTAAAAGTAGGTCACACTCCATCTATGTTTCCAAATCCGAAACATCTGTGTCAGCTCTTAAGGACTGTGTTAGCATGACAGTTCCCCCCAAAGCAGCTTTCTTTCCAAACTATACCATTATTAATTTTTTTGGTATTTAGTTTCAATCCATGATTTTGGCACCAGTTATTTGTTTAGGACAAACCTTCCTGCAGATGGGCAACTTATATGGGGATTCAATAACTGCTGCTAGCTTGCAACCATCTGAAAAGTTAGTCAGCCAGACCCCTTTGGAATTGGCTTTTACTTCAGAGGAATACATGCCAAACAGGAGAGGTCCCAGCAATGGACTCTAGTGGAATCCATTGGTGACTAGTCTCTTGTTTTGATCTCCTGCTTCTTATCTGTGAGCCAATTGGGCGATCCATCAGATGATGTAGAGGTTTATTCCCAGTTTATTTTGTTTTTCTACTATGCCTGTGTACGGGATTGCATCAAATGTTTTGGCAGGAACAAAGTACATTTTATTATCATTTTATCTTCACCAACTGATATGGTGACCTTTTGAAAATGTCCACCAGGTAGAGTGTTTGAATGTTTCCTTCATATTAATATATGTGCAGATAAATGTTACACTGTAATGCATATATCCGAAAACTGCTTGTATGCTCAAAACAATCAAATATATTGACACTATCTACATGTATGTTAAAATGTACTCCCTTTATCTTGAGTTGTGGCTTACAATGGTCCATTGACTTGTCCACTTACATGACTAACAAATGCAAAACAAAATAAATAAATACAAACTGGAAAGCAAAGCAAAATACAAAATAAATAAATACAATCTCATCTGAGGCATGTTTCCATTGCTAGTTAAGTCCAAAAGACTGACAACTGTTGCGATTTGTAAACAAATAATTATATAGTATTTGCTTTTCTGTTTCAAGCTGGCATGAAATGTGGCAAAAATTCCTGCTCAACTATGGATGCAGAGTAATTTGGAATTGTGTATGGTCATTTAATTCCATGTCAAAAAAGAGAAATGCCACAAAACATTTCCTGGTAACAAGCCATCATGACAGATGACGACTAATGTGTGGTGACTCTTCATTCCAGTACTAGAAAACCTGGTAGCAGTGCTGTAAGACATGAATAGAAGCAGGACAGGTATGTCAGTGTTTTGTAGTGCGTGTTTGTGATGTAAAGCCATGCACCATATAGTCATTACCTTTTATCAGTGTAACCACTGACCTTGATAGGGTTCACTGGCTCAGCAGTCAGCTTAGCAGAGGATTGGTGGTTGGATCGCCTCCTCATTTGTCATAAGTGGTATGATGTCAGACCAAATACAAGTGCAAACAAAGCCACAATATTTGAAGACATGATTTACTGTAACTGATTATTTGAACAATTAATGGATTTGGGGTGATCTAGATCATCTGCTTAAGAAAAAGCATACTTTTATGAGTCACTTCCATGAAAAAGAAAGTCAGCCAGGGAGGGACTGTTGATCTAGGAAATGGGAGGACCAGCCAGTGATGGAAGGATGTTGCAGCCACTCTAACTCACTCATCCTACCAGTAGCCAGTTAGCTTACTCATAATGGAGGCAGCAAGGCAGCTCAGTCTACAGATAATTTCTAGAGGCTGAGCATAACATGAAAAGACAAAAGAAAGGTCCAGAATGAGCACAACAAAGCAGTGTCAGGGATGTAGCTAATCTTAAGGGTTTGAGTAGAAATCTTCATGTCTGGTAGATGGTATTGCGAGGCACACACATGTCAAGATTGCTGTATGGACCAGCTGCAACAACATGTAAAATCCTTGCTGACTACCAGAAAGTTCCATTCCTTGCTTGGCTTTGAATGGACAGAGCGGAGTAGAAGTCGTCTGACATTTAAAAGACAAAGGCAACAATGCCCCCCCCCCCGGCACACAAACAAATGAATACTGAGGAATGCGCACACACACACACACACACACACACACACACACACACACACACACACACACACACACACACACACACATATCTTTGAGGGCATTTCATAATCTCGATGCACAGCTTCACAAATGGAATAATCCCCAAAAATACCTTCTGAAATATACTTTGCCCAAACGCCAAACTTCCTAAACTTATAAAACAAAAACAAACAGAAACCTCCTATACCTCACACTGAAGTAATCACAAAATGAAAAATAGAGGTCCCATTCTGTAATCCGTCCATCCATCCACAACTCCATTTCCCATTTTTTGACATGGGGTTGGGGTGTCACCAACAGTAACACTCATCTAGACCCTCATTTTAACTAAAAGGTAACTTAAAAAAAGACTTTAAAACTATCACCGTGCCTAAAATATGTAAGGAGAAAATACCACTCTGGACACAGAAATAAATATAAAGTTAGCGCTTTCGTTTATAAAATATATAAACTTCTTCAGACAAAAGTATACAGGAAATAAACAATTTAAATAAGCATCCAAGAAGTGACATCATTTCCCATTCAAAGAAAAAAGTCACAATAAAAGTCCCATTAAACATCAAAATAAAAGACATGCCTCAAAATAAGATATCCAACTACACAATAGACCCATTGAACAAAACTTTAAATAAAATCCTAAACACTACAAATATATGCATAAAATATATATAGAAGTTAGAATATTTAAATAATTGACTACAAAAATACAATAATAAATGTTATCTACATAAAGACTTCAGTTTCAAAACACTCATGATAGAAATGGTGTCATTCAATCCAGGTGAAACTGAAGCATTCAACTTAAGTTGCCATAAAAGTTCTTTTTCCTCAAGTTGCAAGGAAGTTGGACCTCCCCTAATGTTTTCAACAACCCTATCAAGGATTAAAAAACAAAATTCATGTGTCGGAAAGGCCAAAATATGTCTAGCCAAGGCATTTGTAATATTTGCTTTAGAAATGGTGTAAAAATGTTCATAAATTCGATTTTTAAAAACCCTATCAGTTTTGCCAACATAGAAAGTCTGACATAATGCCAAGTAGACCACCCCTCTTGTGTTGCAGTTATATTTATCCGTTAAGTAATATTTTTCTTATTGATCATAAACATGTTGGTAACACATATAAACTTACACCAACGGCATGATCCACATTTAAACATCCCACAATGTGGGTGGTGACATTTATAATTTACTGTTTCAAGGATAGTTTTTAAGTTCCTACCTTTTTTAAAAATTACAAGAGGCCTTTCACCCACATAATTTCTTGTTGTACTATCCTCGACTAAAAAGTACCAGTTCTTGAAAATGATGTCCCTCAAAAAGGGAGCATCCTTAGAAAAAGTGGTAATAAAACCCAAATTTCCAAAGTTATTGTTATTTTCATGCTCAAATTGCTGTGTTAAAGGAATCAGTGTGTTAGGTGGATCCATAATATCATTAACACACTCAAGATTCTCATTTCCAGATGAAATAACATAACTTATAATTGGTTTGAAGTAACCATATGTCCTTTTAGATGTAACCTCAAAAATGAGTTCATCCAATAAGTTAATAGGGTAACCTCTTTTCATAAACATTTCCCTTAATAAACTACACTCATCCAAAAAATCTTCATCTAAAGTTACCATCCTAGCTGCCCTAACTAGTTGTCCTTTAACAACTCCCTTCTTCTGATGGAAGGGGTGGCAGCTAGAAAAATGGAGGAATGCATTTGAGTAAGTGGGTTTTCGAAAAATCCTAGATGTAAATGTGTGTAAAACAAAATTTTTGACTAATTTTACATCTAAAAATGAAGTCTCTTTTTCTTGAAAATCCCAAGTGAAATCCAAGAAATCAGTAAAATCAGTAACTTTTTCAATAAATGATGCTGCGGAATGTCTATCACCCTTCCAAAGAATAAAAATATCATCCAAATAACGGGTATATAAAGCAGCCTTACTCTGGAAAACAGGGTCTTTAAATAAAAAATGTGTTTCCCAAAATGCCATTACTGTATTGGCAAAGGTTGCACCACAGGGAGATCCCATGGCTACACCTGTTTGTTGCAAATAGAATTTAGATTCAAAAAGGAAATAATTGTTAGCTAAAACAAGTTCCAGTAAGTATATGACCAAATCAATAACATGCCCATCCATTCTCTGGTCCAACATAAAATCCCTAACCCATTCACATCCAAGGTCTTGTGGTATACAAGTGTACAAGTCACAAACATCGATGGTAAAAAAATTTAAATCTTCATCAAAAGGAAAACTATTTAAAGAATCCAAAAAAGCCCAGGAATCCTTGCAAATTTGTTTTTGATTTTTTAGTAAATCTTTTAGTTTACAGTCAATGAATCTGGCACACCCATAAGTGATAGATTGCCTACCATCGATGATCGGACGAAAAGGGGGTTTATTTAAATTCTTATGGACTTTTGGCAACCCAAATAATGTAGGAATAACTGGGTGTGTAATGTTAAGAAAATTAAATAAATCAATGTCAATGCGGCCTTCAATGAATAAGTTATTAATGAAACCTTTAAGTTTACGATAGGCTCCATTAATTTCATTAAGAGAAACACATACATAAGCTGCACTGTCCAAAACAAGCAACATATTAGTTGTATAATCAGCCTTATCCATAAAGGCCAAACCACCCCCTTTATCTGGTTTACATATTCGTATGTTAGCAAACTTTAGGCTATTCAAAGCATCTTTTTCCTCTAAAGTAAGATTGTCATCCAAAGAATTAACTGGATAATGTACATTTAATAAACTTCTAAAGTCATTCTCACAAACTAACTGTATATTTATTTCTGTGTCCAGAGTGGTATTTTCTCCTTACATATTTCATTCAGTTTTTGTTTTGCACTCGTTTATCACCATGCCTAATTTGTGTGAATAGTAGTACTGTTAGAGAAAGGGCTTTATCAGAATTTAAGATGTAGGTTTTAGGCTAGGGTTAGGGACACTGGTTAGGGTAAGCACACGAGAAAGGATGATGCGAGTAGGTTTAGGACATTTTATATTAACAGCAGCATGTAAACCAAATACAGTTTTAACAACAAATACAGTCCAATAAAAAAGAATTTGAAAATGTATCTGGATTCACCCTCCAAAGCATTTTTCTTTTGTCTGTTTAATATACATAACGTCTACAATATTTGCCTTTAGTATTTGGTTTCCCTGTCTAGTATTTGCCGCCACCACCACCCGCCCACTCGGGTTGTCTCTCAGAACTAGAGTATCATATAAGACCAGACCATACATTTCCTTACATACCTTGGGGAGTCTGTATCCTAGTAAAACACGAAAAACTGAATTTAATGACAGTTCATGAAGCCATTTCAACCCTATCATTTCTCTAGTATTATCTAGTCTTTGTACATTTTTTAGGTTCTTTTTGGTGGCTTTTTGTTAAGAAAGCAATGAATTTAATAATGTGTCAAGTTCACTGAGGTATAAAGTTGTAAAACCGTAAATGACAAGATATATACTTTACAATAAGAAGAACTACAGAATTTGCCTCACTGAATTTGGTAGATACACAATGATAAGATTTT